>NC_081311.1:4115000-4415000 GCF_026419965.1 Kogia breviceps
TTCCCTCTCTCTACTAAAGAATAAAGTCTCTGAAAGCTTCTGTTCTTTGAAGCTCATTTTGATTATCTTTGGGTCTTTGTTGAGGGTCCATTTGCTTTTGTATCTGGATCAAAGGGTAATCTCTTAATTGGATGATTTTACCATTTTTATCTGTAGCCTCCCTTGTTACAGAATTTTTTTCATGGAGATGAGTAAGTCCTACTTCGGCAAAAGGGTCCTGCATGTGTCTGTTTGCTCTTACTATTTATATTAACAACTTTCCCTCTGCTCTCATTTTATTTGTTTCCTGCTAATAGTGAATGAATGTCTCTCCTTTTAATTGTGGTGTTTTATTACCCAATCAGCTCTGCTGCTATTTTTTAATAGATTTTATCTAGAATACCTTGATGCTATATTATCTGACCCCATTCAAGAAGTTTAATTAGTGTCATGTATTTATTGTTTTTAATACTTTTATCAAAATAAGTTGATCTTTTATCTAATCTTTTAAATTAAATGTGCTTTATCTGTTTTCCTTCTCTATTTTTAATTCTTTCTTTTTGTGTAGAGGGTTGTCTAATAAGCAATATCTTCTTAGAGTTTAGTTTTTAATCCACCAGGGACTTGACTTTTTTGATGAATGAATTTAAACCATTGTGGTTACTGATACAACCATGAACAGTCTGTTACTACCATCATTTACAGAAGCTCCATCACGTCTGGGTTTTGATGCATTAACCACAATCTACCTAGATCTGACATTTTAAATTACTTGGAAGGCAAACATTCCATTCTTAATACTGTTGTAATCTTAAGACAACATACATACATTTTAAGCCAGTTAACATCTGCAGTATTTATTAGCCTCCCATCCACAGCATCCTTTGACTTCTTCATGGAAGGCAAGGGTGGTGTTCTCCTCTAGACGTCCTTTTATTCCATTACTTTAGTCTCAGACTCTGGGATTTCTTTTCCAAAGTTTGGGTTTTTGGCATCTTGACTTCGTTTATTCATGGGGTAAATATGTATGTGGCTCACGCTCAGCAAACACTGCTCTAGGCGCGGTGGATACAGCACAGGGCAGAACATCAACAGTCTCCAGTCTGAGCCTGAGTGTTCCAGCAGAGGAAGACAGGCACTAAAGGCGTGTGAGAGATGGTAATGAGCACCGCAGAGGAAAATAAAGCGGGAGCAGAGGGCAGGAGACATGCCAGCAGAGAGCTGTTTTCTGTGGTGGTCAGGGATGCTGATGAGCTAAGCTGGCATTTGAAGCGAGCCCTGAAGGAAGAGAAGAAATAAGTCACACGAAGAGCTGGCAAGGAGAGTCAGGCAGAGACTACAGACAGTGCAAAGGCCCCGGGGCCAGTGTGGCTTATAAAGATCAAGTGAGTAGGGCTGGAGAAGGGAGAGGTGAGAGTTGATGAAACCAGTGGTGCTCGACGGTAAAGGTGGGAGAGAAGGGCTGCAAGAGAAAAGGAAGTTTTAAGAAGTTTCGAGAAGGTTTTGAGAAGAAAACATATTTAATTTTAAGAGATCTGATTAAATTTTAAAGGATTCCTCTGGCCACTGAGGGGGAACCAGGCTGCAAGGAGCGGGCAAGAGGCTGTGGCCTGTCCAGACACCATGGAGTCCAGTGCTGGCCACAGGAGGGGAGGCATCGGCAGGGCCTGGCAGTGTCCCGCTGCAGTGCTAACAATTTGCTGATGTTCTGGGTGTGAGACGAGAGAAGGAGGAAAGCTTAGGTACTTGGGTTCTCTTCAGTTGTTCTAAAGGTGACCAGCAGGTTAAACAGACCAATAATCCAACCACCCCCTTCAGTGGTTTTGTCTACTTTTGCTCTATCAATAACTGTCCATCTCCCATTCCTAGGTATTATTTTTCTCTTAAATCGGTAGTTTCACAGGTCAGCAAAAGTGTTTTCCCACAACTGTATATTTATTCAAGATTTCTTCGTTTCAGACATACCTAAGCCTCCCTGTAATCTCAGAAGAAAAGGTATGTTGCAGTTCTAGGAAGGGCAAGTCTTACAGGGTCTTTTTGCTGCCTTCACATGAGAATGATGGTGTGGCTTATGTTATGGGCTGAATTTTGTCCCCCCTAATTCATATGTTGAAGCCCTAACCCCCAGTGCGCCAAAATGTGACTGTATTTGGAGAGAAAACCTTTAAAGAGATGATTAAGTTAAAATGAAGCCGTTAGGTGGACCTTAATCCAATGTGAGCTGGTATCCTTGTAAGAAGAGAAAATCTAAACACAGAGAGAGACACCAGGGGTGAGCTCACACAGAGGAAAGGCCATGTGAGGACATGGGGAGAAGAAGGTCATCGGCAAGTTAAGGAGAGAGGCCCCAGGAGAAAGCAAACCTGCGACACCATTATCTTGGACTTCCAGCCTCCAGAACTGCCCCAGAATCCGCATCTGTTATTCTGCCCCCTGGCTGTGCTATTCTGTGATGGGGCCCTAGCAAAACCACCGCATCCTACATCCATCTTCTTTAAGAGTTACGAAAACATTACTCCACACTCTTCCTGCTTGGTTACGGTTGAGAAGTTTGAAGGTATCTTGACTTTAGTTCCACTGAACATGTTCCATTCTTCCTTTGGAGGACTTGGAAGCTTCTTTTTATTTTCCTGGTAACTGAACAATGTTACCGTAATTCAAGATAATCCAAAATATGGCCAGTAAAAGCCCTTTTTCCCTATAGCCCAGGCTTTCTGCAGAGCGTTACAGTTGTAAAGGGAAACACGCGGCCCTGTTGTGAGAAGCCCCTGGTCTGGCAGGGCTCAGATGTGGAAACATAGTCGAGCGTGATGACCACATAGCAATAAGGGAAGGTCCCTGAAGCGGGGACGGTGCAGGTACCCAGCGGTGCAAAGAAGGAACTGGGCATCCAGCTTAGGGAGGTGAGACCCCAGGAAGAGCTCTCCATCTTTGTCCGGACGTAAAAGAAAGGATGACCTGGCACATCGCGGAGAGCGTGGGGTGAGGAGAGAGAGGGTGTCTAAGAACAGGAAACTTTCGCAAAAGCTCAAGGCGTAAAACAAAACAAGACACGGGGAGGCTTGGCGTAGCTGGGCTCAAGGAACGCGGTGCGCCACGGGCCCAGCTGGGAGGCTAGACCACGTTGGAAGCTGGGGTGGACGGTGATCAGATCTGCATTTCAGACACAGAAACACTCTGTACTGCAAAGCAACGGCCGCGGAGAGGAGGAGTGGACCAGTGAGGCCATTTTCTTTTGCAGGTCAGCAGCCAAACTCACCTGGCTCCACCCGCAAAGAGAGGTGCTGGTTCTGGAAGGGCCAGGAGCCCAGCCGCTCCTCCTAACCTACCTCTTCCACCTCTGCCCTGGGACTGTCTTGGTCCCAGCCTCCCTGGGCGGGGCCTCATGGTTAGGGGAGGAGCTCTGGGCCTGAGGCTCACCTGACGGGCTCCTTGCTCCGGGCCCAGTCCTGACCATGACCGCGGCCGCAGGTGGAGTGTTCCTTCTTCCTGCACTCGTTCAGGTGGCCCTGGGGGGCTGCGCCGAGGCAGCTTCAGTGAGAGCTGAGGATGCCTACCTGCACAAAAGGAGGGTCCCCTTGGGAAGGAGGAGGACAGGAAGGTCAAAGGGCAGGGAGAGCATCAGGAACATTTGAAGAAGGACTGACACCAGACTTGAGGGGGTAAAAACACCTCCCCGAGAATCAGCAGAGTTTAGAGCAGGTTTCAGGGCCTTGGTTGTGTTTCCTTTTAAATCTACCTGGATTATTCTCTTTCATTTTCAAAATTTTCTTCTTTTGTTAAGCTACCCAGTATTTATTTTATTTTATTAAGTTCTACAACTTAATAGGTTCCCCTGGTGAAAAATTCTTTTCTTTCCGCTCTCTAAGGACCTCAGAGTTCTATTCTCCATGTCTCTCTTTTCTCACGTTTTAGTCTCTTTAAATCTCTTCTATATTCTAGAGGCAGTGTCTCCAGCTTTAAATTTCAGAATGGCCTGCTTTCAAATCCCAGCCCCGCCACACCCCAGCCTTGGGATACTGGCAAGTTACTTAATCTCCCTAAATCTCAGTTTTCTCATCTATAAAATTAGGATAATAAAGGCATTTACCTTGTAGGATTGCTGTGAAAATGGAATGCAATTGTGTATGTAAAATGCCTGGCCAACAGGAACTGCTTAAGTAAACTTAACCGTCCTCACGTTCAGTTTTATTTTTGTTATACTCTCATTACCGTCAGGATTGGGAGAATTTTCTTGGAATGCCTGCTGTTTGACAGCATCCATCCTAACTTTCTTGTTCCCGAGAACAACCGGACAGCACAGGCCCAACGCCGCCTGCTCTGTGCCTCTTTCAGAGCTGCTGCCATGTTCTCCTCTATCTCCGTGAGAATGGGGCAGAGCCTTTTGCCAAAAATCTTCTTAGGCCTCCCAGGGGAGATCAATTCCAGAGTGAGACTAGCCTTTGTGCTTTTCCTTTTTTCTCTGAAACAAGGAAAGTGTTGCAGGGGATCAGCTCTTCTTCCCAACAGGTCGGGAAGCAGGTTGTCTAGGAGGCGGCTGTGACGCCCCCTGTGCTCAGTCAACAGCAAGGGGAACTGCCAAGGGAGGCCCCCGGTGCGATATGGCAGGGACAGTGTTGAAAGAACAGTTCCAGGGAATTGTATGGCCTGAGGAAAGGGCCACGTGCGATGTTCATGTCCCCTGGGAGCGTGCCTATCTTTCCCTAATGCTGCCACACCAGCCACCCAGCCCCTGACCCAGCAGCCCCCAGAGTTGGGCTGGACCCCTGGGCCAGGTACAACTGTGCTCTCAGATCCCTCTTGGAGTAATTCATTTAGTAAATTTTTATTGAGCACCTACTATTGTGCTCCTGTTTTAGGAGCTGGGGTGTCCTCAGTAAACAGCACCCACAGAACCCCCTGCTGCTGCACAGCTCCCTCAAAAGGGCTGGAGCCCCATGTTGAATCCACATTGGGATCCAGTGGCTTGGGCCCTACCACTGGCCCAAAGCCCACAGCTGGCCACTTGCCCCTACCCAGGATGCCTGTTCCATCAGAGACTTCTCAAACCACAGCCTGGACCGCTGGCTTGCACTGGTGCCATTTCTTCAGCTCGGTCACTGGTGTGGAATATCCTGGAAAGACTTTCTAGAATATTCTGGAATCTTAGCTTCTGTAGGAGGTGGCTCTTACTGAGAATTTCTTTTCTTTTTTTCTTCCACCCCAACATGATTTCATGAGTATTTTAATGGGAAACAGAAACTGGGCCTAGGGGGACATCTCCAATGTTTTTGCCCCCTCCTCCGTCACCTACTTGGATGCCTCCCCCCCCGCGCTCTCTTACACTCTCGGTTTTCAGTAAATTCAAGGCTGTCCCACTCAGCACCATGTGTCCTTTTTTTTTTTTTTTTTTTTTTTTGCGGTACGCGGGCCTCTCACCGAGGCCCAGGCGGCATGTGGGATCTTCCCGGAAGGGGGCACGAACCCGCGTCCGCTGCATCGGCAGGCGGATTCCTAACCACTGCGCCACCAGGGAAGCCCCCCATGTGTCCTTTTAACGACATGTTACGCTGGATTGTGTACGCAACATTTTTCATATCAGAGGTGTTCCTCTGAGATGCTGCCGACCTGATCTCATCGGCAGTTTATGAGGAAACCCAATACGCTTGGGTCCTACTGCCGGGGGCGTGAGCCAGCGAGCCGGATTTACCCACGGCTCCAGTGCAAACACGGCTGAGCATATCCTCCAGCTCTGTCCTGTGCCGACTGGCTCCAGAGTGGTCTCTGGGGCTCCTCGTTCCTGCCAGAATGTTCATGACATCACTCATGTTATTAATAATTACAGGTTATTCACAGATGGACAGGCAGATGGACACACGGCGACAGAGATTTGTTTAATCTCAGCGAGGCCATTTCCCGACATATTTCCCTCTGCCCACTCTTGCTGCCTCCCTGGAGGAAAACATTAATGAACAAACAAAACGTCTATGAAAGAAAAATGAAAATCCTGTCGGAGGTTTTGTTGCGTTCTCCCCCTTCAGGAAGGAAAAATGACCCGTCTCCCTTCCCTTTCTCGGCATGGTCTGTGCTACGTGCTCCTTTGTGAGTCTTTGAGCGGTAACCATCCCGGAAGAAAGACACATCCCTGTCCCTCATCCGACGCTCAGATCGCTGCAGGCTTGACCTCCAATCCAAAATTCACAGAGGTGCACGGGGTAAGGGCTAATTTTATACATATCACTGCCTGGTCCCCAGTTACTTCCGGGTTTTCTGGAAGAAAACTGGAGCTTCCTTCTGTCTCTGGAGCTGGACCACTGGACACTTCTCCTTGGTGAGCTTTAGAGGTGACCCCCCCCCTCCACGTGCTCGAGATTTGAGGTCCTTCAGCTCGACCGAGGCTGTCTTTGCACAGACACAAAGGGGGCTTGGGTGGGGAGAGCTGCCAGCCTGCTGACCTGAAGACTGCTGAAGGGAAGAACTTTGTGGACCACGTGATGGTGTGGTCTGCGACGTAGCACGTGCCTCACTTCATTACTAGCTGCCCTCGGTTTTTAAAGTGCACTTACGGTCCATAGGCCACACTTACTCGGACGCTGTCTAAAGCAGTGCTGTCCCTTATCCTTCCATCTCCTCTCTCTTCCCTCTGCCCCTACACCTCATCCATCAGCTCCAAACAAGGGGCCTCACCCCCCAACACTGCCCAAGAGTGAGCCATGATGTAGCAAAAACGTGACAAGCTCCTCTCCCTGTGCCAGAGAACGCGATGTCTCTTCTGCTCAGCTCTGGTTCGTCTCTTCACCTCAGTGTGAAACCTCTACATAGTCTGTTCTAGGATCGCATAAGCTTTGAGCCAGGCCCACCGGATCCTTAGAGGTCCCAGTCATACCTGTTACTCCTAAAGACGCTACTCTACTCATATACGTAGCTTCGGGTTAAGAAAGACATCTGGTTTGTTTGCAGCTAGAGCGAGCAAGACATAATCATAGCATTATTCAATTGGAAAAATTTTTTCAGAAAACATCTCACCTTATAAGTATCTCTCCACACAAAATGTGTTGGGGCAAAAGAGTTACTGATCATGTTTTTAAATACCCAGGTATTTGATTATGTCACCTGCCCTGTGCTGTTTTCCTGTCAAGGCTCTCTGTGCGTGCAAACACCACCTGGCCATCAGACACTTGGCCACTGGGCTTTGATACAACTCGTGCAAACCCGGACTAAAACTGCCGAACAGCTGTCTATTGCCCAGATTCAGAAATAGTGTGTCTTCCATGGGCTCATCACAAGCCGACGATTATCAACTGAGCCTCTATTTTTTTCTGATAAAACCCAACCCACATAAAACACTGGAAAGGTAGCCAGAGTAGCTGTTCTTCACAGTGTGCCAGCTGTCAGTGGTGAGGCCTTCATTCGCATCAGATGCCTGCTGCATAGTAACTGCTTCAGAAGTATATTCGTCAATAAAAAGCCTCATAAATATAAAAATGTGGCCTCCATCCCCCAAGTAAAATCTCCTGCACCCCAGTGCAAAGGGCAGGGTCATTCTGAAATAAGTTAATGGCAGAGAGAGAGAAAGCAGTCAGGCTGTCCTGTTGATACACGCCGCACACAGCTTATTAAAGATTGAAACTCTTTCGAAAGGTCTCCTGACCACAGAATCCAAATCACCTGTGGTGACTGAAAATACCCGATTTCCACAAGTCACACGTAACCACACCCACCTGACCAACTGAGGCACCAGCCACCAGCATCGGGTCATTTTTCCGACAGCACAAACAGACGTATGCCAACGCCTTCCCACCATTCTCACCCAGCAGAAACTCACATGCAGAACCGTCAGCCAGGCTGGGGCTCTCGTCTGAGGCCAGCCACTGCCGCCCAGCTAACAGGCCCACCTGGGGCTCCTACCTTTGACCTGGGCTTCATTAGCACAGTGCTTTTACCCCCTGAGCCAACTAGGCTACTGAAATATAAATCAACTGCCTTCTCCCAATTCCCCATTCCGCTAGCAGAAGCGCTAATGAACAGGGCAGTGGCCAAAGACAGCAGTGGGAGAAGAAATAGACGTGGGAAAGCCACAGATCGGGCAGCCTCCCGCTGGATGGCGGCGAAGTGGGTCGTGGCGCTGTCTAGGCAGAGCCCATCCCCCCAACAGGCCCCTCTGATCCCGCTCCGCCAGGGTATCCCGGCTTCTCCTTCCGCAGGGCCCTTCCTTCATCCCTCCGTGCTCACCCCCGTGCACGCCCCCAGCCACTCCCCCCTTGAAAACAAGATAGTGTTCCTCCAATTTCAGATACCCTGTATGTTTAAAAAAGAAAAAGTAGAACTGAAAAGTGGGCTGAAATTAAAAAGCGTCCACGTTTTCTAACTCTAAAACGATGCATGAGCTCATCAGGGCCACAGTTTGTCTGCTGCTGGGCCTCAGTTCTGTGGATACGCTGCACCTGGGTGGGTCTGCCCGGGGGTCCCAGCACCACAACCCCGGCCCCACTGGAGAGCTCGCAGGGCCCGCCCTGATCGCCTGCTCCCATCCCCTCGGGCCACACGGTCCCCTTGGCCTGGTCTCTTCCAACCCCAGACCAGTCCGATTCCTCTTCATAATCCAACACTCCACTCCTTTCTGAAACCCGCAGGCATTTTGGACTTGTGACCTTGATCACCCTTCTTGGAGGGGATATTTTCCACATCATCACGCTACCATTCTACTGGCCTCATCTACGTAGTGATGCTGAGGCTGGCACGGCAATTCCATCTTTCTTAGCAGCATTCAGCCCTCATCATTTATCTTAAAAATTGGCACATTCCTCCAAACACATTCATGAGAAGTTTGGGTGTCTACTCCAATGAGAGTCCGAATCTTAAGGAAAGCATCTCCACCTCCTTTTCCACGTCCTAAAGCTCATACGCAAAAAAAAAAAAAAAAAAAAAAAAAAAAAAAAAATAGGGCTGATGTGTTCCATAGAGACAGAGATTTGGGGAAAATAGAAATTGAAATGCATGAGGTGAAATGTATCTGAAAATATAAGCTCAAAATTTCATTCCGTAATGAAACAAATACCAAGCAGAGGGAAAAATTCTAATCGCATACATAGAGATCAAGAACATATTGCATTTCTATGTAAAACAAACTGATTTCTCACAACTGAGAAAGAAATTAGAATTATTCATTCAGAACTTCATAGATGAGCTTTTGCCTCTAACATCTCACTAATCCGTATTTTCATCACAACTGGAGAGGAAGAAGTAGTCGAGCTTTTGACTTTGGGGACATCTGAACTCCTCAGAGGGAGGAAAGAGATGGCTTCAGCCTATTTTTTTTTAAGTGTGTCATCAGTAATTCCGGGCTGAGGCCACGTGCCCTAGTCCCTCTCAGAGAAGCAGGGGAATAGAGACCCCTGCACTCCCATAGCCCACGGCTCTGGGCACACTGGGCCCTGCTCAGGAGCAGAAAGACCTGCACCAGCCAGCTGCCAAGTGCATGAACATCCAGACCTCAGAAGCTGACTTCGTGGCTCCAGCCTGTAGACGTTTTTCTCCAAGATGCGTAGAACCAAACTATATTAGCTGATGGCTCCCGGCTTAGAGGAAAACGGTCTCTTCTTCAAATGGTGAAGGTCTGTTTACCATCCCTGCCAAAATAAACCCCACCATCTTCAGGGAGCATTGGCTGTGAGAAGGCACTGCCCACTTGTGAGGCTATCAGAGGTCTCTATGTCTAGTGAAAAATATCCGGGAGCCCCTGCCTGGAACAGACAGTCCGCCTAAGTGGGACAAGGAGACATCGCTCCCCCGCGCTAAGAAAACACTGTCAACAGAGGCCAGATACCCTGGCACAAGAGCAAATGTGGCTTTGCCAAGACATTCTTACAGCTTCACTTAGGCTCTTGATTCAAGTTTAGATCGGCAAAGACAGTGCACGCGTGTCTGTGCGTGTGTGAGCCCGCATGCCTGCACGCGTGCGCGTACACGTGCCTTTGTATGCACATATTCCAGCAGGGCGGAAGTGGCTGAAGAGTTTTAACTGGCCTGGGATCTTTGCCTGGACTCCCACCGCCTGGAGTGAGGGAGGGGAAGATGCAGTATTCTGATAGAAGGAGGCTCATTTCTGAGGTCCCTGCTTCTTTTTCAAATCTCCTCTCAAATCAACGAGCAAGGCAGGTTTCCACCAGCCCTTGGACGAAATACACGAATGGCTGTAAGTCTAGGGCTGTGTGTTACTGGGTTACAGAGACCAGTTTCCTGGAACTCGAGGCCACACGGAAAGCAGCCACCCTGTGCCTGCTGTTCTTTGTAAAGGCCCTGAAGACCTCCACGCCTCCTAGCTCAGTGGTCCCAGTGGTCCTCATGACACAACTGTGACCGGTTCTCTCAGCATTCACAAACCTCTCCACGTGGACGGAGGGACGACCCCACCTAGCTCTGATTGCTGAAAAGTTGCAAACTGTTCCAATGAAGTCTACTGGCTTAAAACTGAGTATCATTGGTAGGTACAGAATTTATTTTATAATACTAAGCATAAGAACTGACTTTTCACAAAAACGCCAGGCTCCACCTAGACAGAAGTCCCTTCAGGTGTGTTATGGGTGAACCGTGTCCCATCAAAGGTGCGGAAGCCCTAACCCCCAGTCCCAGTTCCTCGTTTGGGAACAGGGTCTGTGAGGACGACCAAGTGAAGATGAGGTCACACGGGGCCCCTAATCCAATGCGACTCATGTCCTTGTGAAAAGGGGACACTTGCACACAGAGGCAGACGTGCAGGAGGAGGACGACGTGAAGACACGGGGACAAGACGGCCGCCTCCAGGCCAGGCAGCGCCTGGGCCGCCAGAAGCCAGGGGCGGGCCTGGGCCAGGTTCTCCCTCACAGCCTCGGAAGGAGCCCACCCCGCCCACACCTGGATCTCAGACTTCTGGCATCCAGACTGTGAGATGACACATTTCTGCTGTGTCTGTGGTATTTGTTATGGCAGCTGAGCTGACTCATCAAAGGTGTTTGAATGGTCTACCCGTTGTCACAGCCGTGCCTTCAGCACGTTACGTTGGCCCTGTCCTGTGTGTAGGGACCCCTTTTCCTGGGTCCTCAAGGCCCCTGAACTTCTGTGGGGTAATTATTAGGTGACTGGTCTTGGGAGACTGACTATACAGACAATGGCCAGACGACAGATGGACAGTGGAACTCTGACCCACCACCCCAGCAGTGACCCGCGCAGGAAGCCAAACCACAGCCTCTGCCATAACCAGCCCGGAACGGCCAGGACGGGTCAGTGACTGCCAGCTTCTCTCATCTTTGCTCCTGCCTCCACTGCAGGACCAACCAGAGAAAGTCAGATACGCTCCGCAAACACATCCCACGCGAAGCTCAGCTCCCAGGGAGCGGCCTCTGGCTTCCCCGGGCCAACAGCGTCCAGTCGGGGCACACCTGGAGCCCCGCTCCTTTTTCCACCATAAAGCTCTCCCACTCCTCCGCCTCCTTCGAGTCTCTGCCAAACACAAGGGACGGTGGCCGAGCCCCTTGCTAGAGCCACCTCTGAACAAATAGTCTCCGTTTGTTCTCTTCTGGGTGGTCTTCATTTACTTCTGCAGCCTGACTCCCATATTATGTCACATGTTCCGAAAGGGGGGAAGAACATTATAGGTCTTAGAAAATAATTTCTGAATGGTAAAAAAAAAGATGAACGTACATTGTCATAACAACAAATAAATATTTGTTGAATGAGTGAATGGGTTTGCCCAGCTTGATATCTGGGAGAAAAAAAAATTATTGAAGAATATGAAACACCACAAGGAAATGTATTACTAAGGTTTGATTGCATTCGGTAGCTCTAGGCTTTGGTCAAACCGGGGGAAATGGCCAGATTGTGAGTTTCCAGTTTCCAATATAATATGCGTTGTTCTTTCAGCCTTATTTATTGTGGTATTTTTCAAATTATAATAAATTTGCTTTCTTCTGAATATTCAGATGCTTCAAAAGGTACCCAAAGGATGCAATTAGCCCCTGGGGAAATATGCTATTATGTGCACATATCATGTTTTGCATAGGCTTTCCATCATCTACATAATTTATGTGCTTCTGCATAATTTTGCCTCTTTTTATGTTTTCTATGTGTTTGTGAGATAATCTAGAAGTCAGTTCCCTACCATCACACACACAGAAAGAACTCAAGTCAGTTCCTTCACCCAATCTGCTTTGCTTCCAGTGAACCCCTTACAGAAACCTCAGGAGACAGTTGCCTTTCATAGACACCAAACATCAAGGCAGGAAAAAAAGTAGAAGGTTCAGGGAGTTTTCAGGAATGAAACGGAACCTTGTCCATTTTCATATTCTTCTGGGTATTCACTGGGGTCTCTGATGGATGGTGCTAGCATTTTAAAGCTCTTTAAAGTGTTTATAATCCTCACTTTGGTTTTGAAACAGAAAAATAATGCCAAAATTAATGGCTTTTTAAAGCTTCCAATGTGAGTTGGTTGCATATACAAAATTCCCTAAAACTGAGGAAGCCCCTCATCTCGGGACCACGTAAGCCGCGTACAGCTCTGCTTGGACTGTAATTGATTTTTCCCTCTCAGCAGCCTTTTCTGTTTTCCACAGTTTTAATTTCTGTCTCTGGGGCTTTCTTCACTGCTCAAGTCTCCTTATAGCGCGGTTGTTGGGTATGGACTACAGGTGCCTGGCTGAGCGGTGGTGACTCAAAGTGGAAAGCGGGCCTTGGCTACAGGTCGGCCCTACAACCAGCCTCGCCAGACAGACCAAATTTTCCTAAGCCTCCTTTGTCATGAAGAAACAGTGATATAAATGTAATACTGCGCCTGACTCCCTTCTGGGCCAAAGCACAGAGGGAAGGCAAATCACATTTTTAGAAATGACCCTACCACCTGCTTCATTCTTATAGATGAAGAAATGGAGACCAGGGGAGGTATGGGAGGCCCTCCCCCAAAGCCAAGAAGTAGAAGAGGGTGTCAGGGTCTGCGTGAGCTCCTGCACCTTCTGACTCTCTATCTAGACCTATTTGGGGCAAAAGCCTGGGGAGGGTGGGTTTCACTAATCCACACACATCGGGGGCCAGGCCACAGCACACACTTCGAGAAAGCAGCCAGCCACAGAAGAAGGCACTGCCCCGCTCCGGGACTGGAGCAAAACCCACTGACCACAGGGGTGCAGGGCTCTTCCAAGTGCCCATGAACATGGTACATCTGCTCACTGCTCCCCAGTCTGGGTCACGAGACCCTGAGCAGTCGTCAGACATGGCTGGAGAGACCACCAAGGCCACACACTCTATCTGGATAATCATTGCAAAACTACACCCAGCAGCCCCCAAAGAGAGGCCAAAGCGACGCTACAAGAAAAATATCAGATAGACTCTAGAACAAGTTTTATTCTTTTCCAAACATTCTTAGCAAACAAAAAGATTCCCTATTAGAACACAATGAATAATTATCACACTGAAAGTGGAGCTCGTTAGGTTAAAAGGAAGGTTGGTTCAAAATTTATAATTTCTACAGAATAAATATCAACATCTGTGAGAGCCAGGACAAACGCTCATAGAACTGACAAGAGTGAGGCATCCAAATGAAAACTGTATCCTGCTCATCCCAGCACAAAGCGCTGCAAAAGAATCGAGCAAAAGGGAGGAAAAAACATTCACTTTCATTGGCATTGTTAACAGCGTGCATCTGGAAATCGTACCAGAAACAAGAACCGAGGGTCCGAAGCAATCCATCTTTAGAACCGTAGACTCTGAGGTCTTCGCTCTACGTTCCGTGTGGAACCAGCACAGATGTGTGAGGTGAAGGGCTGCTCTTTCCTTTGGGAGCCCTTCTGTGTGGTGCAGACCCTGGACCATGGTTCACCGCTCTCTCCTTCCTGGTGCCGCCTTTGGCTCCTGCTCTCCTTCGCTCTGTCTCCTCTCACATTTCTGCCTTTTCTGACCTCTTTCTCTCTGGCTCTCAGCCAGAGAATCTCTCAGAGAATCTCAGCCAGAATCTCTCAGCACCTTCATTCTGATAGAGGCTCATTCTCATGTAAGTTCCGGAATGTCCAAGACCCTTTCTCACTTTAATACCCAGATCAACTCTCCTCGCTGTATGAATGAGAAAACTGAGACCCAGGGAGAAGGGAGAAGGGGCTGGTTGAGGAAAGGAAGGGGGAAACACAGTCCAGAGTGGTCTCCTCTATACAATGCCTAGAAACCTTCCAAGAGTCATTGTCCTTTAGTAACAGTGGAGAGAGTGGCCGCATGCCCCCAAGTTTTAAAATATTAGCAAAGCTTTTGAGTAAAGTGGTGATCTCAGCACAGATGTCCAACTACTCATCTCACCGAAACACTGCCAAAAGTACAAAGGGAGCCTGAATATAATAAAGAAAACCCTGGGTGTGTGTGTGACCCTTTCATAACACTTGCATCTTGGCCAGGAGCCAGGGGAGCGGTGAGTGACCTGGGCACACACAGGGAGCATCCCCTCTGGGAGCCATCTCCCCCTTGCAGGTCAAACTTTAGAAAAGGCCCTCCACTGAGAGGACCCACTCTTTATTCAACTACTTCACCAAGCACAGTGCAACAGAGGACGGGACTTCTACCTGAAGCAACAGGTCAAATATAAGTGGCACCAAGATGTTACTGAAGGAATTCTGTTTCCATTAAGATTTCACACATTGTCTAGGAGCAGAAGGTGGCAGAGAGCAGAGACGCAGGTATTAAAGGCTACCCTGTGCTACAGTAGCTGTCATGAACTATTGAACTATAAAACCGAATTATGTAATTAGTTATTTTTTATTTGTTTCTTCTACTGTAATATAAGCTCCACACAGGCAGGAGCCGTAACTGTCTTATTTCCAAGCTCAGCACCAAGTGGGGTGCACCATCCAGACGAGGTGCAGGATCAGTGCTGGATGAGGGACCAAATAAATGCATGAGTCGAGTGCGGGATCTGCAAGGAAGGGGCTGTCTGCTGGGACTGTCCAGGGCTCCCTCTCCACCCCTCAGGGTGGGGCTCCTGATCTTTTAGGACACAGTTGTGTCTGCTAATGTTCTGGCCCAGTACATGAGGTGAGCATGATAGTAGCGCAGTGGAGGTGGAATCCACCCCATCCCTTAATGGGCATTCACCAGACCTGGAGGGACCCTTCCACATTCAATAATAAGTGAAGAGTAAGACAAAACCTAGAGATTCCGTGACATTCAAAAAGTAGCAAAACTCACCATATAGAAAAAGAGCACTTTTGAAAAATATGTAAAAAAATAGAAACTTACACAAATAAACTTCAGTAAAGTTGAATAGCATCTATTGGAGCTCTCAAAAATATCTTTAAAAAACAGAAGCATTTTCAGAAACAAGAGATGAAGGATGAACAAATAACCAACAGGATGAAAGGCAGTGAATAATTCAAAGGGAGTCAATAAAGAACAAATTAAAGAAAAGAAATGATGTTGACACTGAATAAAAAAGGACCGCAGGCTCTAAATGAGGCAAGTGATCCTGCAATAAAACATCAGGTCAAGAAAGGATTTATGACCTTCCAAGGAGTGAGAGAAGAAGAACAAAACAATTAACATCGTAAGAGAGAATATGACAGATGAGAAGGGCAAAGAATGGAGATGGGATATGTAGATGGTTACTCTTCATGAAGAAGAGCCCAGGATAAATGGAACAGAAGCAAAATAAATCTTCCTAAAGATGGAGGGAAAAAAACTTGAATGTAAAGTCTGAAATGGTTTCTCACTAGCAAAAACCGGATTTGCACTAAATAAAACCTCATAGACATACATTGATTAAAGCCTCGAGTTTTAAGGATAAATAAAAAATATGACAAGTATCCATGCAGGAAACAAAAGCAAAAATGAAAAGCAGTTGCTTACAAAAAGGTAGGTCAGGTTGGCTTCAGATTTCTCCTGAAGATCAACAGGGAAGATTCTGTTACCAGTAATGGTGGCTGGATTATTGGGATTAACTCTCATTGAAAAAATAAAAAATGCTTCACAAAACAGACATCCCCTTAAAAGCAGAAAAGAATTGAAATGGTAACAGGGAGCCCCAGGCCATATTCTTGAATTACTCAGAGAGGTTGGAATCACAAAACCTGAGCGCCTTTGTGGAGCCCACCCTTTTGGGGGTGGGCTGCTTTGAGGGTGTGAGGTAAACACCAACATGCCCTTCCCTCCCCATCTTGGAGGACCATACGAGAGAACCTATGGGGACAGGAAAAGCATCCTGTCCCTCGGAGGGTGTGATCCCAGAGCAGCCATGGTACGTAGCTGTGTCCCAGGCCTGGGTGGGACAAGGGAATTCAGACAGGGACGCAGGCCCCAGCTGGTCCCTCTCCAAGGAGGGCACAGTCACACAAAGCACAGAGTAAATGTTCGCAGGGCCACACAAGGAAATAAGCAAGATGAGCAAGAAAGAACAGAAATCGCTGAGAGCAGGACAGACGCTTACAAGCTTCGGTGCTGGAATTTTGGGGCAGGCACCATAATTTTCCTGTGCTTCCTGTGGTTAAAAAAAAAAAAAAAAATGGGCAAGGGCTTCCCTGGTGGCACAGTGGTTGGGAATCTGCCTGCCAATGCAGGGGACATGGGTTCGAGCCCTGGTCCGGGAAGATCCCACAAGCCGCAGAGCAACTAAGCCCATGCGCCACAGCTAGTGAGCCTGTGCTCTAGAGCCCGCGAGCCACAACTACTGAAGCCCACGTGCCACAGCTACTGAAGCCCGCGTGCCTAGAGCCCGTGCTCTGCAACAAGAGAAGCCACCGCAATGAGAAGCCCACGCACAGCAATGAAAAGGAGCCCCTGCTCGCCGCAACTAGAGAAAGCCTGCACTCAGCAACGAAGAGCCAACGCAGCCATAAAGAAATAAAAAATAAAATTAAAAAAAAAAGAAATAAAGGACAAGCTGGAAATCTGCAGGGAATCAAAAGCAGTAAAAGGCAACATGGCAGATGTGTAAAAGGACCAAAGAGCTTCTAGAAATGAAAGACGCAGTGACTGAACATGTAACAAAACCAACAGATACACTTGACAGCAGAATGGATGATGGACAAAGAGAATTAGTGAGCAAAGCGGAAAAACAAAAAAAATCCAGAACTCAGCACAGACCGAAAAGGGCACACTCCGCGGGAGGGAGGGTGAGGAGCATGGAGACCATAGTTAGACAGGCACATGCATGTACGGCCAGAGTCCCAGGAGGACAGGGGAACATGCAGCCCAGGAAATACCTGACAAGATCATGAGTGAGAATTTTCCAAAACCAGTGGAATGCCCTAGTCCACAGACTCAAGAGGTCAAGATAATCGCAAACAGGAAAAATAAAAAGTCTCTAGAAAAGCCAACTGAGACTGTAGAAAACCAAAGACAATGAAAATATTTTAAAAGGAACTAAAGAAAGATGACTTTCCCCTTTGAAAGGCCTTCAGCACAAGAATGAGTTTCTGCTCAAATACAAATGACATAGTAACAATAATTTTATCTAGCGGGGTTAATAAAGAAAGAGAGGATGAAAATTCCAACCAGGAGCTAGTAAACAGTTAAAATATACTAGATTGTTTGTATTATCTGGGAGAAGGAAAAAGATTTCGGATACATTTAAACTCAAATAAATTGAGTCTGCATGTTGTGATTTCCAGAGTGAGCCCTAACAAATAGAATCTGAGAAAATGTCTAACTTGAAAGAGGAAAAACAATGAAATGATTTTTTAAAAATCCAATCCAATCCAAGGCAAGGCAAGCAAGAAGATAAAAAGAAAGATAGGATCGGTGGGAGAAAGGAAAAGCACAAAAGAAAGTGGTAGATTTCAACTCAAATACATCAGAGGACATGAACTTCGTAAAGCTTGCCCTTCCTCCCTGGAATTCTAGGATTTGCAGGTTCTTAGACACCGCCTTACTCTAAGCAAAATCTCAGCTGTTGCCAAGAGGACCCATTTCTTCCTCTCATGTCCTCCTTCCAAACTCTGGGAATCTTAAGGAAGCAGGGAAGCCATGAATCCAGTCTCGAGGCTGCGCTGGTGAAAGGGATGCTGGTGAGAGGAAGAGGCGGAGAAGAAACAAGGGAATCACTTGCAAAGGTTTAAAGATGGAGAAGAAGCTGGGGTTTGGGTTGGGGTTATGGAGGCAGGTATGTTCGGTTCTGCCCTGGAACCCTGAGCGTGGCAGGCATGGGGGACCAGACAGAGCCCGGGAAACAGCCCCCGTGGAGCCCAGAAGTAGGAGGTGTGCTGAGATGAGGCTGCAGAAGGTGCCACGAGGCACTTGGGGCTAGGATGGCCCCCCAAAAAGGTGGTGGGATCCAGGCCAGGGGTCAGGCCCTTGCAGCCCTGCAGTGACCAGCTGCCAGATATGGGCTGCCCTCACGAGGGGCTTGACCTTGGGCCGGGCAGCATCCTCTCTCCGAGGGCAATTTCTGGGGAGGGCTTCTGTCACGGGCCTTCACCAGGAGCCAACATTTCCCCCAGCTGAGGAATGAGAGCCTCCATCCCGAAGGGAGACCTGGGCACCTGGGCAGCCACCAGTGGCCAGGTCAACACACCCTGGCCACCTCCAGAGAGTTTTGACTCTGACCCTGAGCCGTGAGCCTGCCTTCCTTCCCCACCTGTCCTCTTCTCTTTCCCTTCACCCGCGGCCAAAGCTCAGCTGGTGAATGGGTCCTGGTTCAGCTTCCGTCGTCCTTGCTAGGCCCCTGCAGTGCTCCCCTCCAGAAGGTACCGTGCACAGCGCTGTCTGCACCTGGGAGCCCCTGATCTGTGCAGCACACAGGCTGGACCAGGTGACCCAAACTCAGTCCATGGGGAGAGCTTCCCGTTCTCAGCTGGAGTTCCATGAACTTCCCCAGCTTGGTTTCCCAGAGGCTCCACAAGGTCTTCAAAGGCACCACACAGAGGCTTTCCCTCCAACAGGCCCTCAGAACGGGCTCTCCAGGAGGGTCTAAATGCAAACAAGTATTTAAGATGCTCTTTGCTTAGCAACTCCCTCAGTTTTGTTTACATTGGTTCTTGTAAGTCTAAATGCAAAGTTTTGGGAAGGGAAGGGATCAGACGCTCTGAAGTCGGAGAATGTGGGGTTGTTAGTGTGAGAAGGAGGGAAGTTTAGGGTCCTCCACCTCCACTGCAAGCTCCCGGTGGAGCAGAGGTGGTGCCCTGGGTGCGGGGACTTCAGCCCAGCCTCCTGCTGCCCTCCTCCCTGGGCCGGGCCTGCGGGGTAACTCGTCTCCTCCAGACAAGCAAACTCTCTTCCCAAATAGGTCCCTTTCCCTCAAGCTCAAAGTTGCCTGGAAATTTGTCTGGGTACCAGCTGCCCACAGAGTAGCAGGGACACCCCTACCTCCCTAAACTTCCTGGGACAAATCACCACGTACCGGGGGGAACTTTTAGAGACACAACACCCAGGAAGGTTCCGTGTGCGGAGCCCAGTGATTGGCCCAGCGGGAACCAAAAAGCTGCAACAAGTTAAAGAATTGTATTATTTGTGGATCATGGAAGGGAATACCTGCTGCTTCTCCCATCTTTTATTATATAAATATAATAATAATAATAATATATTATTATTATTATTTATAATTAATATGTTTAACTCATGCATCTGTAAGATGTATGAAACAAATAACTGAGAAAACAATGAATATGTTTTATTAAAAAGTTCAGATGAAGTTGGAAAAGATTAGAAGGTCAATTAATTACCCTAGTATCTAGTTACATAAAAACATATAGACAGATGCTTTAAATTCAGTTTTCAAACGACTAGCAAAATATCTAGTTACTATCTAAAAATTTTCCCATAGTCTTCTTGCAGTAACAACTGTAGTATTTCTGATCTATCATGTTCAACCTGGACCATGTTATAAGCCAAAAATCAGCTTGTTCGTGATTCTTTTTACATATCCTAAAACATGAATGTTATGATCCCCATAAATCTGACATTATTACGATTGTGTACAATGAGATTAATGGTTTGAAATAATATTTCTCATAATATTGTCCAAGGCCAGAGGTCCACAGATATATCTCAGGGAATTTTGTAAGTTACTTGAGAATTTTTCATTTTTTTTTCTGCTGTCATTGGGCTGAAAACCTAAAAACAAAATTACTTTTTTAATAGAAAGACCTCTCTTTTACCATAATTTCCCATCAAAAGCCATGTCTATAGAATAAAATTTCAGTGTCTGAAGTGACTGTTTCTCTGACTGAGGCCAGTGAAATCCCCAGGGGTATCTCAAATATACTTTTGGGATTTTCCCATATGGCTCTTTTTCTTAGCGAATCGTAATTGGATTCTGATGCCACAACTTAAGGAAATAATATACTTCAAATCAACAGGCCCTGCATGCAAGTGAATCCTTATTAACCTCTTTTTTTTTTTTAAAGAAAAAAGAGAGAACATTTATACACATGCACATAAAAGATTCTATTGGGTAAAATCATTTGATTTTTTTAAATGAAAACACTTGACATGTGTGTCTTGGGACCTGCAGTGGACAGACTCCAAGGGGGCCAGTGGTGCCCTTCTTGGTGTTAACACCCTTGTGTAGCACCCCTCCCCAGCCTTGGAATGTGGGGAAACCTGTGACTTACTTCTGGCCAACAGAATACGGTGAAATGACAGGATGCCTGGGTTACATACACACAATCGCAGGATCACGCGGCACACCAGTGTAACATTGGCCTTGCTGGGACACACTCCCCTTTGCTGGCTTCGCGAGACGGCCTATGGAGAGGCCCACATGGCCAGGCTCGGAGACTTGTCTCCAGCCAGCAGCCAGCAAGAAACATAGGCTCCAAGTCCCTCCACTGCAAGAGTATGGATTCTACCAACGAACACATGGTTTTAGAAGCAGAGCCATCCCCAGCTGAGCCTTCAGATGAGAACACGGTCCTGCCCCAAACACCTTGATGAAAGCCCAGCTAAGCTGCGTCCTTACTTTTGATGGACAGGAACTGTGAGACTTAATCGTATGTCATTTTGAGCTGTCAAGACTGTGCTACTGTATCACCCGGCACTAGGTAACTAAAACAAGACCCATCCACTCCTAACCTCTCTGCATTGACACGGGAAACAACTGACCCCTGTAACCACCCCAAGCCCCTTCACTCTGCTCTTCCCGCCACTGGCCGAGGCCGAGCGCCCGCCTCTTGCTGCTCAAGCTCTGCAATGGCTCTCTCTGCTACAAGGCAGAGCGTGAGCTCTGAGGCACAGCACCTGCTGTCCCTGATCGGGAGAGACGACCCTCTTCTTCCCTCTCCCGTCACACCCGCCCTGTTCCTCCACCACACCGCGCACTGCCTCACGCCCCGCAGCTCTGCCTCCGCTTGGTCCTCTCAGCACAGCCCCCACTCTCCTCACATGTCTGCTCTGGCCGGAGCCCCACAGAAAACTTGGGGAGTGACTTCCATTTTACACGTGAGAAAATAGGGGTCACGAGAGCTGCCCAGGCTCACTGCTGGGAGCGACGCTCCCGCGACTAGAACCCCGACCCTCCTCTCCTTCAGCTCCCCCTTCCCTGAGGGCAATCCTGGTTCTCTCTTCCTTGTTTAGGGCCTGCCGGTGACCCCTGCAGTGAGAGTCCTTCTGTCCCGAGAGGTCAGAGGCCGCGGCTGTGCTGCACCCCTGCTCTTTGCCTTCACGTCCACCCTCCCCCCTGCTCTGTGCCCGCTGGCACGCCAGCCTTGGACGCATCATGGGTTTCTCCGGCGTTAATCCACAAGTGGTACCGCAGGAGACCCAGAGGGTGCAGGGGGAGTGAGGACCTCCAGCCTCCTCCTTGTCAGGTGGGGAGAGGCCTCCCTCCACATCCAGCCCCGGCTTCTGTCAGGCAGGCTTCTCCGTGCCGCCCTCTCTCCAGTGCAGTTGAGCACTCCCCCTGGCACCCCGGCCTAAGGCTGGCAATGCCCCTGGGCACCGGGTCAGGGGTTCCCCTCTTCTCTCTTAAGTTTCCCCCAATACGGCCCCAAACGGGCAGACAGTCCCTTTATTAAACACTGCCCAACTTCCCCAAATGGAATGTGTCCCTTCTTTCCACCAAGCCTACTACAGGGTCCCTTCCGGGCTGAGCCTGGGACCCCCCTCTTGTCTAGAAGGGTGTGGCCTGGGTTCCTCAGTGTCTGCCCAGCAGGCGCGGCAGCCCCTTCCACTGGAGCCCTTCCCCCCGCCGTGTTCTCCAGGAGCCACCCAGCCGTGGTGCTGCATGACTTGGTGCCACCTGCCCCCAGGGCCGCTGCACCTTCTCCAGAGCCCTGCCGATCGCTTCCCAGGGTCACGGGACGGCTGTGAGCGCGGCCAGGAGCCCGTGTGAGCGTGCAGGGCCGGCGGCCTCCTCCTCTTTCCTGTACGAGCGCCGTGCACGTCTCCTGGATTATAAGAGTTGTTTCGTTCATTCTTATCTGCCAAAGTGTCTTTAACGTAACTCCAGCAGATCCCAGGAAACGTGATCTGGGAGAAGAGCTTGTACAGTAATTAAATGTAGTATAGAGAACATTGTTAAAGTCAATGACCCAGTCCATTAGCAGTTTAAACGCATTTTACCTTCACGTGATTATATTTGATGAAATTCTGGTGATGTTAGACAAGTGAGAACGTAGATAAAATCAAGTCATGCTATCACACGTACCATCTCCCCCATAATCAGATGGCTGGGATGTGTCACACACGTGGCCACATGGCAGAACTCCAGTGGCAAAAGCCACAGCAGCAAAACCCCAAGCCCGGTTGCATTCCCATATATACAAGTACTTTTAAACCCAAGTAAATTCAACAAATACAGTGGCTCCCGTGACTCTGTAAAGATACCTGCTCACTGAATCCCTAGACAGAACGTTAAGCGCTGACTCTCAGCTAGTGTGGTCAGGGATTTCTACTGGATGAAGTGGATTTCCGGTCAAGCAGCTCCTCTGAGAGGACGGATGGACTCTGGTGTGGACCACAGGGATGGCCACCATTGGCTGTGTGGCGCCGAGTCCCCACGGGTCCCGGGAGCGCTGCACCAGCCCTGCACACTCAGTCGGCAGGGGTGACCACACAGTCGAGGAAGCGTGCCCCCCACTTGCCCAGATAGAGGTAAGTCACCCCAGATGGCAGGGACTTTCTAAGCCTCAAGGGGTGGATCTGCTCTCTGGAAGTGACGACCTCTCTCTGAGGAGCCTGGCATTCAGGAGCCAGCACGTGGTCTGGCTTTAAGGGGAGCCACAAGCCTCCTGATCCAGGCAGCCTTCTTGATGAGTTTGTGTCCTGCCTCTCTGCAGTAAATGGTCCAGCTCACTGTTTTCCTAGACGAGCAGGGAAGAAAGAAATGGGTTCCAGAATAGCCTGTGACTTTGATTAAGCCCTTTCATTCCGAGTGTCCATCTCTTCCAAAGGCTCCAAGTATGGCCCCTGCTTGGGGCACATTCTAGACAGCATTTCTCAGCCTCCCTTACGCCCAGGTGCAGCCATGTGACCACGTCTCTGCAGCGGAACAGGAGCCCAGTGGACGACACCTGGGCTTGGCACATAAACCCGTGTTCTTCTGTGCTTGGTTCCTCCCTGTGGACTGTGACATCCCTGCCTGGCCGTGGAGCGGCCTGGACACAGCCCTCACCCAGAGGCCACAGCCGGCTGACCTGGGCCCTCTTTGGGTCTGTTCCACGGGAAAGAAATCAACCTCTGCCGTCATAAGCTACTCAATGTTCGCTATTGGTCACTCCAGACTAGCCCACTGGAACCGATGCAGCTTCTTTCACTCGAGGATGAGATTCAGAAGCTCAAATAATTTAATTGACCCTGTCTTGGGGTGGGGGCAGGTCTTCCCGGTCAGCCCTCTGTCCTGGCAGCCTGCCCTCTCACCCACAGAGCTCTGTGAGCTCATGCTAGCCATGGGGTCTGCGAAACCTCCCGAAAGTCTAACAGGACTGGGGACTCGAGCACACATAAGGCCAGCTGGGACCCTCGAGGACCAACCCCCTTTGAAAGTGCATTGTGATCGGGGGTTATTTCTCCTGCCCACTCATGATTTTCTTATGTATCTGCTCTCAGTATCTAGTGCCCTGCAGGCACTCAGGCAAAGAGGTTCTGATAAGACATCATGTTACAAGCAAACGTATCCATCATTCCTAAACAACTGTTCTCTTGGAGCCAACATACCTCAGCAGGGCAAGCCTCCTTCCGTTTTCCATCAGATGCACAAATAACCTTTACAGTCGAACCTCTGAGGTTTGGGGTGGCTGTTACTGCAGCACAACCTGGCCCATCGGAGCCCAGCTCCTCCCCTTCAGAGACCGTTTACCCCGACTCTGAACAGCTGATCCGGAGTCAATTTGCTTCCCTGTCTATTTCCAGGGCATCTTTACATACATTTACAAATTGCACACTAAATAGTTATTTGTTTGTCTCTCTTGCTTTTATGCATCTTTTTGTCCCCAGGCCCTGGTACTGAGGATGGGATGTGATAGGCACTTGCTGAATCCATCTCAATTCCCAGACGTAGTGGGCCCTCCAGCGCAGCAGAGGCCACCTGTTAAAACACATCCGAACGGGCTGTCTCGCTCCCTGGCGTAAGCCTCGGGGACATTCTCATTCTGGAACAAAATGTCAAGGTGCTTGTGATTCAAGTTATGGGTCTTCCGTGCTTCTGTCTGTGCCATGAGCACAACGGAAAATGCAGACCCGAGGAAAATAACATCCTACCTGGAGGGAAGGGATGGGAAGGGTGAGAGCCAGGCTTTAAAGCGCTCAGTGAAGAGCCTGAGCCGTCACACGCCCACCTACCACCACCGCAGCCGCACGTGGGTTCCTCGGGTCCGTCTGGGCGCCAAGCACTTGCCCTGCGCAGTGTGCTGTGGCCTGACATTATCGCCTGTGACAAGGACACTGAGGGACGAGGAATGTCTCCCGCGTGGACGCCTGGGTGAGTGGAAAAAGTTATGGGCAGCTGTGAGCATCGGGTAAAGGTGCCAGTGAGACCGCAGCCCTGTCCTCAGAAAACCTCAGCCTAAATGCAGAAGCCACGTGTGGGCGGGATCCGGGTCTCCTTCCAGCCCCGCGGGAACCACGCGCAGCCAGCGTGGACAGCGCATCCACCCATCCGAGCCCCGGCGGGGTCTAACAAAGTTTGGGGCCCAGACTCAGCCCTGGGCCTAGCCCGGGCAGCCCGAGGCAAAATGGAGCTTGTGCCACTGCTTGCTTTGCTGAGCTCCACGGGGTCACGGCTGGTTCCGCAGGGCTCCACGGCTTCAAGTCCCAGACCCCTGCAGTGCCCAGGTGACAACTGCTAATTCACACTTTTTTTTTCTTTTTGGTCGGGGTGAGGTGTCACAGCTAATATCTTGCCGATAGGAGTGTGCCAGGGTGAGATCTGTACGATCACGGGCACAGTGGGAGGTGTCGGTGAGTTCTGTGGGAAAGGTGAGACCCCTCAGGGCAGGAGTTGGGGGCTCAAGGGAGGCTGGGTGGAGAGAGAGAGAGAGCAGAGATGAGGGGGGAGAGGGTGCAGCTGGGAGACAGCTGTGTGCAGGACAGTAGCACGGTCCAAACCGGAGCGACTCAGGGAAAGCAGAAGAGAGAAGTGGGAGAGGTGGCCAGCAGAGCCGGAACCCCGAGCCCCAGAGCCTGGAATCCGCCGTCCTCCAGGAGGGCTCAGGCTTCCACCGGGCGTGGACGTGTGTTTGGGCCGGTAATGCTGATACCCCTTTGGGTTCCGGCGACCCTCCTGCTGATTCTGGATCCCAGTAGTTAACGTTGGAAGACATCGTGTCCCTTCTATCATTTAAGTCAGGTGGAAATGGGTCCAGTTTCAGCGCACTCCGCAGTGGAGGAGTCTCTGGCGGATGGAGTCCGGTGGGGGTGGTAGGTGTGTCTGGTGGGGGATGAGTTAACACACTGTTAACGGAAGTTAACCTTCCAGGTATGTGAATGGATTGCTCCCCCTGCATGTGGTTTTGTGCCCAGAGCCTGGCTCAGATCTCCAACAGGATGAAACATCAGTTTCTCTAAAATGTGAGGGCCCCTCAGACAGACTTGAGAAAAACAGGCAAAGAGGCTGGGTACCTGACTCACACTTTTTTGGCCAGGAACATTTAAAAAAAAAAAAAAAAAAAGTCATCATCATAGAAGGAAAAAAGGTCAAAAGCGAAAAAGATCTTAGTATCCGTTAAAGGTCTGCCCTTTAGATGGAGCCCATTCGTTCTTTGTAAAAGACTCGCAGAAAGTTCTTGTTTTCTGGGTTTTCTGGCTTTCTTCTATCGGAACCAGCACAGGTCTGAGGACAGGTGTCTGCTACCTCCCAGCTTACCTTTGGATTCACGGGTGGGTTTGCTGCACGTGGCCAGAGACACAGGGACATCTGACAGGGGCTTTCTAGAAAGAAACTTCAAACTAAGGGGATGAGGCCTCCACTGACTGCTAATCAATGGCCACACGAAACTCACACTGGACACGTTTAGTCAATTGCTTTCTTTAGAAAAAAATACAAAGATGAGCCGGTTTCATCTTTCTGAGGCTAGCAGGGCTGCCAACAAATTTCAGGGGCACTGGCCTCTGAGGGGCTCACCTTTGCACTGGGTTCTGGGGCCACACACCCCTAAAAGGGATTTTCTGTTTGATTTTTTGTTTGATTTTCAGCCCACCAGGTCCCCCCACCAGACTCCACCTTCACTTCTTCACGACCGATTCAACGAATCATCCCAATAGGCTTGATGCATGTTACACATATTAATTGAAGTTGATTTCCTGCCACCTACAGAAAATCAATCACCATGATCACCAATTCCCCTTCTCAAAAAAAAAGGGGGGGGCTTCCCTGGTGGCGCAGTGGTTGAGGGTCCGCCTGCCGATGCAGGGGACGCAGGTTCGTGCCCCGGTCCGGGAAGATCCCACATGCCGCGGAGCGGCTGGGCCCGTGAGCCATGGCCGCTGAGCCTGCGCATCTGGAGCCTGTGCTCCACAACGGGAGAGGCCACAGCAGTGAGGCCTGCATACCACAAAAAAAGGGGGGGTTGTGAACACCCTCCCCAGGGTTGCAAGTCCTGCCATCAGCTCTCCCAAGTCACCTTCTCCAGGAGCATTTTTCAACCTGGAACGTAGCCAGGACTCCCCTAGGGATCTTACTGATGGCAGGTTTGGATGCAGTAGGTCAGGGCAGGACCTGATATTTAGCATTTCTAAGAAGCTTCCAGGCAATGTTCAGCATCTAAAGTGTAGAGCACACCTCACCCTAAGTCAGAGATTCCCTCAATCCCAAGTTTATCTTATGCCACAGTCTTCTTTGAATAGCTTTGCTGCACCAACCTAACCAGGGCATGAAGGTGACCCCATGCTGTACCATTAAGATACCCAGCACAACTGGACAAGATTTTGATCCTATTTCATATTTGCCTTACATGTACCTAGGACCAAGTATACACCACAAGGACCATCAGGTATGGTGCCTACCTTCTGTGTAAGAAAGACTCTAAAGAAAAATCTAGCATCTGCTAATAAGGGTAGACCTGAAAATAATAGAGGACTTGGTATTTTTTATACTGCCTAGGATAATAAGATCTTTTTAAAGAGTATTTTAATTTCTGCATGCATATTTTAAATGTTATGTTATTACACATACACACACAAACACAAACCTATATATAGTGTGTTCATTGTGGAAATTTTTAAAAATACAAAGTGGGATAAATAACAAATTAAAAATCATCCTTCTCTTTTCCATGCATGTATATCTTGAGCTTATAGTATATATAGTTTTATATTATTCTCCTTTTATAGCTTAACATTTTATTAGTATCATTGGAAAATCTATAAACTCCATTAAAAACTCAGTACACCTTATTTTTAATGGTTGCATAATATTCCATTATTACATAATGATTTCCCTTTTGCTGAACATTTAGGTACTTCCTTTGGCAGGGGTTAATGCTGATATATATATATAGTGTGTATATATGTATACACATATATAGTGTGTATACACATACATACTATATTATATATATAATCATTATATAATATATATACATATAATTCTTTACATTTTCATTCAGTTTACCAAGTTTGAGCTTCTAGAAGATTTTAGGTGCCTATCATTTTCTTAGGATGGCTTTCTACAACAGGAAATACTGCATTCAACAGTAAGGAGATGCATATACAAAATTGCTCTCCAGAAAGTTTGTGACAATTTAACAGAAGCTCAGAGAGATCCTGGCTCAAGCCCAAACCTTCAGATGCATTGAGTTTTATGAGGTTTTACATTTTTAAAAACCATTTTCAACACAGATATGCACATACTTTTGCAATGGCTGTGTTCATCCTTAGCACAGCTAATAATGATTCACAAATCGTTCCCCTGTCCTCTGAAGCAGAAAGCTCTCGTGCTCTCACTCTGGCACTACTGGAAGCAAGGTCTTGAGCCAGTAATAAATGAGTGAGGGGAGAAAAACCCAGAATCTTGTAATTGATTATTTAGTGCAAAAGAGGAAGGAAATGATCACAGGTGGTGATGGCAGATGTGACGGCCCAGGATACTTGGCAATGTGTGTCGCACATTTGATTACCAGTATGATGGCTTCTAGGGTGTTGGATGTCCAACTGAAAGTCTTTTGTCGCTCCGTAGCAATGAGGTACACATATTTTTATTTTCTCCACTTACTTTCCTTGCTCTTTTCTAAACACTTAAATCAGTGACAATCAATCTCAGATGCTGTGTGAAATTAGATGCCTAAGTGAGGCTATAAAATCTCCTCAATAAATGTCAACAATTAATGTTTCAAAACAGAGCACCAGTCATATCTCAAAATGGATGTGTGACAACTTGAAAGACAGCAGCCATAGATATCAAGTTTGGCAAGGGGCCCAAATCAACTCTCATTCTAGGCACCAATTCAAAATGGTATTATTATTCTTCTTAATTAGTGCATACTAATTGCTTTCTAACTTTCTCTCTGCTTAAAAAACATTCTTTCTCTTCTGTCCTGGAGTTTCAAGGATACTCACTGACAGTCTAATTTGGTAATGAATGCACCCTCATAGAAAAGGCATCCTGCTCACCAGCCAGCCTCCTGCATGATCCACACCACTGTTAACATCATCTCCCTGGTGTTGAGGTTTGGGAAGACTTTGGCTCCAGGAAAGATAGTCAGAAATTGCTATTAGGCCTCTAATACATCAAAGACGACTTCATTTGCATTTTGTCACCACAATGAGGATTTACAGGCAAATGGTGCATTGTCTGCAGCCCAGCAGAGTTGAAAGTCAGATAAACATTCCACACTGAAGCAAGAAGATGATTTGGGCTCTTCTAGCTAGGATGCCAGACCACCTACACAGGGGCAATGCTGATTGAATAGCAATAATGAGTGTACACTGAAAGTACCAGCCAGTCCCACTGTTACTCATATTGTTAAGACATTTCTAATGACAAAATTTCTGAAAAAGAAATAAACTGATCCCATTTGCAGTGGCATCAAAAACAATGAAATACTTAGGAATAAGTTTAAGTAAGAAGGTGAAAGTTCTCTCCACTGAAAACTACAAGACATTGATGAAAGAAATCAAAGAAGACACAAATAAATGGAAAGGTATCATGTGTTCATGAACTGGAAGAATTAATGTTGTTAAAATATCAATACCATCAAAAGCCATCTATAGATTTGATGCAATCCCCATCAAGATCCCAATGGCATTTTTTATAGAAATAGAGAAAACACCCCTATAATTTGTGTGGAACCACGAAAGACCCT
Organism: Kogia breviceps; assembly: GCF_026419965.1. Lineage (NCBI taxonomy): Eukaryota > Metazoa > Chordata > Mammalia > Artiodactyla > Physeteridae > Kogia > Kogia breviceps. Next base: position 4,144,634 of record NC_081311.1, read on the forward strand.
GACTACCGACCCAAAGAAATCCTGAGAAAGAAAAAAAAAGCAGAAGACATCATACTACTTGATTTCAGAATATATTATAAAGCTACAGTCATCAAAACAGTATGGAATTGGCATAAAATAGACCAATGGAGAGCCCCAAAATAAACCTAAGCATACATGGTCAACCAATATTAGACAAGGGAGCCAAGAATACTCAATGGAGAAAAGACAGTCTCTTCAATAAATGGTGCTGGGATAACTGGATATTCACATGTAAAAGAATGAAACTGGACCCATATTGTACATCACTCACAAAAATTAACTTGAATTGGATTAAAGACTTAAATGTAAGACCCCAAACCATGAAACTCTTAGAAGAAAACATATGAACAAAACTTCTTGACATAGGTTTTGGTAATGACTTTCTGGATATGACACCTGAAACACAAGCAAAAAAATCAAAAATAAACAAGTGGGACTACATCAAACTAAAAAGCTTCTGTACAGCAAAAGAAACCATCAACAAAGTGAAAAGACAACCTAGAGAATGGGAAAAAATATTTTTAGACTATATATCTAATAAGGGATTAATATCAACAACATCTAAAGAACTCATATAACTCAAAAGAGAAAAAAAAATTAAAAATTGGACAAAGGACCTGAATAGACATTTCTCCACAGAGGATGTACCAAGGGCCAACATGTACATGAAAAGGTGCTCAGCATCACTAGTCATCAGGGAAATGAAAATCAAAACGAGATGTCACTGCACACATTTCAGGATGGCTACTATCAAAAAAGTAAGAGACAAGTGCTGTCAAGGGTGTGGAGTAAAGGGAACCCTTGGGTGCACTGTTGGTGGGAATGTAAATTGGTGCAGCCACTATGGAGAACAGTATGGAGGCTCCTCAAAAAAGTAAAAGTAGAGCTACAGTATGATCCAACATCTTCAGTTCTGGGAATATATCCAAATGTAACAAAAACACAAACTTGAAAAGATATCTGCATCCCCACGTTCACTGTAGCATTATTTACAAGAGTCAAGACATGGTAAAAACCTAAGTGTCCATCAGTGAGTGAATGGGTAAGGAAGTTATGCTATCTATATACAATAGAACATCATTCGGCCATTAAAAAAAATGAGGAAATCCTACCATTTGCAACAACATGATGGACCTCGAAGGCATTATGCTAAGTGAAGTAAGTCAGACAGAGAAAGACAAATACTTTATGATCCTACATATAAGCGGAGTCTTAAAAAAAAACTCATAGAAAAAGAGATCATACTTATGGTTACTAGAGGCAGGGCATGAGGGTGAGGGGGAATTGGAGGAAGGTGGTCCAAGGGTACAAATTTCTAGTTAAAAGGTAAATAAGTAATAGGGATATAATAATGTGCAATAGGATGACTATAGTTAATGCTGCCATGTGATACATAGGAAAACTATTAAGAGAGTAAATCCTGGGCTTCCCTGGTGGCGCAGTGGTTGCGAGTCCGCCTGCCGATGCGGGGGACACGGGTTCGTGCCCTGGTCCGGGAAGATCCCACATGCCACGGAGCGGCTGGGCCCGTGAGCCATGGCTGCTAAGCCTGCACGTCCGGAGCCTGTGCTCCTCAACGGGAGAGGCCAAGACGGTGAGAGGCCTGCGTACCTCAAAAAAAAAAAAAAAAAGAGAGAGTAAACCCTAAGTGTTCGCATTTCAAGGAGAATTTTTTTCCTTTATTCTTTCCTTTTTTCTTTTTATTTTATCTATGTGAGAAGATGGATGTAAGCTGAACCTATTCTAGTCATAATTTCCCAGTATATGTAAATCAAGCCATCATGCTGTACACCTTAAACTTATACAGTGATGGAAGCCAGTAAATTCTCAATAAAACTGGAAAAAGCCTTTTCTCTCACCCAGAAAGCCCGTGCCTCCCCATGGAGATATCCTTATCCCCAGCAAATTCGTAAGGATATAAGTGGGGGGCAGGGATGAAACTGTATTAGCCCCTCCAGCAAATAGGAGAGAGAGAGGAATTCAGAACAATAATAAAAATACAAACAAAATAAAACAGGCACACACAGCAGAGAGGTGGTACAAGAGGGTCCCCTTGCAAACTGTTCTGTGGGATGGGAGGAATTCCTTCTTTCCCTTTACCTGCTTTGTGCCCATGGCTTACATAGATCATATTTAACTTGAATTCTCACAATTCTCAAACCCTTAAGAGAAGGTCATTATTGTTCATTTTCTATTGAAAGAAGTGAGTGAGGTCTGGGGAGCTCACAGGACTGGGAAGAATCTGAGCTTTTCACTTTCTGGTTTAAATACATAGACTTGTTTAACTGGAGCATACCGTACCTCCTTGTAGGTTTGACCTTCACCTCTCTCATGCTGCTCTGGCTCTACCTGACCTCATGTTCAGTGTAAGTTGTATTATTCAAAGCCAGCCTCCATTATGAGAGTTTTGTGGTTCTCGGTGGTTAGGATGTCATGTGACTGAAGCCTTGGTTTCCCTTGAGTGGTCTTTATTCTCCTGTGACCACAGCCAAGCGCTTTCGCGAGTGTGTCACCAGTGACCTATGAGTGGAGGAGTGGGTACGGACACAAAGTGCTATCCTCCATCACCAGGGCAACCCCACCCACTGGTAGGATGTGAGGAGTATAACTTTTGTGCCCAGTGTTTAATTAAGGTCATAAAACATGAGAAATGGAAGATACAATGATCAACCACTGACCATCCAGCTTCCAACTATATCTGTCTTAGTGACAACTCTTCTGATTGCAAACAATAGAACACAAAATTAGAATTGGCTTAAGCTGAACAGAGGAATAATTGTGTCATGTAGCAGAGGGTGTAGCAGAGGTCCATTTTGCTGGCCTAGGGCTTAGTTGATGCCACCAGGATGCCTCACTCGGTCCTGCTTCCCTGGGTTGGCGTGATTCTCAGCTTCCCCACAGGCTCCCTATCAGCTCCAGGACCACGTCCTCAGACCACAGAACACCCTGCTGTCTATCAATACCTCAACCCAGGTCCCAGGAGTAAGTCTTGCTGGTCCTCACCAACCTGATTGTGTCATAAGACTATTCCTAAACTAACTCCTGCATCCAGGGAGATGAGATGTGCTGCCTGTCTTAGCCTAAAGCAGACATTTCACTCAAATATATTGGCTGAGCATTTTGGTGGGTGTAGACACCCAGAGGAGAGTTTGAGGTGTGGCGACTAGAGAGAGGATAAAGGTTTGCTGGGAGGCAAAAGTGACAGGACTAGCCAAGTGTGTTTGTGATTACCAGTCACACAGAGCTGGAGCTAAAGCAGGAATTCAAATTATAACAATACCAAATCATGACAAGCCATGGCCATGCCTTCACTTTTCACACACACAGACAGTGGTGAGCATGTGTGTTGCACAAAACCAAGATCACCAGAAATGTGTGTTGTGGCTCACATGGACAATTTAGGAGGCACTCTAGAGGCATCTGGAAGCCGTATGGCTGGGGCTGCTGGCTTTGAAGAGCCATCATAAAATAAATAAGCCACCGTCTGAGCAGCAATCATGCCAGCAGCCTTTCTCTGCTCCACAAAGACATCAAAGCTAAACTTGCAAAGCCTTGCATGTTTCACAGATCATTTCTAATAGATTCATTTTATAAATTTCTGAAGAACTACGTGAACTATCTTGACATTTTTGTTACAGTTTGTCATCTCCAAAGGCATATTAGTCCTGCATGTATTTCCTGATTATGTGTTTATCGTTCAAGACCTGTGTCCTCCAGTCCTCATTCTCCCATCTCCATTCAGCAGATATTCCCTTTGCACCTGCTACATGTCAGGCACTGTGCTAAGACCAGGGGATCCAGAAAGGATGAAGAACCAGGACCAAATTTCAAGGAAGTCTTGCTGTGGTGCAGGAGTTCCTTGTCAGCTGCTAAATGATTTGAGACATGGGGGAACACCTGTTTGTCCTATGCAATCCTAAATGACACTCTGTGAGTGGGTAGAAATCAACTAATAATTTTTAGAAAGGCAAATAGAAACAAAAATACTCCATACTCCGTGCTATGATACAGGAACATGGCGTACAGTGTTGGTTGGTCACAGTGTTTTACAACTTGCTTTAATGAAAAATGGGTAACTGTGCAAACCCAGTGTGCTGAGAATCCTTCTTTTGCCTTTCCAGATGCTGTCCGCTCTCCAGCCTTCTCCACCTGAGCTCTGCCCAAGGAGATGGACTTAGATTGGCCTGCATAAATGGGCATCCTTACCTTTTGGCTTCTAGTTGAGTTCATCCATGAGATCATTGGAAGGAGATCAGAGGAACTGCATAAAGAGAGTGAGGTTGGGACCTGTTTTGCCCCAACTCCCTCCTGCCAGGTCTGATGGGTTGGCTGACCTCCACTGAAGATGACCTTTCTGTTACGAGGTACTTGTCACACAATTGTCTTCTTCCAAGTCAAGTGCTTTCAGACCCAGAGTGGTAATACATTAGCCTCTATGATTTCCCTATACTTTCCTCACATCTCTGCAAATAATCACTTTATTATGTTTTCCTTAAATTACTCAGTTTGAATGTGCAATCTATTTTCTACCAGGATCCTGACTGATAAACCCAGTTTCGCCAAAATTTCTTCTGTGTGTATTTGGTTATCTTCTGAAGGTTTCCAAAATGGTGCATGAAAATTCCTTGCTTCATTATCCTCTGGGATTGCCTCATACCCTTGGTCTTACTCTCCAGATGAGCTGTGAGCCCTCAGCCAACTCTGCCTTCCAGACTGATCTCAGCCCTCAACTCTGATTGTTTTTCCTGAGACACAGGTCCAAAGAGTCAGAGCACCAAGTATAGTCTCAACACTTACTGTCTTATTCCCCCTGGTTGCCCTGGAAATACACACACACACCCACACCCACACCCACACCCCCCCACACACACACACGCACACACATGCACACACACATATCAGAATTAAATTAAATGTGAGATAAAGCCAAGTGTTGGCAAAGATGTAGAACAGATGATATCAGTACACCGCTCATGGGAGTGAAAATCAGTGCAGGCTCTTTTAGAAAAGCGTTTGGCAGGATCTACTCAAACTAAAGTACATCTACCCTATGACATGGCAATTCTACTCCTAGGTATATCCAAGAGAAATGAGTGCATACGTCCAAAAGTGACATGTACAAGAATATCCAGAGCAGTTCTGCATATCATATCCCCAAACTGAGAACAATCCAAATGTCCATCAACAGGCCTATAAATAAACAAATAATGGGACTTAACAAAGAACAACTTGCAACAACAAGGCCAAATCTCAGTTACTATATTTAGAGGAAAAAAAGCCAAGCACAAAAAAAGTACACATTGCATGATTCTATTTATATAAATGTCAAGAACAAGAAAGGCTAATTGATAGTGAAAGATTTCAGGATAGTGATTCTTTTGAATTTCTACTCAATACATTCCTTTGAGGGATGTGTTGAGTAGGAATAAGAATGAAGACAGACTGTGGGCTGGAAATGTCTTATATCTTGATATGTGTAGACATCTGTAAAAATTCATCAGACTGTATTTTAAAGATTAGTAGTACATCTTAGTAGTACATCTTATACATTCTGTTGCATATATGTTATACATCTATAAAAATTAAAATTCAAAATGAGATTTGAGGATTATAGTAATAGTATATATAAATGTTTATTGAAATCAGATGTCTGGGTGATTCTAAATATGGTTGTTTATCAATGTGTTTATCCAAAACCAAAATAATAAATACGTAGTATTTCTTCACAGAAGAAGCACTGGCAGGTGGCAGGTAACAAAGGAAGGCTCAGTGAGATGGTTATAATAACTAGCAGTTCATTTGCTATATTTTTATTTCTAGCCTTGGCTCTTTCTCAGGGTAACTCCTATAATGGTACAGGATTATAAATACGACTCATGGGGAAATGAGTCATTTTTGCAGATCCCTGGGCCGAAGTGATATGGTACAATTAACAGAAAGGTACAATGGTCTCTTTAATTAAAGAAGTTTAGTTTAGATGTGGATACACAGATTTGAGTTAAAAAACAGTAAGAGATCACATTAAGTGAGATTTTCTGGGAGAAGGAATGTTTTTTAAGTCTGCAGAAAGTTTCTCTAGGTGTCTTTGGTCTAACTACATTATTTTGACAAAGAGGTGACCCAGGCAAAGTCCTGTGACTTCTGCTTCTACAAAAGCACCCTAAATTGCTTTGCACTGTCACACCTAAAGCAAGAGATTGTTGGGGTCATTTGAGAGGCATTTTGAATTTGCCTACAGCGTGGTGTGAAGGGTTTGAAGCTGACGGTGCCCTAGCAATGCAACGCCAGGATCCCAAGTGGAAAACCATCCTCGAGGTCTGGGGCCTCCGAGCTGCTCAAGCTCCTCCCCCCAGAGGGCCACCCTAGCACCTCCCGAGTGTGTTGAGGGAACTCATTTGGGGTCAAGATATAAACCACACGAACCCGTGCTCTCGTGAGAATGGTGCTTTCCAGCACACTCCAAGCACAACCCAAGCTCACAGGCATGCTCTGGCCCCTGCCACCTGCTCCACCCTCGCCTGGCCCCTCTCCTCCTGCCCTCCACACTACACAGGGGCCCTTCCCCACCTCCTGGCCCTCGCGCCTCCCTCCCCCTCTGCAGGAAAGCACTTCCTCTCACGCCTGCAAGTGCCTCCTCACCATCAGGCTTCAGCCTGACCCTTCTTTCCCCAGAGGACCCGTCTCCGAAATCCCATCCAGAGCGGGTCTGCCTTGGTATGCCCTCATGTAACATGGATTTTTCTTTGTGGCGCCCATCGTAACTCATGGTTGTGTAATTGTTTACGTCCTTACCTTTCCACTCTCTGACTCTTCTTTCAGACTGGACCCGGGAAGGAAAGACCCTCATCTGTTTTTCCCACCTAAGTACACCCAAAGCTGAGTACAGCACAGGTACTGTGCTAACAGAAACAGGTAGTTAGGGACCAGGGGGATTATACAGGAGGGACCCCGAACATATGGGTTAGCCCGCCAGTCAGCTACCTAGCAAGGAAGTGCTCATTGAAATCACAGGCATAAAAATCAAGTAGGAAATAAGTTGTAATCCTAAAATCCAATGCTGGTGAGGCTGCAGGAAAAGAGAAGTTCACCTATTGCTATTGGCCGAAAGCAGCAGGAGAACACATCTCAGCCAGTAACAATGATTTGGCATCAGGAAATCAATCAAAATGTGCAAAACTACTTTTACAAAGGTATACATTCCCCACATTTTCATAATAATTAAAGGTTAGAAAGAACCCAGAGTATACTCCAAAGAGGGAACTGTTAAATATAGCATGTCAAATGGATTTTTGCAGAATTTTTGCAGCTGTCTGAAATTATATATGTATATTAGCATCATAACAATTATTTTATCATTGTCTCATGTTCAATAAGAAAATATAAGAAACATTGTCTACAAAACATTATGCTACCATGCACATAGAAGGAATCACCCCAAGTTAACATCTTTGTGTGAAAGAACAGAAAAATATGTTTTTTTAATTATCCCTGAGTGTTCCTGTAAAAATAAAGTTGAACTACAGTGCCCATTCTACCTGAATCTCAGGGATCCAACGGTGTTTATCATTAATGGTTACAGACAACAAGAGCCCCAAATTCAGCCCCTCCTCCTGCCCCTCAGGGTCTCCCCGCTTCGCTCAGCTCCTTGTCTCTTCCACGTCCACCATCCACCCTCCTGCTCCAGCAGACAGAAGCCCTGCTTCAGGAGGGAGGCGGGCACTGATGTGAGACCCTTTACATACTTCATCCTAGGAAGTAGAGGAGGGCTTCTCTCCCCTGCTGCAAGGCCTGCCTGAGCCAATGGCCCCCCATCAGAGACCCACGTTAGACTCCACGCAGCTTGCACAGAGGGAGTTTTACAGAGGTCTTTTGAGAATGCCTGGAGAGAGAGCCCTTGCTCCATCCTCCGGCCAGACTCTCCAGGGCCCCGGCTGAGGTCGGGGTGTGCTGGCTATTCCCTCTGAAGCAGAGACGCAGACCCTTGGCTTTGGTTCTGAGGCTGACCCCATGCTTAACAACCAAGAACAGTTCTTTTTTGGCTGTCCACCTAACCTATCAATTGACCCCCCCAAAGTGGGCCAGGAGAAGACATGAAGTCTCATGTTTGACCTACATACCAAAGAGTTCAGTGGTTCTTCAAGCCGTTCACATGAAGAAGCTTTTGGTGGATAAGAGCTGGACACAAAGGAAGTGAAGAAAACGTATCGCTACACACGCAAGAGACGATAACTAGATTTGTTATGTGTTGTGTCATTGAGGGTCTTTTTACAAAGAGCTAAGTAGGTTCACCAGCTAATCGGGAAGAGTCAAGGTTGGCATTTGTCTTTATTGTTAAGTCCTTAAAGTTTGATCAGGAACTTGATCAACCGGGTTTCCATGTGCGTCCGTGGGCCGCAGGAGTGAGAGCCACGTCTGTGTGGACAGGGCCTCCGCGAGCTGCACACCCCACGCCCTCCCAGCGCGTTGCTGTTCCTGGGGCCACGCATCATTCCTGCCGGGAGCCAACCCTCATCGCTCTGAGGCTTCCTGAAGGCTCATTTAGGCCTTGGCACGATGGCGGGTACAGAGCAGCTGTTCACTATGACTCTTCCCCATCATTAGACCGGTTTTCAATCGGCAACAGCACTTCCAAAATTGAAAGCAGAACCAGGCTGGTTCCCCGGCCAGGGCTGACCAAGTGCAGGGCTGGCTGGGCACATCACAGCGGGTGCCAGAATGAAGATGAATCTCCGTGACCGCCTGGCCTCCTGGCGAGACAGAAGCTCGGCGGCCAGGCGCCCTCTGTGAGCAGGAGTGAGGCCACCAGCCAGCACAGAGCTCCTTCCTGGGCAAGGCCCGGGACACGTTGTCCTGACAAAGCCAGACGTCCCATGACCCTCACCAAGATCTCCTTGGTTCTCTCTCCGTCACGAACAGACTCTGGGAGATTTCATTAATAATCGACATAGGAGACACATCTTCATCCTGATACAGTGACGGTCCGCCGTTCTCAAATTCACCCTAATTCATATTCATTTAAAATGTTCCTTGTGAGGATTTCTTCCAGGCACTCAGGCATCCTTTCTTTTTAATTGTGGCAAAATACACGAACAAAGTTCTCCCTTAGCCATTTTTAAGTGCACAGTTCAGCGGCCTTGAGTACATTCTAGGGGCAACCATCGCCTCCTCCATCTCCCAAACTCTTTTCATTTGGCAAAGCTGAAACTCTGTGACTGGTAAACAATAACTCCCTAGTCTCCTCCTCCGCAGGCCTCCGCAAGCACCCTTCTCCTTTCTGTCTCTATGAACCTGATCTCACTCTAAGGACCTCCCCTCAGTGGGATCACACAGTGTCTGTCCTTTTATAACTGGCTTACTTCACTTAGCATAATGTCTCCAAGTTTCAGCCACATTGCAGCATTGGTAGAATTTCTTTCCTTTTTAAGTCTGAATAACATCCCATTGTATGTATAGACCACACTATCTTTATTCATTCATCCTCTGTTGGACACTTGGGTTGCTTCCATTTTCTGGCTACCGTGAATAATGCTATTGTGGAAATAGTTGTACAGATATCTATTCAAGTTCCTGCTTTCAGTTCTTCTGGGTACATACCCAGAAGTTCAACTGCTGATTCAATAAGGTAATTCTATTTTTAATTTTTTAAGGAGCTGCCACACAATTTTCTACAACAGCTGTACAATCTCACATTCCCATCAACAGTGCACAAGTGTTCCAGTTAACACTTACTCTTTTCTTCTGTTGATAGCAGCCATCGTAATGTGAGGTGGTATATCATTATGGTCAAACTTCTTTCTAAGGATCCAAAAAGAGTGGTTTCATATTTATAAGATTCCCATGGGTGAGTTCCATTGGTCTAGTGAGAATGTAACCCACCCAGCACCCTCAATAACACTATTACCCTCCCCACCGCGTCTTTGGGTCAGGCACTAGGATGAGCATTTTCTATGGGTGACTTGGTGGCCAAAGAGTGAGTGATGACTCGGTGACAGATGGAAACCGTGGTTGTGATGTGGTTAGAAGGTGAGTGAGTTAGTGAACCAGGTGGGAAGAAAAGGCGATCTCTCAGTAAGGCACAGGAAAAGAAGAAATGAAAGAGGCCTTGGAAAGAGAAGCAGTCCTTTGGAGAGAAGCACTGAGACTTTGATGGCTCCCTGTGTGAACCTGTGGAGGTGTTCCTCACTAATTAGCATCCGTGTGCATATGGAACTCGGGCAGGACCGCTCACCAGCCCAGCCAAGACTGCTAACTCAGCAAGTCATCTGGAACAGAAACCAGCGCTGCAAAGGCTCACGCTGGGATTGGGTCATGGATCATCTTTTGCTAAATAAGAACCGAAGAAAGCGTCCTATTAATGAGATGCCACCCTGTGGCAGACATTGTGCAATTAAACCAGAAGAGGCCAAAACACGGTAATTAAAGAGAACAGAGGAAAACGGGAGATGGAGGGAGAGAGAGAACCAGAAAACGGTGTGGCCAAATTCCTGAAAGATTGAGAACATGCTTAGGATGGCTAAAAGGGTTAAAGGCCATGCCCACTCCAAATGATCTCTCTGCAATTTTCTTCGACTTGATGTTTTTCCTCTCCCAGGAGCCATGAATCGCCCCCTGCAGATGGGTTTGCACCACTTTCCCGTACTCCCTGCACTTTCCTATCCTTTCTTGCATCCCTGGCGCTTGGATTGCCAGGTGCACATGATACCTTGCTCTGTCTCCTTCCTTCCCCTAAGTGGGCATGGCAGTGAGCACAGGACCCCCCCCCCCGCCCCCCCTCCACCAGGAGCTATGGCTCTGGCCCTGAGAAGCCATCCAGCCTTGACCAGCACAACCTCCACTTTGTTACCAGCCAGGAGGGGCCACTTCTCCATCAAGCAGCTTTCGGCTCCCTCCCTTCCCATAAGTCAGGATAATGAATAGATCTCATCCCACCATCGGTGGCAATTCCTTACCAGGCACACTCTGAATCCCACAACAGCAGCATCCAGCTCTCACCCCTGCACTCTCGGCTAAGGGATGGATGCCCTTTGACCTCCAATCCCCTCACCAGAAATGAGGGTCGTCGTTCAGGATCCTGTCACTTAGAAAAGCTCCGACCTTAGTCTGATGCTCTCCTGTCGCTGTCTTGAAATTGTTAATAATTATTTAACAAGGACCCAGCAAATTATGTAGAGCTCTTGCCAAGATTTCTGACATTTTCCAAAACTAACTGAGCTCTAGGAAAGTACAATTTCATCAGCTCTTGAACGTTACCTTTCCACTGGTCCTCACTGTTTTCTGCCTTCTTACACAGCCCCTGGGTCTCAAGGTGTAGACAACTAGACAATACAAAAATAGATGAAGTAGATTTTCCCGCTGTCTTTATTTCTCAGTTATCTCTATTTTTGGACCAGAATTTCCATGTGGAAGGGAAGAGAAGATCCTGTTAGTTAAGTATACAACAAAAAAATAAAATTTTGTCTCTAATAAAATGTCTACCCGAGGGGGCAGAAATAGCTTCAATATAAGACACATTTTGTAGCCCAAGCCCATGATAAGGTAGACTTGGGAGAATTACCTGGTTCTGAAGTTAGAAAGGCCACGTTCACATCCCTCTCCCACTGGCTCTCAGATTGACCCCATTCTTCAATCTATTTTTAAAAGCGACTTTCATTTTCTCACGTTCATTGTAAAAAATAAATTAAATATATACCAAAAAAATGAAAAGAACTTATGCAATCTTTCTACCAAGAGATAAGCACTGCTGGCACACTGCATTCACTGCATGAATCCTTCCTGAGACCGCTCTGGGTGCTGTCACCACACATGCTGCAGGGGCACCATACAGCAGCCATGCCGTGTCTCAGGGAGCTCACGTGCCAGGGTGGGAACTGGATGGTCACGGACTCTGGGTCTAACCACAGTACCCTCCAAGTTTGCTGCAGAACTAGAGACTCAAGAGAGAGATGAAGGCAGCACTCTTAGGCTGGGGCTTGGGGAATGTGTCTCTGATAAGGTGACACTGAGCAGAGAACTGAGGTGACAAGCAAGGTTCAGCCGAAGCAGCATGTGCAAAGGGCCTGTGGCGGGACACACCAGGATGTTGGAGGATAAACCGGAGCCAGAGGGTCCAGAGCACAGTGAGCAGCATAGGAAAGTGGCAGGAGGCAGGGTCTGAGAGGCAGCAGGGCCAGATCCCAGAGCACCTCCCAGGCTGTGGGAGGGGGCTGCCTTTATTCTGAGGGAGATGGGAAAGCACAGCAGGAGGCGGAGCAGAGGAAGGACAGAGTCTGACGTAAAAAAGTAAAGGGACAATAACAGTAATAGTTAACATACAGAGTGTTTACTATGTGCCAGGTCCTGTAGCATAGGATTAAGCAGGTATATATTGAAAGAACTCATGAAATCCTCCCCAGAGATAAGCACTGTTAGCACACTTTACTCATTACACTGATCTATATATTCACAAACACACATATATACATACATAAATAAATATATTTATATACACATCAAAATATCCATGATTTTGTATGTATTTTATATATATCTAATCATAGATTTTTATGCAATATATAAAACTGTATCTGTATATTTACATGTAATTATTATTTATATATTTATATGTATAAGCCTATCTACATACAATTAAATGAGTTTATATAAATATGTATATAATGAGCATTATAAATCTATAACAAATACACATGTATGTTTCGAATGTATAGTAATGAGTATATACAAATAGATACACAAGTAACTAGCATTACACACATGCACACATATACACCGTTAATATCTATGGCCTTAGGTGAGTTTTTACTCTCATTTAATCCTCACAGCTCCCTCATGAAATAGGAGCTATTATCAGCCTAATTTACAGATGAGGAAACTGAGGCACAGGGGAGCTTGCTGAGTTGCACACACAGTCAGTGGAGCTGGGTTCCAGCCTCAGGCTACCTGGCTGTGAGCCCTGGCTCCGAGCCCCGCACCATGCGGCCACCAGCAGCAGCACTAGGGGTGTGTGCTGGGGCTGGGGGTGTCAGAACGCAGAGGGGAGGCCTGTCCAGAGGGAGCATCCTGCACTGGTCCCGGTCGGATAGTGGGAAGGTGTCAGTTCAAGGATCTGCACTGCAGCACTTACAGACGCTCTGACAACGGGAGGTGCAATGGTGCAATCTCACAAACGGTCGAAAGCATAACTGCATCTGGACAACGTTCCAGGCGACTAATCATCTCTCTACAACTGTGGATTTAAACCTTTCACATGAGTAAAAACAAACCAAGAAGACAGCCCCACAGCTGCTCTCCTGTGGTCCTTGAAGGGGTTCACCAGGGAAAGCCCAAAAGTGGCCAGGAACATGAATTGAGAATCACTGATGGGGCAAAATAGGGTAGTTGCTTTAACATGAACATAACGATACTTATGTAACTAACAGTCTGTTTCTGGACAACTGAGTGGCTTCCAGGGCTTCACTATCAAACATTGAAACAAATACCTCTCTCCGTGTTTAATGATGATCTTCATGCAGTACCCAGAGCAAATCCTTTGTCCATTATTACATTATTACACATGGAATTACAGACCAAGTGATGTCCATTTTAAGGTTTTTGTAACATATTGTCAAAATCATCCCCTAGAAATGTTATAATGTTTTATGAATCAAATTTTTTGCCAGCCCTTTCAAACTAGCAATTTCTTTGAACTAATGCCCCTCCCCAGAACACACAACCTTTATTCATTTTAAAGATGTAATATCTTGCTATAATGTAACATTTAATTGTAAGTAAAGTAATTTTTTTTCCCCATGTACTGGTCATTTGTGGGTTTTATTGTCTCTGTTCAATGGGCACCTATTTTTTTAAAAGCATCTGTATACTTTTCTTTTTAATTTGCCAATTTTTAAAGACAGTTGTTAAGTATATTAATCTTTCAGTGTTTATATAGATGGCATGTATTTTCCCAAGTTCTTATTCGTTCTGCAGCCTTGGTGTTTAAGATGGTGTAGGGTGGAGGAAGTTTAATATTTATTCAAGTCTATGGGGTGTTTCAGGACATCTGCCTTTGCTGTATCACATACAAATCTTTCCATCATTCCCAGATTGTATAAAACACTTTCCTGAGATAGCTCATCCACCAGAGAGCAGACAGCAGAAGCAAGAAGACCTATAATTCTGCAGACTGTGGAAGGAAAACCACATTCACAGAAACATAGACAAAATGAAAAGGCAGAGGACTTTGTACCAGATGAAGGAACAAGATAAAACCCCAGAAAAACAACTAAATGAAGTGGAGATAGGCAACCTTCCAGAAAAAGAATTCAGAATAATGATAGTGAAGATGATCCAGGACCTCGGAAAAAGAATGGAGGCGAAGATCGAGATGCAAGAAGTGTCTAACAAAGACCTAGAAGAATTAAAGAACAAACAAACACAGATAAACAATACAATAAGTGAAATGAAAAATACACTAGAAGGAAATCAATAGCAGAATAACTGAGGCAGAAGAACAGATAAGTGACCTGGAAGACAGAATGGTGAAATTCACTGCCACAGGGCAGAATAAAGAAAAAAGAATGAAAAGAAATGAAGACAGTCACTGTTTGCAGATGACATGATACTATACATAGAGAATCCTAAAAATGTTACCAGAAAACTACTAGAACTAATCAATGAATTTGGTAAAGTAGCAGGATACAAAATTAATGCACAGAACTCTCTTGCATTCCTATACACTAATGATGAAAAATCTGAAAGAGAAATGAAGGAAACACTCCCACTTACCACTGCAACAAAAAGAATAAAATACCCAGGAATAAACCTACCTAAGAAGGTAAAAGACCTGTACTCAGAAAACTATAAGACACTGATGAAAGAAATCAAAGATGACACAAACAGATGGAGAGATATACCATGTTTTTGGATTGCAAGAATCAATATTGTGAAAATGACTATACTACCCAAAGCAATCTACAGATTCAATGCAATCCCTATCAAATTACCAGTGGCATCTTTTACAGAACTAGGACAAAAAATCTTAAAATTTGTATGGAGACACAAAAGACCCCAAATAGCTGAAGCAGTCTTTAGGGGAAAAAAATGGAGTTGAAGGAACAAGACTCCCTGACTTCAGACTATACTACAAAGCTACAGTAATCAAGACAATACGGTACTGGCACAAAAACAGAAATATAGATCATTGGAACAGGATAGAAAGCCCAGAGATAAACCCACACACCTATGGTCAACTAATCTATGACAAAAGAGGCAAAGATATACAATGAAAAAAGTCTCTTCAATAAGTGATGCTGGGAAAACTGTACATAAAATACACAAACTACATAAACTACACATAAAATAATGAAATTAGAACACTCCTTAACACTATACACAAAAATAAACTCAAAATGGATTAGAGACCTAAATGTAAAACCGGACACTATAAAACTCTTAGAGGAAAACATAGGAAGAACACTCTTTGACACAAATCACAGAAAGATCTTTTTTGATCCACCTCCTAGAGTAATGGAAATAAAAACAAAAATAAGCAAATGGGACCTAATGAAACTTAAAAGCTTCTGCAAAGCAAAGGAAATTACAAACTAGATGAAAAGACAACCCTCAGAATGGGAGAAAATATTTGCAAACAAATCAATGGACAAAGGCTTAATCTCCAAAATATATAAACAGCTCATGCAGCTCAATATTAAAAAAACAAACAACCCAATCAAAAAATGGGCAGAACACCTAAATAGACATTTCTCCAAAGAAGACATACAGATGGCCAAGAAGCACATGAAAAGCTGTTCAACATCACTAATTATTAGAGAAATGCAAATCAAAACTACAATGAGGTATCACCTCACACCAGTTAGAATGGGCATCAACAGAAAATCTACAAACAACAAATGCTGGAGAGGGTGTGGAGAAAAGGGAACCCTTGTTCCCTGTTGGTGGGAATGTAAATTGATACAGCCACTATGGAGAACAGTATGGAGGTTTCTTAAAAAACTAAAAAGAGAATTACCATATGACCCAGCAATCCCACTACTGGGCATATACCCAGAGAAAACCATAATTCAAAAAGACACATGCACTCCAATGTTCATTGCAGCACTATTTACAATAGCCAGGTCATGGAAGCAACCGAAATGCCCATGGACAGGCAAATGGATAAAGAAGATGTGGTACATATATACAATGGAATATTACTCAGCCATTAAAAAAGGAATGAAATTGGGTCATTTGTAGAGACATGGATGGATCTAGAGACTGTCATACAGAGTGAAGTAAGTCAGAAAGAGAAAAACAAATATCGTATATTAATGCATATATGTGGAACCTAGAAAAATGATACAGATGAACTTGTTTGCAGGGCAGAAATAGAGATACAGAAGTAGAGAACAAATATATGGACACCAAGGGGGGAAAGTGGTGGGGGGTGAGGGGGGGATGAATTGGGAGATTGGGGTCGACATAAATACACTAATATGTATAAAATAGATAACTAATAAGAACCTGCTGTATAAAAAATAGATAAAATAAAATTCAAAACAAAAAAACTTTTGTTTTTTTCTTCTAGCATCTTTTGGCGTTTAAGTTTTTAAGTGAAATCTTTAAACCTCACCTTTAGTTGATTTTCAAGTGTGCTTGGACATGGGGGCAGAGCATCCCTGAAAGAATACATGACTTCTCTGCCTTCCTGATCTTTCACCATTGAGTATGATGTGTGCTGTGCAGTTTTCCTATATGGCTTTTATCATGTTGATGTAGTTTCCTTCTATTCCTATTTTGTAGAATGTTTAACATGAAAGTGTTGAATTTCATCAAATGCCTTTTCTGCATTGATTGAGATGATCATGTAGGGTTTTTTTCCTTCATTCTGTCAATGTGGCCTATCGCATTGATTGATTTCCATATGTTGAACCATCCTTGCATTCCAGAAATAAATATCATTTTGTCACTGTGTATAATCCTTTTATTATGCTGCTGAGTTCCCTTTTATTATGCTGCTGAATTCCATTTGCCAGTTCCATTTTGCCATTTTGTTGAGAGTTTTTGCATCAATGTTCATAGGGATATTGGTCTGTAGTTTTCCTTTCTTGTAGAGTCTGTCTGGCTTTGGTAACAGAGCAATGCTGGCCTCAAAGAATGAGTTTGGAAATGTTCCCTTCTCTTCAATTTTTGGGAAGGTTTTAGAAGAACTGGTATTAGCTCTTCTTTAATCTTTGGTAAAATTCACCAATGAAGGCACCAGGTCCAGGGCTTTTCTTTGTTGGAGATTTTCAGTTACTGATTTAATCTCTTTACTAGTTATAGGTCTGTTCAAATTTCCTATTCCTTTATGATTTAGTCTTGGTAGGTTTTGTGATTCCAAGGATTTGTCCATTTCATCTACGTTATCCAATTTGTTGGTGCACTGTTTTTCATAGTACTGTCTTATAATCCTTTTATCTCTGTAGAATCAGTAGTAATGCCTCCATTTTCATTTCTGATTTCAGTATTTTGAGTATTCTCTCACTTTTTCTTAGTCCATCTCAATAAAAGTTTGTCAATTTTGATTATCTTTTCAAAGAATCAATGTTTCGATTTATTAATTTCTCTATTTTTTAATTCTCTATTTTATCTCTGCTCTAATCTTTACTATTATTTCCTTTCTTCTGCTAGCTATAATTTTACTACACTTTTTAAAATCATGTGAATTCTTCTGGCAGATACTTGTAAAGCTTTCTGCAAAATTGCCTTGCAAATATTTTATTTTACTGCCCTGGAGTTAACACAAAGCCTCATTGTCAAATCCACCTCCCTCCTAAGCTGCAAATACATTCTCTTCTCTTATAAATGCAAACTTTAAAGACTCTGTTGTCTCCAATTTGCATCAAATTACTTCATTTGAAGAACATTTTCAAAGCAAACAAAGCACCTGGCTCATTCTGAGTTTTGTCTTTGCTTTCCCAGTCCCTTCATTTAAGTGAATAGATGCCAGCAAACTTATCCCCAGGACTCTCACCTCCCCTGACTCTCACCACAAGTTTTGATGGGTTTTGCCTCCACCAGTGGGATTTGGGGTACCATCTTCACTCTGCAGATTTAGTCCCACTTGACAGGCAAACATTTTGAGACAGAATGTGTGGGATTTGGGACCACTTTAGGCCACCAGGTGTGGGCTTGCCTCCAGGGGTGCATGCCTTGATCAGAAGTGCTCAGGTGACAGGCTGTTGCAGCTCCCAATATCTGGACACCATACATAATAATCCCAGAGTGGAAACAGTGCTTTATCTGGCTCCATGTCAGCTTCATCCCCTTGGTGACAGAAAGGATAAAATTGAGTCCAAAGGGCAGACGTCTCAGCCCCGAGCCTGCCCTACCTAGCCGCGCACCCTCCACAAACCGGCGGCCCAAGATGCTGTAATTGACTTTGCATGTCTGAGTGCAGTCCGGCGGCTGGAGCCCAACCAGCGCTGTCTATTTTAGTAACTTTTGCCCTTTCACTGCTTCTGCCTTGTCCACCAGCTCCCAGGAGTGCACACTTTTCAGCGTGCATATGCTGTTCCACGGGCCTATTCCAGAAAGGCGGCCAGGCCAGGTCAAACACGTTTAGTAATAAGGAAAAAATTATTGCTCTCTATTAAGGCTCTATGCCTTCTTTCTGTCACCAACATCGGGTGGAGGGAGGAGAGTGGGAGCAAATAAGACAACTTGTTGCTTTCTACAAGCCAGACTTACAACAAGCTGCTATTTCTGCCCAAGCCTCTCTTCTGCAGGGTGAGCCCCTTGCCTGGGGAGTTTTGGGAGGAGGGCAGCTAGCCCTACACCCTGCCGACTGGCCGCTGAGCTCCCGTCCTATCCAGACACCTGTTAAGAGGACGTTGAAAGGCTGTGATGTGTTTGCACGGGGCCTGTGAGGGCTGCCACCTCCCAGCACAAATGTGTGTTTAATTTATTATGTGACCGCTTCAAATGGATTGCAGATATCGCCTGAATGGCTGGCTGCATTTGCATACCTTATATTTACAACTGGCAGATAAAAAACAACAAAGAAAACTCCTCTGAGGTAGGGACTGCAGAGGCACCTCTATTAATAAATCACTAGCAGGAGAAGGAAAAATCAGAAAGAGTTGCAAGCCTCATATTAGAAATAATTATGTTCAGGGATAGAAAAGCATGGCTGCACGGGGAGATAAGCACACAGAAGGGGGTCCTAGTTCTCCTCTCTGTGTGAGGGTGAGGGGGCCTGCCCAGCCCTCTACCTCCTCAAGGGCATGATGGTTGGGCAAAGCGTGCCCTGTGGGGTGCTGTGGGAAGGACACATTCACAGGACACAGCTCCCTCCGAAGATGTGCTTTGTCTCACCCAACAGGCTGCTCAGCACCCAGTGGGTGGTGTCCTGTAATGCACGTGGCATCCGCGGGCCGGGCCCTTCTCGACGGCCCCAGAATGACTTCAAGGGGACAGGTAAGGGGAAGACGTGCCTGTGGCTGAGAAGGTCACTCAAAGCCCCGCAATAAGGCCGTGAAGTAGTCAGTCCTGTGCCGTAGTAAAGCCACATTTCCTGTGGTCTTCTTCTCCCGACTTGAGGTCAGGAGGCAGCTGGCCGTGGAAATTACAGTCCAAGTGTCCCTTTGATGGCCTGGTGCACCCGTGCCCGTTCTCAGTCAGACAGCCCCCCCCCTTTGAGAAGTCTGGGGAGAGGCATTGGCAACAGGCGGAACAATAAAGAGCCTCCATCCCTCACGTCTCCTGCCCTTCAGGATGAGTCTTTGAGGCCCCATGTGCCCTGAAGTTTTGGGACTAAGGGTCAGAGCTGGAAGTAGAGAGGTGACCTCAGTGCCTGGCCTCAGTCACTCCCGCCAGGCTGGGAGGGGACCAGCTCAGCAGTGCTTCCAGCTCTTCTCAGGTTCGGTGTTATTGTTTTCCCTCTATAGGTCCAGACTGTCTCTACTAAACTGTTTGGGTTGAACTGGATGAGGAAAAATGACCTGGGAAAATGATACCCAAAGTACAAACATTCATTAAGAGCCCCGTGGAGTCCATTCCAACTCTTGGGGCCAAGGGTTTATCTGCTTCTTGTATGGACAATTGTATCTGTTAAGTAAGACATCCTCTAATCCAAGTATACAGAGTTAACTGAGCCATCCAATAACATGACGGAACCTTGAAAACACTGCGCTGAGTGAAAGAAGCCGGTTACAAAACAACCACATATTATAGGACTCTGCTCCTATGAAAGCCCAGAATAGAGACATTTATAGAGAAAGAAAGTAGATTAGTGGTTGCTTAGGGCTGAGGGTGGGATGGGAGGGATGGGAGGAAGGTAGACGAGAGCTAAAGGGTATGCGCTCGCTTGGGTTTTCTTAGGTGAAGAAGCTTTTCTGACCTTGACTGTGGTGATGGTCGTGCATGTCTGGAATGAACCCAAAGCCATTGAACTACGTACTTGGAACGGGTGAACTGAACGCCGTGTGGAATTATATCTCCGCGGAGCTGTTTGGGAAAAAAAGAGTGTGTCCCGTGCAACATTTGGCATATACTTACACTAAAAATTTATTTTCCCTTCATCTGAAATTCACATTTCACTGGGCTTTCTGTGTTTTATCGGGTGACCCTACTTACAGCAGAAATCATATCATGCGACTCTCTTGCTTAGATTATTTCCATGACCTGCCTTTGCAATGGATAAGAATCCATACTCCTTGAAAACCTTGAAGCCCCGGAATTCTCTGGTCCCGCCCTCCCTCCAGCATCCTCTCAGGCCACATCCTCCTGGCTCACTGCATTTCCAGCGCTGCCCAGCTCAGCTCTGCCAGAAGAACATGTTCCTCTCGACTCCGGGTCTCCTTTGCAAGGCCGTTCCCTCCCTCAAGGCTCCCCTCCCCCCACCCCCCACGGCTGAAGACCCCAGTTACAAGTTAATTGTAATGGTTCTGGCGAACCGATGGGCCAAAGGCAGTTGAAAGAAATCAATGGAACATCAAGGATGGATTATCCAGCCTAAAACAAAAAAAAAACCTGAAATGGTAATTGTTTAGTTCTAATATCAAGGATTTTTTTTTTCGCCTTCGTATTGTTTTTACTAGGCATCTCCCAAATGGATTTGACATTAACCATGAATTCTTGTCTCCTCCTTTTGAGGGGAGGGGGAGGGGGACTCCTCTATAGTGGGTAGGTCACTGTCCCTGCCCCCTCCCGACCCCGCTGTCACCATTTTCCATCCCAGCACCCTGCTCCGCACCTCAGGCCACCTCCCAGTGGTACCTGTTTCCTTGATCTTGCCTCCTGCGCGGGCCGCAGGGCGTGTGCTTGCAGACGGCACACTCGCCTTGGCCCAGTGCCTGGCAGGTAGGACGCACCCTGTAAGCGTTTGCTATTAGGAGGAGGAAGAAGTGCTTGTGGAAAAAGCAGAGGGCATATTGGGCTGGCCCCCGTTGCTGAGGCTGGGAAGCAGAATAGAGAGAAATAAACGTCAGAGAGGGAGAAAGAGCCTCTGCCGGAGGGCCTTCCCGGACCCACACTCTGAAAGCAGGCGGTCAAGGGAGCTTCGTCGCCAGCCCTGTGAACACCAGGCACTGGCTTGGTCCCGACAGGGTCTGCACCACACACCATGTCTCCGGGGACTTGCCCGGCTCAGCCAAGGATGACAGGCGCCCTCTGCCCACTCTTGCCGCTTTCACCGCATGCAGGAGTCAGAGGAGAGGAGACGGACCCAGTCGCCGAGCCCCTGTGGATGCACGTGCTTACCTCCCCACAGGGGCATTTATTTTCTTCCAGGCTGTTCTACTTCACACCATGAACTGGTGGGCCACTCCAGTCTGCATGTTCAATAAATCCAAGGTTACGAGTCCAAGTTAAAGCTTTCACATCACCAAAGGGCCCCAAAGAACGTTTATTCTCAGATTCCCTGTATGAAAATTGCAAGGTTATCTCTTTCCGTCTCTGTTTAAGACACTCACATGCTTGTGAGAGAGAGAGAGAACTTTTGCACAACGGAAAATCAATAGGATTTTTTTTCTTTAAAAGTGACAACATACAAAAAAGGAAACCATCACCAAGTGATTTGTAAGCAGGACGCACTGAGTGTCCCTGTGCACCAAACCCTCTCCTCAGGCTCACCACACCCACTCCACCTAACCCCACCAGGCAGCCACCAGCCCCACAAGAAGGAGAGAAGATGGGAATTGACATCAAATCCGTGTGGGAGATAACTATTTTAAAATATACTTTTAAAAATCCCTCAACATTAGAAATAAACAGATTATTTCAAGTTTTTTTTTTTCCAGGCCAGAAATTCACTCTTGATGTTCCATTTATTTTTCTCTCAAGCACTTTTGAGATGTTAGCTCACCGAGATTATCAGACGTTAAAAAAAAAAAAAAAAAAAAAGCCTCCTATGTGCAAGAATGGCTCCTCTCAGAAGAGGTTTAATATGTCCCTGCCATCACTGAAGCCCACGGTAAAGGCAGATCCCAGAAAGCAAGCGTGGCCCAGTGGGGAAAGCAGAGCCGCCCACAGTACGGGAACCTAACAGTCGTATTTTCCACAAGGGATTGTCCAAATAGTATTTCCACTCCGTGGCCTTCTCAGGTTGACAGGTGGAGCCGACATTCAGCATTTTACAGGGTCTATTAGAGAGAAGCAAAGCGTCCTTTGAAATCCATACATAAGCAAAAACTGTGAACCCTTGATCACAAACAGCAGCAAAAGATTTGAAGCAAGAGGTAAACCTCGCAGGGCAAGCTCCTCGTATGAGACAGTCTCGGTGTGGTACCCAGGAAGGAGAATGTGGAAGGACCCCCGGACAGAGGAGACCTGAGTGGAAGGAGTACCTCTCCCGGGGACGCCAGCTTCTGAGGGAGGAGGAACTGGAGAGCAAGAGCAACGCTCTCCGTGCAGCTCTCATCACTCACTGCCGATGAGAATAAACTGCTGTGGTTCTCCAAGGAAGCAAAACACTCCTTCCTCAAAGGTAGATAGAGGATAATAATCACTTTTTACTTTGCATTTGCGTTTCTTCCAAGCCAACTTTTTAGCCACGAATGCCAAACTTCCTGAAGTAGCAGGGCGCCTGAGCCAGGGGCAGCCGATGGGAGGGCTTCCAAAGCTGTCTGCCCAAGGGGTCCTTGACCGGGGCCTGCGACCCAGAGGGCTCTGGCCACCAGCCATCACCAGCGATCGGCAGAGAGAGGCCGCCGTGTGGGCACAGGCCGAGCACCGCGACGTCTGGGAGACGGGGCCCTGATCACGCGGTTCTGTGTCAAGCAGGGTGTGCTCAGCAGGTAGCCCCCCCCCCGCCCCGCCCCTGGACTAAACAGAATACTTAATTTTCTTTTCTAATCGTCAGTTTTGAGCTGGAGGCGGGCACGTTTCCGAGCACTCGCTTTTCAAAACGAAGTCTTTTCGTTTTCCTCCGTCATCCTTACCTGGGGTTTCCTGTCACTGTTGATCCATGGGAACCTGGGAAGTTGATGGAGAAGACGAAACGCCCCAAACGCCCATTCATTATCCTGCAGAATGTTCTGGGGCAGCGTCGGCCAGCGAAGGGCCTCCTGTAATCTTCGCAGTGACCAGTGGTAGGAAATCTGGGGATAGATCCATTTTGTAAAGAAGTCTCTTCCTTTAACGAGTCGGAAATACCGAACATTCAAGCTGAGGGAATACTGATCATAACGGAGCAGAGGATTGATGGTGACGCGGACGTCCCTGCAAAGAGCTGCCCTCACATCCCTTCTCTCTGCCCCTCCAGACTCGTCCCCTACCTCCACCCCGGGCTGGCCAGCACGCGGCTCTTCATTCGTTGCAACATAAAAGTCCCCTTAACGTTTTTTATCATTCCACATCACAGGCACATAAAAACACCCTCAGGAGCAAGCTGTCCACCTGGGTATGTTTTCAGCATCGCTGGCATCTTCTGCAATTTTGTGAAGCCTGAAAAGAGCCTTCAAGGTGCTGGGGAGAAGTGACAAGGCAACTGACTTCAGAGCCACCTGGTTTCACGCCGGCGGGCCCCAGCGGGCCCGAGAGCTTGCCGTGGCTCGGCCTCCGCGATGGAGTCAGGCCCTACCTGAGGCCCTGGCTGGCACCCTCCCATCACAGACATAGGGCTGAGCACCAGCCGGGGGGTCTCTGTGGTCTGCCTCCCTCCACCCATAAGTTTCCCAAGTAGGGGGTCTTCCAAAGAACTGCATCCTACCGAAATGGGCCAGAGGCCACTCCTCCTCCTGGGAAAATACTAAAATAAAACTCAGATTTCCAGTCATTTTCATAGATCCCCTGCAAAGGAGCTGTGTTGTTGGTGGTGTTTTTTTTTAAGTCTATTTTGCTTAAGGTAATGAAAATGCTGTGCTCTCCTGGGATTTGGACGCTAAGTGACTTTGCAACGTAGCCGCAGACCCTCTGAGCATCTTGTCAGCCAGTGTGTCTGGGGCACGTAAAGTGAGTCGCAAATGATGTTCTTTGACACCTGTCACCTTGAGACGAGCCAGCACCCGCTTATCTCCTGCTATAATTTTCCGTAAGTGCTGGATGCCGCCTGCTTCTCAGGCCACGGGACAGGAAGCCTCCAGGTCAGCAAAGCGGTTCTCTGCACTGGCGCTTCTCCTGTCCTCTGGGTCCCATGTGGGCAAAGAATTTCACCAGGGCTATGGCCCCTCACATCCGCAGATCAATCTTTCCACATCAAGGGCTCCTATCCCGGCTGACCCCCTGCCTGCCCTCCACCACCCCCGCCTGCCTACTTGTCTGATGTGAGCGTCAGGGGCCGCCCACCCATGGCTTTGCTCCAGGGATACATACACCAAGGGTGGCCTCCAAATCAGCCGTTGGTGAAGAAGAGGACGGACCCATGCACTTTTCCTAGGAAAATAAGGAGAAAAGCAAATAGCACACAGGAATAGGACAGATCTGGACCGGGAATAATGACTCCTGCGTCCTGAAGACAACAATGACTGAGCATAGAGATAAAGAAATGACTCATTACTGCTACAGAAATGCTGCCCAGAGCCAGGTGTCAACCCGAAAGGAAATTACCAAATAGCAGGATCAATAAAGCGGAAAAAAATAAAGAGAGAGCAAGAAAAGCGTCACAACCGACCAAACAGCTTAGGAACAGCTTGTTTTTCTTCCATCCTTTGCCATGCCCTCCCACTCAGGAACTTACTGGACTTGCTATTGAAAAGGGGTGAAAAAGCAGGAAAAGAACGACAGAACCCAGACACAGGGAAACACATAAAGCATGCAAGATCGCAAGCACATAAAACACACCCAAATAAATCTGTCCTATTACTATATTTACTTCTTTGTCCCTCTCCTGCCTCTGGCTGCGTGATAAATCTCCCGCGGAGGAAGGGAAGGTGGCGGGCACAGGTAACACATCCTGAGATTTCAAACATAAATATGGAGTTGGGGTGGACGGCAAGCTGCCTATAATGCGTCCACTCCTTGGATAAGTTAATACGTCCTCATAGCATAAGGCACAGGCGACTTGGACATTTGAATCATTTATGGCTTGGAGGGGAAATGGCAGCAGCCTTCTTTTTTTCTGGAAAAGAACCCACATGTCTTTACAGGCAGGGAGCGTGTCATTGACGGCACTCAGGAGCTTTTTCATTTCGCCCATAAACCATGTGTTTGGGACCCGGGCCATTTCCGTCCAGGAGATATTATTCCACAGTTCCAACTGGAGAGCATCCGCCACCCCGGCACAGCCCGCGGCCGTGGGCCTCTCCGCCCGTGGCCCTGAGCAGGTTTCAGCCCAGCACCGTCGTTGGAAGGCTCAGTGGCACATGCGTTATCAAAACACCTTACCTCCCGTCAGCTGGGCGCAGTCCTGGCCAGGCAGGAAAATCACAGGGACGCCTGGGAGGTACACTCAACGTGAATAGCTTGTCAGCGGAACAAAACCCACTCTGCGCCGATTTCCTGCATGGTCTCCCAATTCCGGTGGGTTAATTCCAGCCACAAAAGCTTGAAATGGGCCCAGGCTCTGGATCCAAACTGTGTATTTGAGATGTGGCCGCGACCTTCCCGTGTCGCAGCACAAACCACCTCAACACGCGTGCCTGAGCTGTGCCCGCCTCCCGCCCGCAACCCCAGCAGGTTTACTCCCCGCCTCCTGCTGACGTTTATCAAACACTTGGTCTGATCCCTGACTGAGGACCCTGCCCTCAGGAAGCCTGCCGTTTCTCTGCACAGCCCGCGTCTGAAATGTTTAAATGCAACGGCGCGAACGGTGCGATTACTGCAGGTGTCGGGGCGGCGAGGGCACAGGAGATGGAGAGAGCGGCCCGCAATGCACGAGGCTAGGGCCGGATCCTCTTGACCCTGAATTGTTTCCCCAGGGTCCGAATTAGGCCTGGCCCCAGGTTGCCTGACACCTGAGCCCAAGCCATCCGCTACTTTAGACACAAAAGGGTTGCAAGTGAGGAAAAGACCAGAGAGGGGCTCCTCCCAACTCACCTGGGATCTTTTTCTGCTCCTGAATCTTTGATCCTGTTTCCACCTGCCTCCCCAGGAACACAGGGAGCCCATCCTTTTCCTCTGTGTCCTCCTAAGACTTCGCCTCGCTGGTCACCCCATGTGTGTCCCCGAGTCTCCAGGTACCTCCTCCCCACCGTACGCAGGTGCGGTCGCCCAGTCTACGGATCTGCGCTTCCAGGAGTCTTGGGAAGCCGTCTCCCCTCCTCCCTGGCTCTTCACCCTGAGCTTCACCAAACGCCTCGGTGCCGACTGTGTTCCTCCATCTAAGGTGTCCCGGACCCGTGGCCACGTGGCTCTTTCACTGCGGCTTCTCTGGCTGTTTCTAGGCTGTACAACACGCCTCCCCGCCCTTCTCGGCCAAGCTTCTTTCAGAGCAAGAGAGCCCAGCCAGCCTGTGCGGCCTGGCCCCTGTCTTGTCCCCTGAGGATCGCCAACCTGACTGCCATGCTCAGGGCCACTGCCGGGCCCTCGCTCTCTGCTCCCTCCACGTTCTTGCTGTGCCTTCTCCTTTGGCTTCAAGACACGGCTGTCCTGGTGGGACTTCTCTGGCTCCTCCAGCTCGGTCTCCTCGTAACTGGACCAGCCCTTTGAGGCCTCGCTTCTCTGAGCCTGTCCAGGCACCAGCTGGGAGCTGTAGGACATGCAGAATCTCAGGCCCCGCCCAGGACACGCCAAGCTTGTGTCTGCGTTTCAGCAGGATCCCCACGTGACCTGCACACACATTACACTGTATGAAGGGCTGTCCTAGAGCAGCGCCTCCACCCTTAGTTAATTGCAGAAATCACCTGGCCCTGCGAGAAGTTCCCCCTCTGCAGAGGGAAGTGGTGGCACCTCTGCCAGGTGCCATCCCGGTTTCTTACCCTGTTCTCCCCACACAGCCCCCAAGGTCTCACCAGCACCTCTGCTGGTGATCCTCAGACCTGTATCTCCACCTCAGATTTCTCTCCCAAATTCCTTGTATCCACCGGTATTAGCGTCCTGGAGCTGCCGTAACAAAGGACCGCAAACTGGATGGCTGAAAACAATGAAATTGTCTCATGGTCCTGAAGGCCTCAAGTAAGAAATCAGGGTGTTGGTAAGCTAGGTTCCTTCTCTCGCAGCTTCTGGCTGCTGCTGACAACAGTTGACATCTGTCCAATCTCTGCCTCTGGGATCACCTGGTGTCCCCCCGTGTCTCTGGGTGTGTCCAGGTGCCCCTCTCTTTTCTCTTGTAAAGACACACGTCACTAGATTACCCCACCCCCAACCCAGTAGGATCTCACTTTAACTTGCTTGCATCTGCAAAGACCCTATTTTCAAATAGGATCATAGAGGCTCCGGGGATTAGGACTTGAACATATCATTTGGGGAGAAACAATTCAACACAACACCGTCCACCTCCTTGTGTTGAGTGGTCCCGTGAACCCCTTAAATTCAGCATGTCCAGAGCTGGAGTCATCCCTCCCTCCCTGGTAGCTGCTCCGGTTTCTGTCCTCCCATCCCAGCAACAGGACCTGCCATCCGCCCAGACCTGGGCATCATGTCCGATCCCCACGGCCCCCACTGCACACCAGCTGCCAGGGAATTTTTTGCCTCTTGCTCTCTCAGTTTCGCTGCCCCACCTTGGGTTAGATCCCCATCACCTCCGGCCTGGGCCACTGTGTCAACTTCCCCTCTGGTCTCCTCACCTCCAGGCCAACCCCCTCCTCTCCATTGCAGCCAGAGTTCTCTTGCTAAACATAAATCTGACCTGGTCACTTCCTTGAAAACTGTCTTCTATGATTCTGACGGAAGATCAGACTCCTCTGTGGGTCGTCAGAGCCCAGGGCGCCCTGCCCAGCCGCCATCCGCTCCAGACTTCTCTCTCCCCACTTCCCCTCCTCATATTCTATTCCTTCCCCAGCTGTGCGCAGTGTCAGCTCCCCAGACAGGCACTACCTTCTCAGGGGTGACAGCGTCTTAGCTGCGAGGTTTCAGCTTAAATAACACCTCCTCTGGGAATCACTCTCAGAGACTCCAGAGTAGCCTGGGAACATTTGCTTCCAAAGACCCAAGCGCTCACTCCCAACACAAGACCTAACCCGCCATATTGGAATTGCCTGCTCACTGTCTGAGTATCTCATCAGCTTGCAAGCCATGTCACCATGGGAAGGGATGCTCACTGACGGCAGAACACGCTGTGCATGGACAACACCTGACATGAGAGGTGCTCAGGAGCTGTTTGTAAACTGAATCAAAAAGAAGGAAACAGGGGCTTCCCTGGTGGCGCAGCGGTTAAGAATCCGCTTGCCAATGCAAGGGACACAGGTTCAAGCCCTGGTCCGGGAAGATCCCACATGCCAAGGAACAACTAAGCCCGTGCGCCACAACTACTGAGCCTGCGCTCTAGAGCCTGTGAGCCACGACTACTGAAGCCCACGTGCCTAGAGCCCGTGCTTCGCAACAAGAGAAGCCACCGCAATGAGAAGCTCGCGCACCGCAACGAAGAGTAGCCCCTGCTCGCCACAACTAGAGGAAGCCCGTACACAGCAATGAAGACCCAATGCAGCCGAAAATAAATAATTTAAATAAATTTTTTAAAAAACAATTTTAAAAAAGAAAAAAGAAGCAAACAAAGAACGTCTCTCCCGTCATTCACAGTCAAGTCTCAGACTCAACAGACTTTCCAGGACAATGAGCCTTCTCAGGGAATATGGACTTTCTGGCTGAAATCAGTGGCTCCAGAGTTAATTGCCTTGTAAACTGTTTTCTGAAGTTTGTAGCTTGGGAAATGGGCTTAACTACCGTGTTCATCATTAACCCATCAATCCCAGTGGAAAGGTGATAAAGGACTGCCTCGGTAAACAGCACTGGGAAACTGGATGAGCCTGAAATGTGTTTTTTTTTATTTTTTCACATAGCAAACTATTTTATCTAGTCTTTGGCCTTACAATTTGAAGAGATAAACCAGCCAGCCTGTCATATGTTCTCCTTCGAATTATTTAAGAGAAAGCAAAGAACAAGGTTTTGCATTGGCTCTACCCCTAAGGAGCCCTTTACCTAATTAATTCCCATAAAACCACTGTGAGTTAGGTGAAATGAGTTAAAAGTCAGACCTAATTCACTGGAAGCCAGGGGACCGCATCTCAAAACTCACCCTCCCAAATGGAACCAAATCAGGGTCTCCACAGAGAGCTCCATTGCCGAATGGGCCATGGAGGCGTAATTCCTCCCCATCCTCCCCCGGTCCTCCATGGCACCACCATCACAGTTGCTTTTCTGGTTTGTCTTCATGTCTGTCTCCCCCTGGCCCATCATCTTGGCATCCCCATAGCCTAGTGCATGGACTGGAGTAGGGGTCCAGGAGAAAAAATTCTGCTTGGGTCAGCGTAGTATTATAAGTAGTATTCACTAACTGATGGAACCAGTAGACTCCTCCATATTAAAAGTTGTCCTGAAGCTGACACCTATATTCCACCTCTTTATAATGTTCTGGACACATTCACCGGGACTTTTACCCTTGGTATTGGGAGAAAGGAAAACCAGTACCTTCCCAACATCACAGCACCCCCTAAGCTCACGATGCTCTTGCCCTTCGTATTCAGAACCCCAGTCAGATCACATTTACTGATCAAAGAGGCCACAAGCAGATAAATCACAGAACATGCAACTCATAACTTGAAGAGGTCAGCCTCACACACCCTCACAAAGATATCTCTGTACAGAAGTGGTGGTGTGTTTGCTGCATACAGCTCTTTGGTCAAATGACCTTTTATTCACATCTCTGTGTGGAAACCAGTGGAAAGCAGTGTGCAAATGTGAACTAGAGAAATGTTATTAATTCTTCTAATAACAATTGAAGTTGTTCACAGCCAAACAATTCTGTTCCAATTGTACGTGGGAGTGCTTTTCCCTTATAAATTAACTTTTGCCTTCTACAGTGAATTTAGGAACTTGTAAGTAGAAGGTGAGATTAATGTATTTATGCATACATTATTGTTTAAGAAAGTCTGTTTTTGTTTTATGAAAGTCACGAGGCCATGTAGGCAGAGTGATCTCCCAGTTTTCTCATGCTTTCCTTCCTAAGGTCTAAATGCAGGGGAGGCATTCAAAGTCCCTTCCAGTATTTCTCAGAAAACTTCCATTTTAAGGTTATGGAAATTCTACAGACGATATGGCACAGCATAATCTACAAAACCCACAACTCCAAATTTCAAAAAAATAATTAGCAAAAAAGAAAGAATTATTTTCTTAATCCATAGCAACTTGTGTTACAACTCACCAATAAAAATACTTTGGGAAGTACAGAAGGAATATGGAAAATGCTTTTCTATATTATTTGCAAATAACGAAAACAAAAGAAAAATCGCCAGATTTTATTGGGTTGGATTGACTTCCGTTGCTCTCACTGGATGATTTTTATGACATCACATATATCTTTATGTGCTAGTGGCAGAGTCCCTAAGAGTCAATGGAATCTTGATCAGCACGCTGGGCTCAGTCCACATATAATAAGAGCAATTTCCATCTCCATTGCTCACAGCCATCTTAATTAGGTCAAATAACCAACACGGAAACCACCAGCTGAGTTCCCGCCAACATGCCAGTTAGCAGTTACTATCCACTTGCTTTCAAAATAGCTGATAATTAAAGTAAATTCTATCCTGCATTTTCAGTAAATTTGATGTCCACAGAGAACTGACATGAACAAATGCACTTTTTTTTTAACTTTTCTAAAAAGGATAGTGAAATGGCCTACTAGAGAAAACAAAGAGACTATTCTTCAATTTTTTTCTTGACTTGCATAAAAAGTTAAAATAGCCAACAAGCTGTTTGAATTAGTCATTAGTCATTTTTTTACTTAGGAAACCTCAAATAATAAACATACCATAAAGAAATCATAACTTCCTATTTCATACTTAAAGGAAGCAAAATTATTTAGATTGAGAAGGTGTATAATAGCAAGCATATGATATATAAGAATTTAATGCTAAAGCAAAGACAAGTAAGCAATAACCACTTATTTTACACTTTTCCTACCTTATTTTCAGGATATTAGAAAGAGAAATTTAAAAGAAAAATTTTTTAAATTATGAATCAGTAGCATACTTATAACCATAAATGCTAATAATGTTTTTAAAAAACACCAGGGAATAAAATTCACTAATAGATTAAAGGAATAGAATATTATGATTTAGGCAGTTTTGTTCATGAAAGTAAGGGGGAGAGTTCATAGAGTTCATCATAAATAATCAGTTCAATATACCCTAAAATATTATCTA
Source organism: Kogia breviceps (assembly GCF_026419965.1). Classification (NCBI taxonomy): domain Eukaryota; kingdom Metazoa; phylum Chordata; class Mammalia; order Artiodactyla; family Physeteridae; genus Kogia; species Kogia breviceps. The sequence goes on from NC_081311.1 coordinate 4,176,343, forward strand.
TGAAAAATTCTGATTTATATAAACATCACACATTATAAAAGCATTCTTGACTAATATGATAGAAAATGGTAACCTCAAACCACCATTAAACATTACGCTTATTTGTGAAATGCTAGGGTTCTTCTCATTAACACTAGCAACCAAGTTCTAATGCTTATTATCAACCTTATTAATTATCATTGCTCTGGACTTCCAGGCCATGCAAATGCAATTAAAGGGAAGAATTAAATGTATATCTATCAGAAAGGGGTGGTGAAATAAAGTCATTATGTAGATGAAAATCCCTTACAAAATTTTTTTAAAGCCATTAGAAAATAAACTGTGATTAACAGAACAGTTTAATCAATTAGCTGGATTCTAGATAAATATGAAAAATAAAATTATACCTGAATACTCCCCCCCAAAATCAGTTATCCATAAAATTTTTTAAAGATATGACTTGCACTTCCAGACAAGATGGAATAACAAGGACTTGACTTGCCCTCATGCAGAAACAAAAAAAAAATCAAACAAAATGTATGGAAAATTGTTTTCAAGACTAGATGTCAGGCCATAAAGGACAGTGTTCCATGAGGAATAGGAGACAAATGATGTGAATCATGCAGTCGCTGCAGCTCTTTACCTTGAGACAATCTCCAGGAAGGGAAACTCGGGTGGAGGCCTGGTAGGTTTGCTGCACTAAGAAGATGAAGCTCAGAGTCCAGGGACACAAAGACAGTAAACTTCTTAGCACATGGTGTCAGAGAGGAGAAAACTGTGCAGAGGGAGAGTCCAGTAGAGTACTGAGTATTGTGTGCATGTGAGGAGGCTGTCTGAGGCTGAAGGAAAGAAAAAAACACTACAAGAATTAGAGGGAAAGATGCCCTGCAATCATATAGGGCCAGGAGTAATACCTGGTCCCTTTAGTCAGACTAGAAAACCTTATAATTCACAAGTCATTGAGTAGAGTCATCAGAAAGTTTTGCCTCAGGGATAAGGAACAATTAGATCTTCACGAAATTCTGCTGTGGTTTATTTTTTAAAGTTTAATAGCAAGACATGAAAGGATCAAAATGTTTTCAAGTAACTTACCTGCATCTTTGAACAAAGCTCAATAATATTTATAGAAATACAAAAATATCCAGCCCCTAACTAGGTAAAAATGTACAATGTCTGGCATAAACTTAAAAATAACCATGCATGCAAGGAAGCAGAAAAATGCAAGCCATGATGGGGAAGAAAATCAATCTATACTGACCCAAAACTGACACAGATGTTAGAATTAGCAGACTAAGTTATTAAACACATACTGTAACTGTATTCCATATGTTCAAAAAGTTGAGATGTAAAAGATTTCTCAAAATACTCAAATCAAGATGCAAATTACAATGTGTGAGATGAACTGGATGGGACTAATGGCAGATTAAACAACACAGAAGAAAACATTAGTGAACCTGACATAGCAATAGAAATTATCCAAAATTAAATACAGAGTGGGGATGGAAAGGGAAGAATGTTAAAAATAAATGGAACCTCAGTGAGCTCTGAAACAGCTTCAGGTGGTATAACACGTATGATTGGAGTCTCCAAAGGAAAGGAGAGAAGAGGTTACACAGAAAAATATTTGAAAAAATTATTCAAATTTGATTAAAACTATAAACCTACAGACCCAAGTAGCTCAATGAACTCCAAGCACAAGAAATGTGAGGAAAACTACACCGAGGCACACTATAATCAAACTGGTCAAAAAAAATTTCTAAAGAGAATAGATTTTTCAAGCATAGTAGAGGCAGATAATCAAATATAATGACAATGGAGATCTCACTGGAAACAATGCAAGTGAGAATACAGTGGAGCAACTACTTTAAAGCACTTCTAAAAAAAAAAAAAAAGTCAACCTAAAATTCCACACTAAGCAAAAATATTTTTTAATGAAGGTAAAAATAAGACTTTTTTTCAGAAAATAGACCTGACTAAAATGTTATACAAAGTCTTTCAGGCAGGAGGAAATTGATGCTGGATGGAAATAATCTTCAGTAAGTAATCAACAACATCAGAAATAGTAACTACATAGGTAAGTACACAAAATTTTTTCTCATTATACAAAGTTATTTAAAAGATAATTGACTGCTTCAACAAAAATAATGACAATGTATTGTGGAGTTTATAACACATGTGAAACTATCTTGTGTGACAGTGGCACAAAGGATAAGAAAGGAGAAATGTGAGAATACTATTGTAAGGTTTTTGTACTATATGTGAAATGACGTATCATTTGAAGGTAAATCGAGGTAAATTAAATATGTACATTAAAGAGACTAGTAAAATAACAAAGCAAAGAATTATAACTAATACATCAACATATACATATGTTGAGAGAGAGAAAGAGAGATTTAATAAACCCAAAAGAAAAAGGAAAAAGAGAACAGACAGGACAAAAAAGAAACAAAAGGCAAGATGACCTACTTAAACCTAATCATATAGTAACAACATTAAATATAAATCTTCTAAAAACCCCATTTAAAAGACAGAGGTGTAAGATAATGGTTTTTTTTTTTAAAAAAAGGCTTAACCATATTCTGCCTTCAAAAAAACCCAAGTTAAATATAGTTAAATATGACACAAATTTGTTAAAAGTAAAAGGAGAAAGCAATAATGGAGGAATAGAGGAACAATAAAAACATAAAACATATAGGAAACAAATAGCAAAATGGCAGACACCAATCATACTTTATCAGTAGTTGTATTACATGTAAATGGATTAAAAGCTCCAATTAAAAGGCAGATATTGGCAGAAAGTATTTTAAAAATGATCAAACTATGTGCTATCCACAAGAGACATACTTTAGATTCAATGACACAAATAAGCTGAAAGTAAAGGATGAAAACCATGTAACACAAAAATAGTAAACAAAAGAGAGTTGAAGTGTCTGTGCTAATACCATACAAATAGACTTTAAGACAAAAGAAAACATTACTAGAAACAAAGAATAATATTTTATAATGATTAAAGTGTCAATATATCAAGAATATATAATGATAAACATATATGCCCCTAAACAGAGACCAAAAGCATGTGAAGCAAAACGTGACAGACTTGAAGAAAGAAATAGACAAATCAACAATAAAGTTGGAGTCTTTGGTATACCACTTTCAATAATGAATAAGGCAACTAGACAGAAAACAAACACAGAAGTAAATAAAAAACTTGAATAACAGTGTAAAACAAGTAGGCCTAAGAGACATCTACAGAACACACCACACAACAGAATACATATTCTTCTTGAGCGCACATATAACACTTTTCAGGACAGACTATATGTTAGACCATACAGAAAGTCTCAATAAATTTTAAATTATTAAAATTATATAATGGAATGAAATTCATGATAACAGAAGAGAATTGGGGAATTTCACAAATATATAGAAATTAAACAATACATTCCTAAATGACTAATGCATCAAAGAAGAAATGACTAGGGAGATTTAAAAATACTTTGAAGTAATAAAAATAAAAACACAACATACTAAAACTTCAGAGGTACAGCTAAAGCATTGCTTGAAGGGAAATTTATAGCTATGAATACCTATATTCAAAAAGAAGAAAGCTCTCAAATCAATAACCTAACTTTCCAACCTAAGAAACTAGAAAAAGAAGAGCAAGTTAAACCCAGAGCAAACATAAGGAGTAAAATAATAAACATTAGAGTAGTAATAAACAAAATAGAGAGTAGGAAAACAATAGACAAATTCAAAGAAAAAGAAAAAAGAAAGAAGAGGCCATAAGGAAGTCCCAATAAATTTTAAAGAAGTAAATAGATAGAAAAGTAAGACTGTGTTTGCAGATGATATGATCTTATATACAGAAAATACTCAGGAATTTTTTTAAAACCTATTAGATCTAATAAATTAGCAAATTCAGCCAGAATACAGCAACAATATTCAAGTCAGTTATATTTCTATGCACTAGCAATGAAGAAGTCAAAAATGAAATTAAGAAAACAATTCTATTTACAACAGTATCAAAGAAGAACTTTAGAAGTACAAAAGAATAAACTACTTAGGAATAAATTTAACAAAAGTAGTGCTAGACTTGTACACTGAAGCCATAAAACATCATTGAAAGAAATTAAATAAGCTATAAATAAATGAAAGACATCCGATGTTCATGGATTGAGACACTATTGTTAAGATGGCAATACTCCCCAAATTGATGAACAGATTCAATGCAATTCCTATCAAAATTCTAGCTGGGATGTTTTGCAGAAATTGATCATCTGATCCTCAAACTCATATAGGACCCAGATTAGCCAAAATGTCTTGAAATAGAAGAACAGAAGTTGGAGGACTCACATTTCCTGATTTCAAAACTTACTACAAAACAGTATGGTACTGGCATAACGATAGACCGTGAATTGAGAGTCCATAAGAAAACCCATACATTTATGGTTAACTGATTTTTGACAGGTGTGCTGAGACAATTCAATGGGAAAAGAATAGTCTTTTTGGCAAATGGTGCTGGGACAACTAGATATCAACAGGCAAAAAAATCAAGTTGGAATCAACTTCATACTATATACAAAATTTAATTCAAAATGGACACAAGACTTAAATGTAAGAGCTAAAACTATAAAACTCTTAGAGAAAAGCATAGCTGTAAATCTGCATGACCTTGGATATGCAATGGTCTCTTTGATATGACACTCAAAGCATGAGTAACAAAAGAAAAAAATAGATATATTGAATTTTATCAAATATTAAAAACATTGTTTCTCCAGAAGACGCTATCAAGAAAGTGAAAATACAAGCCACAGAATGGTGCACTTATTTGGTGGCAGTAAATGCTGGCCATGGGCCAGCAGCTCACCTGGGGCTGTTGAACAGAGCACACACATGGCCTGTCCATGTAGCTTGAACTTTATAACACGATGGCTGCATTCCCAGAGGTGCATGTCCTAAGAGCATCCAAGAAGCCCAGATGGAAGCAGAAAGGCTTCAGTTTGGAGGTCATGCAACATCTCCTCCACAGCATCCTCTTGGTCAAAGGCAAGTGGCAGAGTAGGTTCAGATTCAACGGGAGGAAGACCAGGAGTCATGGTTAACTGGGGGGGGGGGAGGGTGGAAACACCACACTTTGAGAAAACTCTGGAATTTTATGTTTCATTTTGTTCAGGCTTTGAAATGAACAGATGTTTCTAAGCAAGTGGGTTTTCTAACTTAATAGTTCAATTCTTTTTTTTAAAACAACTTCATTGAGATACAATTCACATACCACATAATTCACCCACTTAAAGTGTAAAATTCAGTGGTTTTTAGTATAGTCACAAATATGTGCAACCACTAGCACAATCCATTCTGGAACATTTTCATCACTTCAAAAAGAAACCCTGTACCTTTAGCTATCACCCTCCCCCCCCCCATTTTCTCCAAATAAAATATTGAAATTCTTACACATAACATGGACGGTGGAGTGGCCATGACTGAGGTGCATGCAGGTGGGGCCCCCCAGGTCGTGTGCAAACTTCCTCCTCCCACCACCCCAATACTGGCCATCTCAAGCCCTTCACAGAGTCTTATAGCTCACAGAAGGCGATCTGAAAATCGCTGGTGATGTGGAAGCTCAATTCCTCCTTCTCTACAGGTCGATTTTTTCAACAGCATAATAACCACAGAGGGAATTTCAGTTTAGGACATAGGTGATCAAAGAGATTTTTGAGTTTTCTTACATTTGTCATTCCGAGGAGTTTGACATAAACAGATGTAGGGAAGGTAACAAGGACTTTACCAAGCACAGTCCATTATGTCCAGATGATCCATCTCTGAGAAGCTAAGGCTGATGTTGCATCCGAGCCTCTGACACTATAAAATCTCAAACAAAAGAATACACTTTCGGAAATCTAGAGGGTGTGGTTTTAGGATCCCCAGGTATGAAGTGGGAGTGGGAATTCCAAAGTCCAAAATAACAAAAAAATTTTTTAGAGAAAAAAAACAGGAAGGCAGAGAAAAACTTCCATTGTCAAGACAAATCTTCAAGACTTCATACTGATTCAAAGTAAAAGTCAACTAATGGGAACACTAAAATCTCAGGAGCGCTAAGGGACAGGCTCAGACCAGACACCTTCCTCTTCTCCCTCCCTAAACATTCTCTCCTCCATTTGCTGAGAGATGGTTTTTCAAAGCAAGCAGCATTCAGTCCTACCAGAGATGTCAATGCAATGATGTAACCCACTTTACATCTTCCTTCTCAGCAAGGAAGAGAGACCAATATTATCCTATTAGACAGCATTTTCTATCAGTAACACCCGGCATTTGTGACCAACAGCAGTGGTCAACGTATCCTTTGTTCTAATTTAAGATTAGAAAGGGACTTCAGAGTGATCCCAGGAATCCATGAATTATTCATGATAAATTCCATGTACATGTGTGTTCCTTTCAGTACTTATGATACAGACAAAATATTTAATTGCAGTGGCTTTTCATTTTGGGATTACGTATGTCTCAAAAGTTTGGAGCGATTATCACTCACTACCCCCTTACGAACATATTATACTTATTCGCTGTGAATCTTTTGATTAGATTCCCTTGCCCTGAAGGAATGAAAATAATGGGAAAATCACGTTGTATTCATAAAAATCAACCCATATAAGAAACAGACAAAAAAGGGCGAGGTTCATGGCACAGAGTCAAAGGGAGGGGCACGGCTGGTGTCTGGCTTCCCCTACTCCGGGGAGAGAGCAGAGGCCTCCTGACCCCGACTCCTGGCTCTCTTCCCTCCTCGTGCGGTCTGGAGCTCAGGACCTGTGGCCATTTGACTGGGGCCTCCATGTTCGTTGCTCAGATCCCAGACGCTCGTTGCCTCGCAGTGGCCTTTGTGAAGCTGTCAGTGTCTACCTTTCATGAGAAATGGCGGCAGTTCTTGAGACAGGATGCTTCCTCGTTATTTGCAGCTCTGATTCAAGCCACACCTCGCCTCCAAGTCTGCTCCCACCGTATTCCTCCTCAGGCTGTTACCTGCCGAGGCTCCGTCTCTCCTAATTGCTCCTCTGTTTCGTGCACACACATCTGATGAGACGTGCTGCCCGTTTAGGCTGAGGGGAAAGGACCACCAGTTTCCACTCAGGTTTGACAAAATCTTCAAATCATTTCTTTCCTGGGACTTGAAATCTACTGCCTTTTAGTTGAAATGTTTCCAATAAACGTAGTACACTTTTATCTTTGGTTCTTGGAAACAAGTTAAGTCACCCTGGCACATCAGGGAGGGTCACGATTGCACCAAGTACATTCCACGCCAATCACAGGGGGGCCGAGTCTCAGACTGCACTGATCTCAAGACTCTTGCTGACGGTGACGGCAAAAGAGAATGTCATCGCTTAAGACAACATATGCTTGTTTCTTCACTGAGAACTAGTTTTCTGGGGCAACGTTCCAGGTGGAATCCATGGGCTTTTGATCTATAAACTCAGACGACACGTTTCAGAATTCCAGTTTCTGGAGAAGTCTCAACACTGAGGACGGGTATGCGATTATACGTCCTGCCCCCCACCTGCCTGTCGGGGGCGTTTTGTAAACCTGAACCCGCTTACATGTTGCCCAAATCCTTTACTGTCGCAGGCTCAGCCAGTCATCCCCGTGCTGGCTGGGGCCCAGATCCTGGGCAGCTCTGCCTCTTTTGTGCCTTCAGGGCCGACAGAATGCATGGGTCAGTTATTCTTCTGGGTATTTCTCTCTGCCCCTTAATTCCAGCTGCCCATTAGTACCTGGGATTAAGCTTCCATTGGAAGTAACTCCTTTGGCAGCCTTATTTTCATCTTCAGTTCAGTTTCCCCAAATGCCTGATGTACATTAACTGATATCGCACACGGCTTTCATCCATTTTGGAACAATGATTCAAACTGAAAGCCCTCACCTCAGACATAAACAACCGTAGAATACGTTTCCATGCAAGTCTTCTGAGAAATTATCTGATTTTCCAGCAGCAGCCATTCATTTAAAAGAACACTGGTGCAAAACAGAACCAATCAGCAGACTCTCCTGACATAAGTTAAACATCTTTACTCCCTAAAATAGAATTATGGCTGCTGCGGAAACACACTGGCGCAAAATTATTCCTGAATGTAACAATGACAATGCAATTTCCCGGATATATGACGGGCACTTTGGGAAATGTGTAAGTGGCCTAAAAGAGTTAATGTCCCTCCCACAGTGCCGTATTTTAATGTTGGAGAAGTTTATAATCTAGTATATTACACTGCGTTATGGAAGGATCTCATCAGTACAAGCCTCCATCCATATGAAAATATTTGCTTTCATGGATGAAGACATTCTCTTGACAAATATGTTAAATGTAGCAAGCTTGGTACTTCCTAGATCTAATCACTTAAAAAAAAAACTTGCAGTTCTCACATCAGCGCAATAATACAAACATATGTAGGTTTCCACCACCATTCTGGCCAAAGGGCCATTTCAATGGTTGATTGGACAAGGAGAGGTCCCATTTCTCTTTCAGCCAAGCTGCCTTCGCTGCCATTTGCTGCCTTTTTCTGGACAGTGTCCATGTCAATCTACCATCAGCAAAATGCAGGGAAATGAGGAAAATAAGAACGATTTTGGCCATCCAGTCCAAAAGTCAGAATTGGAATCGTCAGGAGGAAAAAAGATCATCACGATAATTTGGGGAAAACAGCTTGAGAGTACAGAGATGACTTAAATTGGATACGCTAAACAGGACTCCCGCTACCGTTTTCTGCATGAAAAGATGCTACTTTTCCAGAAGAAAGAACAAATCTGCGTCTAAGCGATGTTCTTCATCTCTTCCCTAACCAGGCTCCCATAAATCATCCCCCACAAGTGCGACACACCCGTGGAAGCCAATGAAGGTGTTATGGGAACTGCACGCTTCTGTCCCTCCGCCCGGGCACGTGAGATACGGCCCATTATGAGCCAGCAACAGCGGCTCCACATCTGAGGCCCCAGAAGTTGGAGCCCAGACTAAGTGCAGAATGGGATCCAAGCTCAGACATTCCTTGGAAAGTTTGACTCCCGCTCTCGTGACTTCCTAACGCTGCCAGCTTGAAATGGAAACCCCTCGAGAACATGTTTTCTTACAAAACGTACAAAGAGATTTGCTGCGGGGCCCACAGCTGGAAACACCATGCAAGCAGCCACTCTCCGTGATCTGATTTCTTACAGCATTTTGGCACTTCTGGTTCAGCTCCTGGCGGGCAACGCGAAGCCGGAGAGGTAATAAAACACTGTCCGCCCCCGGGCCAGCTCTGGGCCAAGGTCCTTCCCAGAGAAGGGATGACTAATGCCTGCAGAAAGCCTGGACCACGTGCTTTTGCCGCTCTCAGTAGAAGGGACACAGGGACATCTCCCGACGAGTTCCTCGTCCCGTGCCTTTCCCAGGGCTCAGCGCCAGCGTGGCAAGGCACCCTGGGTTTCTGGATCGCCCTAACCCCAACCCAGTTTAGGAGCACAAGTCACAGTAGAGGCAGCCACTGCAAACCAAAGCTTAATTTTCCAGATTGAATCCTCAAGCAAGTTGCGGCATCCAATCCCTCACCATTTTTTTAGATAACTGGAGAAAACGATGCCAGCTGGATTTTGATACCTGTGGTTCTTCCTGCACTCACATTTCCCTTATTCTTATAGCTACTTTATTCTCTCCTTTTTTTAATCATTTCCACTCAGGAGAAGAAAGAGTGTCAGCAGCGCTGACGCTGCTGGCACAGACTATTTTTACCCCTCCAGGGTGTGTGCAGAAGGGAGAATATTTGAATGTCCTTCCAGAAGGAGTCAGAGTAAATACCATTCACAGCAGAGGAAGAGTACTGTGTGATAGGGCCAGCATTCCGTCCTCCTTCGCAAAACAACCACAGCACTGCCTCTGATTCGTCAACTTCTTAATTACTCTCTCTGCTTATGAAAATGAGTGGCTGTTCAACCGTAGATTACAGAGAAGAATGGCCAAGCTCTAGTTCTCTGACAGCCAGTTTATGACCACGCACCAGCCAGGCCCAGACAGATCAGCAGGGGTTGACTGCGTTTGCTTAAATACCGCGGTCCTGGCTGGACCATCCATTTGGCAGTGGGGCATGAAGACGTCACTGCAGACAAGGTAACTTAGGCCAAAGTAAGGCATGAGGCCATGTGGGCACTTGGCCACTGAAAGCATTAGGGCTAGGGTGGCCAGGTACAATATGGGTGGCCCTGTTAAATTTAAATTTCAGATAAACAAGGAATAGTTTTTAGTACCCGTATAGTCCATGCAATGTTTGGGATATACTTATACTAAAAAATTACTTATTCATCTAAGATCAGATTTAACTAGGCATTTTGTGTTTTTATTTGCTGAAGCTGCCAATCCTAGCTTGAGGTTTCTGTTGATAAAAAGACAGCCAAGATCATTGGTGCCCCAATAAATCACACTAAATCAGGAGCCAAGGCGGCCCCTCTAGGACCGAGCATAGCACAGGAAGGGGTAGCAAAAACTCCACATCCAACACCTCCCTCACTCACATTGACTTCAAGGACCTAAGTGAGAGACTCTGTGACTTGAAAATAGCTTTCTCAGGAAATTAAGCCTGGATGCCAGAAGCCTGGAAAGAAAAATAGACCCAATTCAAAAAGATCACATCACACATTAAATAAGGAAAGAACTAAAAGCAGAGAAACTGGAATCCATCTCCTTTTCAGAGGGAAATAAGTGTCTGGAAACAGAGAGACAGATGCAGAGAGAGACAGACAGAGACAGAGAGACACAGTGAGACAAACAGAGAAAGAGAGAGACACACGAAGAGAGACAGAGGCAGAGAGAGATGTAGAGGCTGAACATGAAGCCCTTCTCTCTTGGATCCTTGGGCTTCACTGTGCAGAGGAAGACTGTTCAGATGGGCCAGTGCTGTTTCCCTTATGGAGCTTTTAAGATTATTTTATTACAATTCTTATTACGATTTGTAACTAAGTAACACAGAGGCATTGCATAAATTTTGAGAACTTCAGAAAAAGACAAAGAAGAAAATAAAAAGTGTTTATATTCCCAGGATTAGAAGATAACCACTGTATTTCCTTCCATCATTTTTTTTTTTTTTTTTTTTTTTTTTTTTTTTTTTTTTGCGGTACGCGGGCCTCTCACTGTTGTGGCCTCTCCCGTTGCGGAGCACAGGCTCCGGACGCGCAGGCTCAGCGGCCACGGCTCACGGGCCCAGCCGCTCCGCGGCACGTGGGATCCTCCCGGACCGGGGCACGAACCCGCGTCCCCCTCATCGGCAGGCGGATTCTCCACCACTGCGCCACCAGGGAAGCCCTCCTTCCATCATTTATCTAGGCATATATACTGATTTTACAACACTGGACTTATAAAGCATATAACATTTTGTAACCTACTTTTATCATTTAATATATTGTGAATATTATTGCACATGCTTAGCTTCTGAGAATATGGTTTTTAATGACTACTTAGTATTCCGTTACTTTTAAGGGGCCACAATTTATTTAACCTGTTTCCTCTCAGTGGGTATTTATGCTGTTTACCATTTTTCACTATTCTAGAGAGCCCCACCCAACCTCCTCGTACACACACAGCTCTTTGTTATTCTCCAACTGTTTACCTGGGACAAACACCTGGAAGTAAATGCAGGTATTAGATCCGCAAGGTGTGAATAAAGCTTTAGCTTTAATTCATATTTTACTAATTTTTCCTCCAGAAAATCTCAGATACGATATATAATAATTACTGTTTTCTCTTAACCTTTCCAACACTGGGCGAGGTTACCCCTTTCAAACATCTTTACTCACTTGATGAGCCGAAGATATATCTTTTACTTAACATTGCATTTCCTTCACTCCTAATGTGACGAACATTTCTTCAAATGTTTACTGAGCGCTTGGATTTGCTATTTAATGAATGCTTTTTCAAGTTTTTAGGCATTTTTCCTAAAACTTTTACTGAATTATAAGGTTTTTTTAATGTATTAAAGGTAATAATCCTTTATTGAACTATATGGTACAGTATGTTCCTATTTGTGGGCTAAGGGTGTAATTTGATGTTGGGAATTTACCAATTTTATTAGACAAAACTTTATCGGTTTCCTGTGTGTTTTCTTCCTTGGTCTTCCTCCCCCACCTGGAAGCCAAATGTGCAGCCCTCATTCTTCAGGTTCATCGGGGTTGCTTATACTTAACCTCTGTGATCCACTGAAACGAATTTTCATCTAAGGGTGATAAAGGGATTCTTTTCCAAGTAATTAACCTGCTCTCCCGACATCACTGACTGAATAATCCAAACTTCCCCCCTTGTACTGGAAATGTCATATCCATCACATGCTAAATGAGTGGTCTCTCGTCTGCTTGTCTAATGCTGCAGCCACGCCCCACTGTAGAACCATTAAAGCTGTAGAATGTACTATTTAATTGCTCTCTAGTGTTCAATATTTTGACTATTCTTCTAGAAGGATTTAGTCAACCTTACATTTGAATTTCGATAGGAATTACCCTAAAAGCATAAGTCAAATTGGAGAAATTTGGCCTCTCTGCACTACTCAGAACCAAGGTCTCTATCTCTGTTTATTGAAGATTTCTTGGACACCTCTCAGAACCTCTTGTCCTTTTCTTCACATGGGCCCCTTGTATATCTCATTAGGTTTATTCCTAGGATTCCTAGGATATTACACTGGTCTTGGGGATTGGAAATCTTCTATCGTTTTGCTTTATAGCTAATCATTAATGTAATCTAGGAACGTTATTGATCTGTGCACGCTACCACCAAAAGAAACTCTGTCCGCTTACTTTCTTTAAAATATTCTCTTAGAGTTTCTAGAGATAGAATCATACCACCTGCAGAGTTAGGTCTGTTCCTTGCTAAAAGTTAATCTTCCTTTTTCTGTTTCCTGTTTTATGACATGTATCAGAACTTTGAAAGCGACGCTCATAATGGTAGGATTGCAGCCTCCTTGTCCTGTCCCAGACTTTGAAGGACCTGTCGAGGGTCCTCATTAAAGGTGATGTCGCTGCTGATTTCACATTGTTTTTCCACGTCAAGGAATCATTTTCCTATTCCCAGCTTATTAAGTTTTTATTAGAAATTGATGTTGAATTTTATCAAATGTCCTCTGGGAATTTTTGCAAGTTTTTCCTCTTTTAATCTACCAGTGGGATATACTTTATTAATAGATGTCTGAATATTACAACATTATGACATTCCTGGAAGAGACCTATGTGAGATACGAAGCTGTTGTTTTCAACTTGCTATATATTATTTTGGCCTTTTGTTCTTTGATTCAATGACTACGCTCTGCCTCTCGCCAGGTTTCAGCTCCAGCCCCCTGTTCTAGCTTCACCTTCTAGGGAGATGTGTCTGGAATTTTCTTAACCGTTTCAGGTCTTAGATTCAAGCCTCAGCGCTCTCTGTAAAATGCACCGGGAGACACTTCCTCCCAATGCTTTGCAATCTATCCTATAGCAGGGGAATTATGAGTTCTAACAAGATTGAACACCCTCACCCCCAAACTCTAAAGAATTCTAAAATTATTCGGGAAGCAATGGGCAAATACTGAATAATAACGAGGAGGAAATGACAAAGAGAGTCACTTTAAAATATGACAGAGCTATAATAACTAAACCACAACCAACTTTTGAAACTTCTCTCCAAGGTTACTAGCCTACTGAAGTGCTCTTTTTCAGTCAGACATGAAGATTTCTATTTTCCTCAGAAAAATCTTCCATCCATTGAGTGGTAAACTGGGTTATATCCAGTATTTCTTTAGAGTTTCTTATTACCATTGAGTTCCTCATACTTTGTTTCCTCAATCATATTCACCAATTCTTCATTATAAATAATATATTCTTCTTTTTTTCTGAAGCCAGATTTACCAGCAGTTAATTTATTTTAATGTGTACCTGTTTATTTTTAAAGTTATTGAATTTCTTAATTTTACTGTTTTTCTATGTTCTACTACATAAATTTATATATTTATTAGTCTTTTTTCAGCATTTCTTGAACTTAATGATCTGGATTTTTTTTAGAAATATTAAATTAAATGCTTATCAGTTCTTTACTGTTGTTTAGTCTTGTTTCATAACAAACATACTTAATGCATTTGAACTTAACTTTAGGCTTCAACTCCTAATTTCTTTATTGTCCTTGTTTTTTTAAATATTCTAGAATTAGAGACTTAGTTTCTCTTTTATCTAATAGTCAGCAGGAGAGTATCATTTTAATATTTTAAGTGTATTGCAGTTTGTGTTACATTTTCGTTATTACAATGTATACGTATTTTGTTGCAGCTATGGGATGTGGTCCGTACACTTTGTTCCTTAAGAGAATTCATTAAATTCTTCTGTGCGATTAAGATTTTTCAGTCATCCACCTATGCAAATATATCATGGGCCTTATCCTCTTTCTTTGCATGGTATAAGTTTCATTATAGCTTACTAAATATTGAATAAGCTCTATTGATTATATATGTCCAATTCTTTGCCCCTTTATTTTTGTCAACTTGTCTGATACTGATTGCTGCATATACTAAAGTCACTCACTATTGTCTTTGTCAATTTCCTCTTGTAATTTTAATTTAGTTTATAAACTCTAATAATTATACTTTACACATAAGGGTTTGTTATTCGTTATATCTTTATGGTGAATTTACCTTTTATCACTACAAAAATATCCCACTTGAAACTTTTAAAAATCTAATTTGATACCACTTTTCAGTTTTTATTTGTATTTACCTGATACATCTTTATCCAGCCATTATTTTTCAATATTTCCATACTTTTTTTAAAATTTTAGATGTGTCTCTTGTCAATAGATTTTAATTTGATTCTGTTTCTCAATCAAGTCTGAGGGTCTGTCATTTGGGAAATTTGTCCTATTCATATTTATCTCTGGACTTATTTCTGCTATGCCTTTCATTTTTAAATATTTCCGTCTTGTTTTCTTTTATTCATCTTTTGCTAAAAAGATATTTTTCATAGCTCTATTTTTTTTCTTTAGTAACTTGGAAAGTGTGAGTCTTGGTTTTATTCCATGTGTGGTTCTTTACACATTTCTTTTTAAGAAGTCACATATTTTTCTCTGGTTTCCATTAACACTGAGATATTATCCAAGTTCTCTTACCAAGTAAAACAGAAATTTAACACACATTTATTTTTTCTGCTCTGTCTGATTTCCCAATTTTTGCTATTATCTAAAATTTTAAACCAGATAATTAATCTTAAATTATTTGTCTAACTTACGCATTGTTGCTTTCAATGATTATTTTTTGAATATGAGTTGTTTTTAATTGTACAACCAGAGTTATATAAACTTTACATGTTTTGCTGAATCTGTTGTTTACCTCTTTTACTCTGTGATTTTGTCACCTGCAAAGCCCATTAACAATTCCCGGGAAGTAAAAATAGAATCTGGGTAATAAAATAAAGTCTCACCTTTTTTTTTCCCCTTTGTGCTTAGTCTGGTGTCACCTGCTCTCAAGGGGCTGAACGCAGAGGCCTTGCACACGGCCCATTGGACTGGAGTTCCTGATGCACATGGCTGCAGCCACCCCTCAGCCCAGGGCCATGTGCAGAAGTGCTGCCCATGACGCTCGATTCAAGATGGCGGCAGCAGGCCGTGTGCAGAGATGCTGCACCTAGTGCTACGATCTGGAGTGTGAGCAGCTGCAGCTGTGCCTGCACAGCCAGGACCCCCCCACCCGACCCCGTACAGCAGCCCTACCCACGGCCCACCCAGGAGAGCCTATACCCTAGAGCGAGCTCCAACCTCTGCATTCTTCCATCAGAGGATAAATCTTTCCTTCGCTTCGGAACTGAACTTGGTCTTGGTCCTGGTCTATTGGCTCCAACGGCACCAGGCAGGAGGACCCTTTGTTGGGGCCCAACTCAAGAGGGTTGGAAGGAATATCCAATTTCCATAGTTAGCTTCAGTGTGGCTTCAAGTACATTTTTCTGGAAGAGCACAAGAGTAGTATATTTTACAGGTTCTTTCCATATCTGACAACATCTTTCACTGTTGACAACTCCAGTCAACATACATGCCATGATCACCTAGCTAGGTCTGCGGAAGAGAGAAGTTAAGGAGACAGCACACGTCTTTGCAGTCTGCACCTTATAGAGCTTCCAGGCTCACCAGTTGCACCCAAATATGGCACATTTGATAGAGAAGATTGGGTCAGAATATTTTTCTATAAAAGCTCTTTAAACAGTGATGCATTGTTGTCTCTATTATTGCAGAAGAGTCTACCAACTAATCCAGCTTGTGCTAAGGAACAAATTATAGTGGGAGATGGGGGAGTATTGGAATTGATTTTTTTTTTTCAGGTAAATAACAAAGTAAACAAAACCACTGGAAATCTTAAGCAGAGTTGCATAAGAGCCATGTGTTCAAATAAAACTGAAATTGATTTGGACTTCTTGTAGGCAAAGGAGGATAATGGCAGTGAGATTCTTACTTCTTCGGAGGTAAATTGTTTTCAGCCTGGCTGTACATTTCCTTCTACCTTGCAGTGCGGGTTCCACTCATTGCGCCTGGTCCTCAAGGAGCACCTTGGATGCCTCAGTGATTATTTTAGCTCCTCTACTCACTCTGTTCTCTCCTTCAGGAATTCCCATTATACATATCTTGGTTCTCTGACCTTTCCAGGTCTCCTACTATCTCCTTTATGACTTTATTTATTTATACCTTCTTTCTGAGCTTCCCTAAGTTCTCAAGTTCACCTTCAACTCACCGAATCAATTTGCCATAATTAGTCGCAAAACTACCATTTAAAATTCAACAATTATTTATTTGTATATAGCCTTTAACAGTCTTGTTTTCTGTCACCTTCAAAAATGCCTGCTCTGATTTCATAGTTGCAATGTCACCCAACATCTTGTTAAAAACTGAAACTTGCAAATTTCTGGAATTTTCTATTCCTTGCTGTTACTTCACTTCAGGCAAGGATATTTGCTCAGGACTTCTGGGGAGGTTTTTTTGGTCATGAGTCGCTGTTCTCTGCTTATCCTTACGGAGGAAGATTTCTTTTTTGCCCATTGTTTAGCTGTTATGGCCTCTGTCACTAAACAAACATTTCGTGCACAGACTAAAGGACACGGGGAGAGTTGAGAGTGACCTGCCCAGCAGTGAGGCGGATGAGCAGCTAGAGTGGGGTGCCTTCCCCTGCAGGAACTCGCCTCTGGCTGAGAGTGTCGACCCCAATTTTGTCTGGGGACTCCACACTCCCAGAGTTCCCATTCTCTGCCTGGCACAGCTGCTGGCAGTGTCCAGATGTGCTCTCCTGACACCAAGACTCCTCCAGCCCCAGCCCAACCCTTCCCCTGTAGGGAACGATCGTACCATTCGGTTGGGGTCTTCTCCAGACAGCTCTCAAAGGAGCACTGCTTCCTTAGGAAAAAAAAACATGATTCAAATCAGCCCTTCCTTCCCTATGACCCCCTGTACAGCAAATGTAGGCAAAATATTTTGAATGTTCTGGTCTGTGGATGCTATGGTAGTCTCTGGTTCCACCTTGGATTTCCCCTACTTTCACATTTCTCTAGTCCTTTCCATGCATAGAGATATGCAACCATGAGGTTACCAAAGGCACCAGGGCCCAACCCACCTGAGAATGAGGAGGAGGGGCCTGGCTGCCCACTGCCACCCCCCCCCGCCAGTTGTGAGCAAGGACACGGCTACTCCTCGCCCCGTGAGGGTCCAGATCCCTCCCAGCCCTCCACAGAGGAAGGACGGTCCAGTGGGCAGCCTGACCTAGCTCTGTGGACAGGATGCTGACCTGGAGAAGTCTGAGAGGCGGAGCGGACTGGGCCACCCTGGGACCTCTCCTGCCTCTAACCCCCACCGGAGCCGGGTTCCTGGCCTCAGAAAGGAGAGCAGGAGTTCCCAGGCTCTCTGGCAACACCTTCTGGCAAGAAGCAGGACTCCAGCCGCCACTCTGGCTGCTGGCCCAGACGTCCATGTTCTGGAGAGATCCACTCGGCAGTGTCCAGAGTCAACGCCGCCTCCCAGGGCTCTGTGAGCAGAGCCCGTCCTTCTTCCGCGAGGGAACATTTTTCTCTGGGCCTGCCTGATACCAGGAGCATTGGGAGGTGAAGCTGCGCAATTTTCGCATCACAGTGAAAATAAGATTTTCTCTGGACCGCCAAAAGCATCCTGAGACCAAGAAGGTAAATATGTACTTTCCCCGCATCCTTTTTCATTTCTTTCCCTTCTTTTCAAAAAAGACCCCCCCCACCCCCCTGTTTTCCGTAGCTGACAGGAAGGCCTTGCGTGGAAAGGCCTGTAAATCTGCGGTGACTGGAGATGGGGAGGGGCGGCGTGCTTTATCTGCTAGCTATCGATCGCCTCTAATGAGCACGGGTGCAGCTGCGGCTAATGGTGGTGCGCCTGGTGTTAAGGGCAAATGTGGGAGAAGATTATCAACCCAAGGGGCTTAACAGTTGCTGGACGGCCCGGAGCCCTCGGGGCGATGATGCACTTGAGAGGTCACTGAATCAAATGAGGGGAAAGATTCAGTGGCTGCTGCCCGAAGAAATGCAGCAGGAGTGGATTTTTTTCCAGCAGAGACTACCCACATCAACAAAACCCTTCCCTTCTGCTCTAGTCATTAGTCCCCGACCCTTTGCCCGGTAACACGACTCCTCCTGGAGCTGCCTGGTCCTAATTATGACTCATCAGATGGCAGCAATCCCACCCAATTAGAGGGGCTTAAGTGAGGGCCACTCGAAGTAACAAGGGTCCGTGCCTTGTGTGAGCCAGGGAAGGACAGCGACGGCTCAGACGGGATTCCCCAGGCCCCCAACCAGCTCCTTACCTGGGGGGCCAGGCTGCCATTTGATCTGATTTGCTTGATATGTAATTCACTGTGTTGCCCGCCGCCCCGCTCGGAGACGAGAGGGCCCTGCTGAGTGGCCGTAAGAGGTGCCGAGGCCAGCGGCCTTCAAGGGACAGCTCACCGGCAGATCGCATAGGAGGCTCACGGTCAAGTGTTAGCCCAGAAAGGGAGCCACAGGTATTAGGGACGATAATAAAGGACGACTGGCAAATGCCTTCAGGGGTCGGGCATGTTGCACATCCTGAACTTAAATAGCATAATGGAGTAACTGCAGCTGGGGAGAGAGCCCAGAGCTGGCAGGAAGGATGGGTGTCCTGAAGGCGGGGAGCGGGGGAAGGGAACCACCACGTGTGTCCCCTGCTTTGCCAAAATGCCCAAACCACTGTTTATTTTAATGCTGTAAATAAGCAATTTAAATATTATCCTAGTTCCATAAGTAACATGGTAGCGTGATACCCTGCGGTTATAACAAATTATTTATTAGGTTTTTTAAAATTCTAAGGCAGCCTCTTTGTAACCAGGAGATCTCCGTTGGGTCAGATCATTAAAAAACATGGGTGTGCGTCTGCCCCTGCCACGTCAGGGAACACTGATCTATGAAACACAACCAATAACCACTCTTTTTTGGTCGCTTTTTTTCTGTGGCCCAAGGAACGTCTTTAAAAGTGGTTACCCCATAGAAAGTTCACATGCCCCCCCAAATCCATTCTGTATGCTTCCAGCCCCTCTTCTCACATCTGCCAGAGGGAGGGAAAGGAGAGAAGGCTGAGACTGATTGCCCGAGAAACCCCTTGGGCTGTGAGCCCTCTCTGTGCCTGTTAAAAAAGAACGGTTCTACATAGCAAGTGGGCTGGAAATGTCTTGTTTCCAGTCCTCCTAAAACACCTCCTGAGATCAACAAGTTTGGTAAGGTCTATGGTCAACTTTCCCAGGAATAAAAATCATGGAGTGCGTTAACTTCTACCAAAAGAGCATAAAAGATAGTAGTGGCTGAGATTGTAATTATTATTGAAGAGGCACTTTCTTATGAATATATTCATTAATTTTTTTTATTTCTCAATAACATCCTCATCTATCTTGTTAAAGAATCCTTCAGCGTCAGATGCTATTGGATGTTCAAAGAAATAGAAGCGTGCAGTCCTGACCAAGAAGGTTTGGACAAAGTCAGAGAACAATACAAGCCATTGTGTCTGTGGTTAGGAACCTGACGCAAGGCCCAGACGGGGCTCTGGTTCTCAGAGGAGGAGCCCCGAGTGCTGGATGATCAGAGGAGAAAGTCTGCAAGCATCACAGGGACCGGAGCAGAGCAGCCTTGGAGAAGGCGCTCCGGAGGGGAAAACCCCCTAAGCGGAGACACAGAAGGTGCAAAGGTACACGGGCCAGGGGCATGTAAGGAGCACACGAGCCAGTGTATAAGGGGCGCTCCCAAATATATTAACAAGAACTACCCGCCCACAGAGTCAGAGGGCTCAAAACACGGAGGGACAATTACATGGGTTCCTTCTTTATTACGTGTGCTTTTCTTTGTTTTCAAGTATTTGATAACGAGCAGACCTTACTCTTAGAATCAGAAACATAAATTCATACCGAAAAGCTGCACCATCTGTGAATGGTCAGGTCCAGCTGGGCCAAAGCTGTACTTGAAGGACAAGTGTGGGAAAAAAAGAGGCTGGTTGAGGCCAGAGGCCCAGAGAGTCAGACTCTCAGAGTGGGGAAAATGTGCGCTCTCCATGTCCCTCTGGTGCAAGGAGCCGGGCAAGCCCCACGTGCGTTCACTGCTGTGACACAAAAACCCAGGGGGCCATTAGATTTTCATCTGCTAGAGCTCAGAGTCACCCAGGGCTCCGTCCACCTGTTAGCTCCCAGGAGAGGACAGGCTATACTAGCCCCCTCCACGCAGAGGAAACTTCATCTCAAATGAGACGCTGGGAGGCTCCCCGGTCCCTGGGGGGCACATCGGCGGATCCGCAGCGGATTCGCAGCTTGCGATCACTTTCTGAACATCACAAGGGTGATTAGAGGGCGTGATCTATGCAAAACCATCCCTGCAAAGTGAGAGATACTTGGAGGTGCAATGGTGCAGGCAGACACTCTGGGTCTCGCAGAGGTAGCAGCCCTGATCACAGCTCGGCCAGACATCCCGGGGCTCCTCCCCGATGGTGATCTTCACATGCCCACCGCACGCCAGGCTGGCAAGACAGAGTGGACGCGCCTCCTGCACGTGCTGGCCGGCCTCCGCTGGGGTGCTGGCTCCCAGCTCCTACATATGCATTGCTGGCCTGGGACATTGCTCAGTCAACTATGGGCAGCTGTGAAAACACAGGCTTGGTCTTACAGCCTTAGGCTCTGAAGGAGTGGCAGGTAGGGAAACAGACGTGGTCACGGAATGGGCATCTGAGAAGGTCCCAGCAAGACAGTGACGGAAGAGAATCAGAGAATCATGTGTCCTACTTCCCAAGTGTGGCCAAGGAAGCCCCATCCTGGACCTGCCAGACACCAGTCCACAGGACAGGCTGCTGCAGTGCCACCCAGCACACCCAGGCCAAGTCCAGACAAAGCTCTTCTAAAGGGTTGTCCTGGGAGGGACCCAAAACGGACAGAGAGGACACCCCAAGGGAGAGTCCCCCAGTCCACGCACAGCGTGAATTCACATCATAACCAAAGACTGCCCCTTTTCTTTTTCAAACAATTTCACTGAAGTACAGTTGATTTATAATATTGTGTTAATTTCTTCTGTACAGCAAAGTGATTCAGTTATACGTGTATATATATTCTTTTTCATAGTCTTTTCCATTATGGTTTATCACAGGATATTGAATAGAGTTCCCTGTGCTAGACAGTAGAACTCGTTGTTTATCCATCCTATATAAAATAGTTTGCCTCCGCTAAAAATGCCATTTGCAGCAACATGGATGGACCTAGAGATGATCATACGAAGCGAAGCAAGTCAGAAAGACTTACATGATATCACTTAGGTGTGGAATCTGAAATATGAGACAAATCAACATACCTACGAAACGAAAACAGATTCACAGATAAAGACTGTCCCTTTTCAACTGGCAAGAAATGGATCTAGTAACACAGGGGCCAGGAATTCCCAAACACGCCCCACCCCCCATCTCTTGTGGAGAATGGTAAGCTTCGCTTCAGATTTCCCATTTATATGAGTCCCCGACCCCGCCTCTGTGACAAATTCATTAGGAAGTGACTTCATCTAAGAAGCGATCGGGTTGGCCAAAAAGTTCATTCGGGTTTTTCATAACATCTTCTGGAAAAACCCGAATGAACTTTTTCGCCAACTCAATGTAATCAAATAGGAGTTGTCTTGGTGTGGAAGATAGCTCAATTTCAGGACCCTTGGTGGATTCCACTGTGAGTGGGGGTCTCTGGCATGGGATACGATGCTCCCAGCAACAGAACACACCTGCGGTCATACTATTCCTGATCTCTCATTCTGTGTTAGTGTAAAAGCCACTGAGAACCAAAGAATCCTAGCTCTGAAGGAGTGTTAGAAGCTCGCGGACCCAGTCTCTATAGTTCACAAAATGACTCACCCAAGGATCCAGTGCTGGTTGGAGGCCCAGCGGGCCTGGGGTCAGTCCCCTGGCGTCTGGGGCTGGGTCCTCCTGACACAGGCAGGAGGGCTTCTGAGCTACCCAGGGCCTTGCAACTTAAGGAGACACGTGTGGCCTTGGCATCAAGCCCGATCAGCTTGGATGCCAAGTCTCGGCTCTGCAGGCGGACCCTCTGCCACCCAGAGCTCAGCCCATGGGGGACAGTGTGGCTTTAGAAGGTGGCCGTGGGGCTCTGCTCCCTACCTAATGCTCCGTTCATCTGTCTCCACGCTGCTGTACACTCAACTCTCTCCTGTTCCTAGACCTTGCCTACACACCCCTCTCTGCTTCAAACGGCTTCCCCTCTCTCCAGAGCCTGGGTCCTTCAACATCTGTTCCAAGAGGCCAACAAGTCAAGGACCACCTACTCAGGAAAGACTTCCCCCTGCTTCCAGCAAACATGGACTCCCTGTAGAGAAATGACTATCATAGCACTCAACACACGCTATTATAATTATTGGAACCGACCAGACAGTGATTCTCTTGAAAGTAGGGCTAGCTTTTATTTTTCTCTCTACCCTTACCACCCAACAAATGCCTGGCCCATGGAAGGTGTTAGATAATTGACAAATGACCAAAAAGAACTAGCATTCATTCAGAGCCTGTTTTATGTACATTAACTCGTTTCATCTTTATAATAACAATATAAGATATGCATTATTTTACATGAAAAGAACCAGGACTCAGGAAGCTGAGGCACTATGTGTGGGTGGGCACAGCTGGTCCACGGGGAGCAAAGATTCAGATGGACCAGGTGATTGCAGAGCACAAAGAAGGAGGCTTTAAGACAGGGGCCCAGGGCTTCCCTGCTGGCGCAGCGGTTGAGAGTCCGCCTGCCGATGCAGGGGACGCGGGTTCGTGCCCCGGTCCGGGAGGATCCCACGTGCCACGGAGCGGCTGGGCCTGTGAGCCATGGCCGCTAAGCCTGCGCGTCCCGAGCCTGTGCTCCGCAACGGGAGAGGCCACAACGGTGAGAGGCCCACCTAGCACAAAAAAAAAAAAAAAAAAAAAAAAAGACAGGGGCCCAGAAAGGTCTGTCTCAAAATCAGGTGGCTCTTCCTTATTACAGATGCACTGATTTATAGAATCCCTAACTAAATCCACCATCTTTTCTAATGATACATTATACTGAAAATATGGCCAGGGAATGGCACAGACTAAAAATAACTACATTCTGTGGAGCGTTTGGGGGCACACAGAAGAAAATCAATAGTTTGCAAAGAATTTTCATTATATTCCATTATTGCTATACATCCAGTTAAGTAAATGTGAAAACGATGCAGCCAAATGAACTGACAGGCAAGGAACAAGGTCGAGGGGAGAGGTATTGGCATTTCAACATGAAAAACCCGTGGTCTCCTTGCAGAATAATGACCAGTGAGGAGGAAGGTCCGTGGAGAGAAATGGAAGGGTGGCTCCTCTCAGACATGACGCCCTTTCGCATCCATCTCCAGGAGTCTAACGTGGAAACCATGGACCAGTTTCCTGCAGTGCATGGCCCACGTGGACCTCAGGAGGAGCTGAACAAAAACTGGCACCCCAAGTCCTATTTTCCCGTGATCTTTCATTAAAAATTTGGGCTTCAAACAGTAAAAAAATCACACTTAAGACCACAACAAAAATACTCAAGAGATTTAAATTTGTAGATGTGGAATCCTCAAGTGGTAGAGCTGTTCCGTATCTTGACTGTGGTGTGCTCATGCAAACCTATAAAGTTGTATAGAATTAAATACACACACAGACACACACGCAGGCACACATACACACATATAAAGGCACACGTAAGACTAGTGAAATCTTAATAAGTTCGATGGCCTGTGTCAACATCAATGTCCTGATTATGACGTTGTACTATGGTTATGCAAGATGGTACCACTGGGGGAAACAAAGTGAAGGGTACATAGAAGCTCTCTTCACCTTTACTTACAACTGATGCAAATCTATAATAATCTCACAATAAAACATAGTTTCCTGAAAAACTAGCCATCATGCCAGGTTAAGATTTTGGACATCACTGAAGCCATGGTAAGAAGTAACCAGCTGGCTGTTTGAAATTTCATAGCCAAAGAATTGTTTTGCTGTCTTCTCTGCTTTGGATCCTGTTTGCACTTTTCAGACGTTTCCTCCCATGACGCTGCTCAGTTATTAGATCTGGCTACTCTGCAGAGCCAGCCAGGTGGGCAAGCCAAAGCCAAAATGGCCAAGACGGTCACAGTGGAAATGAACAGATTCTTATACCAGTGTTTTCACATTTAAAAATCAAGAATCGTAGGAGCAGGAGAAAGTTGTTGTTTTCTAATCTCAGAAATATAACGAGCTGAGGTGTGTCTTTTGGGATCACCACCCTGCTTTCTCTTCCATCCACATTCTTTTCCCTCCATAATAAGGTCCTTCTCTCACCAGTCGTTTTTCTCCCCAGCCTGTGACAGACAAGAGCGAGTCTAGAAGTTGGGATAAAACAGATGTAAAAATGTGAAAATGCTTTGAAACACTGCCGAAGTTTAGAATTTCTATCATTTGCAGGTGGTGTGGGTCACCTACACCCCCGGCTTCACAAACCCAGAAAGTAGGAGAGACCACATTGCCAGAACTCAAGGAAACTGATATATAAGCCAAATGACAAATCTGACCCAACTCAAGACTGTGATTTCCAGTTGTACAGTAGCTTTTTATAACTTAAGAATTTCACCCACTAAATGTCTGCCTTAGTTAACCTGACTCCAATTCTCCATCCATTTATCATTTCCACTGAAAGTTTTAAATGGTTTGTTTATCTTACACTCTTCAGGGTCTCCAAACACTACAGATGCTTCTGGAACAAAACTAACCCTCTTGTTTGAGTCTGCCACTTACTTATGGGCAATAAAAACAACAACAACAACAATAAAGGCATGCAGTGCATCTTATACCCAACGAGAAATGAGTGATTCAGCTCCATGATTCAAACAAGCAGGTACAGTTTCCTAGACCAGCACAGACACATAAATAACATGCCTAGGAAATCTGGCAAAAGTTAAATAAAAACTAAAGTGGTTCCTGATATCTACCCCATCACATTGTAGTTGCCTATTTGTTTAGGTCAAAACTAACGGAAACACAGCTCAAACTAGCTTAAACACCAAAGGTAAACCTCAAATAACTTGGAAAGTCCAGGGGGTAGAGTCAAGATCCACTTCCTTCATGAGTGGAGCCCAAGGTTCAACCAAGCCAGGTGGACGGCTCCATCCTCCACCCCTGCTTCCCTCCACTTGGTTGTAGCCTCAGGCTTGGTTGTAGCCTCAGGCTTGGTTGTAGCCTCCACACTTTGATCCTTAAAGCTCCTGATCCCAAAGAAAGTGAGCTTTCTTCTTGAAAGCTCCAGCACAAGCCCAGAGGAGGACTTTCTGTGGCCCAAAGAGGGTTCTGAGCCACTTGTCAAGATAGCCACTAGTGCTGCAGAGATGAGGTTCTCTGACAGGGCATCAGGGATCAGGGTCCACTCTAGGGCTTCTCAGGCTGGAAGGCAGAAGGGCAAGTGCCAGCTTCACCTCAGGACCTGGGCAAGACTATTTTAGAATGTAAAAGGACTCATTCTTCAGAGAAAAGGGTTTTGAACAGACAAAAAATATAGGTCTACTAAGCATATTTATAGCTACTATGGTTGGTCAGGAAATGGAATTTTGTAGCAATTTCAGATCAAGTTCTAGTCTTAAACTTAAAATCATTCACTTTTGCAGCTTAGATTCAGAGTCCATAGAAAAAAATACAGAGAATTTAATCGCAAGACAGTTTCAAAGGAAAAGAAACTGTAGGTGAGACCCAAACTACATGCTTTGAGCTTCAGATTGATAATTCTGATCACGACGGCACCTTTATTATTTTCTTAACTACACTTCATTGTCTGTTGTAATGAAAAAGTACTGTGGGATCCAACTGCCACGAAAACAAAGATTTCAGTGCTGCAGTTATCGGGAGGGGGGGAGACTATTTTTGCTTCCAACCCCCTTCATGTTATCCATAAAATAGGAAGCCGCACTAAAACACAGGTGTGACTCCCCTCTAAAGTGTAAGAATCTCCGTGTTTATCTGGAAATAAAGGATTTCAGAGGAATTTGCTTAAATATCACTGATTAATGCAAATCGTTTCTTGTTTGCCAAGAACCACATATACATTGGAAAATGAATAATTCAAAGGAACAATTGTTTAAATATTTTGAAAAACAGTGCTACTCAAATTGCTGAGACAGACCACATGGCATCTATAGAAATTCCTTATCTTATGGACCACGAAGTCCCCCTTTTTTAGGAATAATACTCTAAAAAGTAAGGGCTCACTTAAAAACTCAGACTTTCAAAACTCCTGTGGAATTTTGAGATTTCTCATTCATCAGGGCTCTTTTGGTAGCAGTAACAGAAACATCACTGCAACAAGCTGGGGAGAAAAGAGGATGCTTGACGCCCACAGCTGGAAGCATACAGGTGGGTGGGGATGGCTGGATCTAAGACCCGGATGGATCCAGGTCCCTCCCATGCTCTCTTCTACTCAAGTTGGTTTTATTCTCCCAGCTGAGCTTTTCTTGAGGCCAAAACCAGGGTTTCTGGAAGCTGCTAGGCTCAGATTGTCCCAGTTCCACAATCAGAAAGAACAGATTTTTTTTTTAACTTTCTCAGCTTTTTTTTTTTTTTTTTTTTTTTTTTTTTGCGGTACGCGGGCCTCTCACTGCTGTGGCCTCTCCCATTGCGGAGCACAGGCTCCGGACGCGCAGGCGCAGCGGCCATGGCTCACGGGCCCAGCCGCTCCGCGGCACGTGGGATCCTCCCGGACCGGGGCACGAACCCGTGCCCCCTGCATCGGCAGGCAGACTCTCAACCACCGCGCCACCAGGGAAGCCCAACTTTCTCAGCTTTGATTAGACTTAGACTTTGCTACATGACCACGTCCAGGCCAATCACACGATCATGAAACAGGGCACCAGGATGGCCTCAGCTGCTGTCCCGTCCCCACCCACCATCATGGGGAAAATGGGATGGGGGTGGTTTGCAGCACCACCTTTAAATCCAGGCCAGCAAACAGGGCTCACTGTTAAACCAGTGTCACTCAAAATCTGGTCCAAGGAGCAGTGACGTCTACACGCTGTGTGATACAGGTCCCTGCCAAGATACATCTCAGCGGTGCAAGCTACGGGACGTTGCTTCCTTTCTTAAGAAAGTCTTTCTGTCAAACAAAAAAAGTCAGTTGGATGCAACAGTGTCTTCGGTGACATACTTGGCTTCACATGTTTGAGTGATGCCTCTGCAAGGTCCCCTGACAGATACTGAAGATGCAAAGGTGAACAGAAAGCCCATAAACGATTCCTTGCCGTCTGGGAAGGGAGATGGGCATATAAACACAAGCAATTAGAGCATAGTGATGACTGATGAGCTTTAGGTCAAAGTAATAATGGCGAACCTCTGAATGAAGGACCTATGTTCTCCTTCAAAAAGGAAATCAGTTTGACAGAGCCCTCTAGACAGCAAACACCTTATAAAGCTGCTGGTTTCCCAGAGCCCATGAGCCCACCCTGACCAGGGCCCCAGGAGAGCCATGAGGAGGAACCCAATAAGGACCTGTGCCCTGAGGCCTGAGTAACCACTGTAATCCAGCCTGTGTCCCAGCGTCGCCATCCTAGATCCAGATTCGAACTGGTCTTCGTTACTGAAGCTCAGGATCTCACCTTGAGTTCTCCTCTGCTTTCAAATATGAAAACCCCTCATGGACCATTCCGGAGCCATGCCAGAAAATTACCCTTGCTAATTAACAATGAAATAAAGAGTACGTCTGCACGGTGCAGCAGCCTCTACTATCTCTGCAGCGACTGTCAGGGAGAAAGAAATCCAGCAACGCCTTGAAAGAGAGAACTGAAATTATTGTGCTCTCTCAGGAAATTGAAAGGAAATTCACATCTCTACTTTTGTCTGCCAACAGAGGTCTTTACTGTAGAGGATGCCCCTTCTGCCCGCAGATGGGTCGGGTATCGGAGGGCTGGCTCTACAGCCAACACACCCACTTGAATTCTCTGATTCTTCCATGTCTCTGAAGAATACTTAATCTTAATATTTCTTGCAGATACACATTAATTCTCCATTGTTGCAGCCACAGAAAATGCCATCTTCTTGGGCCCTGTATTAAACACTCATATCCCGTCTCTCTGTTTCCAACACTGAGTCTTTCCTCTGTCGAGACACAGCCATGTGGCTTTTGCACCAGACCTTCTCTGTCTCTGGTCTCTCCCGGATCCCTGAGTTTTCTCCTGCAGTTACCTGATGCATCCAAAGGCTTTGCATCACACCTGCCTTGGCCATGGAATTATAGGGGCCTTGGTAATGCCTCGACGTGCCACCAGCTGTCCCCAAAGAGCTTTGGTGCCCCCCACAGACTGAGCCACAACTGCCCCATTCTTCCTTAGGCGCCTTTGCAATAGGAGCACCAACTTCAACTTTTTTGTGCCTTTTTTCTGATGAGAAGCAGACAGACAGCCAGAGAGAGAGAG
The DNA here is from genome assembly GCF_026419965.1 of Kogia breviceps. NCBI lineage: Eukaryota > Metazoa > Chordata > Mammalia > Artiodactyla > Physeteridae > Kogia > Kogia breviceps. The sequence goes on from NC_081311.1 coordinate 4,205,272, forward strand.
AGAGAGAGAGAGAGAGAGAGAGAGAGAGAGAGAGAGAGAGAGAGAAATATCAAAACAAACTGAACAAATGCTAAGACCTTCCAGGAGATACTCCAAACCTTCATTAATCAATTCTCAGCTCTCCCTCTCCTGCTATCTTAACTGCTTCAGGGTTTTCTCTTGGTCAGGGAGCTGCTTGATGCAAAACAAAAATCACAAGAAAAGCATCAGTAACAACAAAATACAAAATAGCAGTCAGTGAAGACAATTTGTACAAAGTTCTCTCTGATTAAGGAAACAATGCTGCATTTGCTTAATTTCACAAAATCACTAGGCGTAGGAGGTTGCATGGAGCAGAAAATCAAGTGCTGAATCATGAAAGGCCGTGGATCAAGGTCTTTTATCTAGGAAATCTTCTGTTAAAAAAAAAGAGAGAGAGAGAGGGAGAACATCAATCAGATATTATTTCCAATTATTTTTCAAATTGGAACAGAGGAAGAAAACACACACACACACACACACACACACACATAAGCTTGACATGGTATTACTCAAGTTTGTGGCTAGAAGGAAGCCCTTGTTTAGATTGAAGTAAAGTTCTGAAAATAAGCAAAGAAGAGATTCATTGATTTTAGGGGAGTCTGGGTGTAAAAAAGAGAAAGAATAAAGAAGTGCTCTTTGCCCGCTCTGTCCAAATGACATCCCAAGAGGCCTCCCTAATGGTGGGGGAGGGGAGGGGGCAGGTGCCTACCCGGGCACATGGACAGAACTGCCCTAAGGCTAGGGCTAATGGTATTGGCTGAGTCTGCAGTAAGCCTCTCTTTTCTAATAGCCAACTTTCTATGTGCACGAAGACAGACAGATATTGATTGGTCCAAATGCCCTTGAGTTGGCTACATCTGAAATGAAAATCCACAAGGCTAGCACAAACTTTCTGCAAGTTCAATTTCTCGAATCTGATTATGACACTGGACTGTGAAACCATTCACACATGTAAAAGGCCTCTCTGTTTGGTACCCCCATTTGGCACCTGTAATTGGAGGGAGTTATGTGGCTTCATCAAGCTTGTTATTCAAACGTTAAATAGAAAGAGCCAACTGCAGGCTAATCTTGGGGTGATTAAAGAGAGAGATGCTCTCTTACTGGCACGGCCCTAATGTCAGAAATAAAGTGCATGGAGTCTTCACAACACTCCCCGACTGAAACAGTGATTACACTCGGCTTAAATACACGGTTCTCTCAAAAGCTAATGCACCAGGCTGCTCTCTTCAAGTTATTCTGGAACACCTATGGAGACTCTCCTTGATTTCACGACTTGGGTGTTCAGTGTATTGGAGAGCTCCCATTTTGCTATATCCGTTACTCGACTACAATTAATTTTCTTTTCCTTTTCCTTCGTCTCCCAAATAAGATGCTGAAGTTGCAATACTAGTACATAGTATTAAGTATTAAGTATTACTAGTACATAGTAAAAAGTCCTGGGAATAGCAGGTTTGCCGTGCTCTGTCCAGCTCTTATTAAACACGCCTGTGCATTCTACAAATTCCTCTTGATCGATACATCGATTGCAGTATAAACCTTAAATAAAGCACTATTACACTGGAAGTACACACTGTTCTTGTCTTAGTAGGTTATTTAGAAGCATAAAAAGGCAAAACCTTTCAGAATTAGACACTTCTGCCAAAGAAACTGCAGATGGAATACACATTAAATTTATTCAGTCATTGATTGGAAATGCTGATCCTTTATGGCTTCATGTTTCTTTCCTCATTAATCTTAGTTAACCCTCTCAGAACAATGCCAGCTTTGTGGCTCCGAGTATCAAAAACCCACCATGCAGAGAAGGCAGCTTTTTGAGACAGGTTTGATTCCTGGCATCAGTAGATCAGTCAACAACCCCTATCTTAGAAGATGCTGCTGCTTTCTTATTAAAAATATTAAGACAAGAAAGAAACAGCCTCTGCAAGACAGGGTGGGGGGAGACGGGAGGCAGGAGAGGAGGGGGAGGAGCTGTAAGCCGAGCCTGATGATGGGTCAGCTTCAGACTCGAGAGAGACCTTGGGGCAGGGCACCAAGCAAGAGACCTTGCTGCCTGGGCACCAGCCACGGTGAGCCGCCCTCAGCACAAGCCCAGTGTCCTGCTGTTACCTGGTGCCTCCCAAGGCTTTGCCTCACTCCTGCCCTGCCCATGGTATTACAGGGGCCTTGGTAACGCCCTGTCATGCCAACAGTCGGCCTCAAACAGCTTCGTAACCCCTTGAAATGGGCCACAACTGCCCTGTTCTTCCTACGATGACTTCGCAACAGTGAGCATCGATTCCACCCGCTCTGTCCTTTCTTCATTAGTTCCTTCTAATAGAGATTGAGAAAGAGAGTGAGAGAGGCGGAGGCAGAGAAAGAAGGAAGAGGAGGAGGAGGAAAAGTATCCCCAAAACCTGAACCCCAAGTGCTAAAATTTTCTAATTCTAAAGGAAGTAGAGAACTAGAACGAAATACTAACAATCAAGACCCTCTGCAGCCCCAATTATAAAAATTTCATAAAGGGTCCCAGACCCTCTCTGCTACCACGAATCACTACATTGAGTACATCAAAACCTCATGAATGGGAATGTAAATTGATACAGTCACTATGGAGAACAGTACGGAGGTGCCTTACAAAACTACAAATAGGGCTTCCCTGGTGGCACAGTGGTTGGGAATCCGCCTGCCGATGCGGGGGACACGCGTTCGTGCCCCGGTCCGGGAGGATCCCACGTGCCGCGGAGCGGCTGGGCCCGTGAGCCGTGGCCGCTGAGCCTGCGTGTCCGGAGCCTGTGCTCCGCGACGGGAGAGGTCACAGCAGTGAGAGGCCCGCATACCACAGAAAACAAACAAACAAACAAACAAAGTCATGAAGAGCCTAGGGGTAGGACAGGAATAAAACACAGACCTACTAGAGCATGGACTTGAGGACACGGGGAGGGGGAAGGGTAAGCTGGGACGAGGTGAGAGAGTGGCAGGGACATATATACGCTACCAAAGGTAAAACAGACAGCTAGTGGGAAGCAGCCGCGTAGCACAGGGAGATCAGCTCGGTGCTCTGTGACCACCTAGAGGGGTGGGATAGGGAGGGTGGGAGGGAGGGAGACGCAAGAGGGAGGAGATATGGGGACATATGTATACGTATAGCTGATTCACTTTGTTGTAAAGCAGAAACTAACACACCACTGTAAAGCAATTCTACTCCAATAAAGATGTTAAAAAAAAAAAAAAAAAAAACCTCATGAATGAGGTCTGGAAGGTAAAAGCCTTTTCTAAGTTCATGAAAAAGATCAACATCTGAATATATATTAAAGTCCAAATATTTCATAAGGGGCAGAAAAACGCCAGCCTATCTGAGTGGGTGCGGTGCGGCTGTTCCCAACGGGGGAGCAGGCCCCTCTTGGGAAGCGTGTGCTGAACGCACTCTGCTCTGATTGCATCCAAACAGGCATGGTTTTAAATGGCAGGCTGTTTTACTGGAAGACGCACATAAATCTCTCAACCCCGAAAAATTAAGTGATCGCAGCACCAAGTGAGGAGAGGAGCCCACGGCTGACCCCAAAACTTTCAGACGAGACAGGCAATGTTCATCCTTCGTCACATAATGTACCTTCCCGAACGTCAGCCGGCATCATTCCGGGGTGGAGTGACTCCGAAACACCCCAAAGGCCCGGAACCAGCTGTGGGCACAAGGACAGGAGCATCGTTCACGGAGGGGTTTTGCTGGAACGCGGCACCACCCCAGCACCAGGCCATCGTATCCAATCGGCCCCCGCTTCACTCCAGCCAGAGCCAGACCGCAGGGCAGTGAACATCAGGGCTCAGGTGTCCTCTGCCCACGTACGTGTGGATACGCCTCTGTCCCCCCCCCCAGCCACAAGACGCGGAGGACCTTTCCCGCTCAGTGTGTTCTGACGGGGCAGAGCCACCCTTCAGCCCGTGGCTTCCGCATCACTCTCGGCTCCAATGACTTGTTTGCTATTTCCAAAGAGAAAATCTGCCTTGTCCTCTAAGAATAAGATCGGCCATTTCAAGAGTAACTGGATGGACGACCGTCAGGGCAGGCTGCTCCAAAAGTCGACTTTAAATGTATTTTTCAGCAATGCGCCACTTGGACAGGCTCACGTGGCCTCCCAAAGTGACCCTGCGGAGGGCTGCAGGTGAGGGAGAGCCCGGCTGGCTGTCGGCAGTCAGCCCTCTGCCTTGACCGAGGGTCAGACCTGGCCAGAAACACACAAACATCTAAAGAATTCTTTTTTTTTTTTTTTTCCAATCGCGGGTCAACTCACCACCAAATGAGTGTGCCGAGCGAGAGTGAGATCCAGTTAAAACCGTTTAACTGTCCCCTCGCACGGTCCCAGCTCTGTGGCCCAGTGTTTGCCTGGTGGATGAAGACCGTTTACGGGGAGGCTCTGCCCCATCCTGGGTCCGAATGACACTCGCTCTTCACCACGCTCCTGTGGCTTCCGGCCGACACCTAACTGGGTGGGCGGCCCCATTTCAGCTTGCGCCGCGGCTGTGAGGCCCGGGGGCTGTGCAGGGCACCCTCACACAGCACCTCCTGAGCCGGGCGTGGGTGCGAGCTGCCTCCTCCGCTGGGCGCACGGGAGTGGCTATGTCGCTGCCTGCTCGCAGAAGCACCGTCCCACCGGGCCCGCCACACGAGGCCAGCTCTACACCGAGGGCCAGACGGAGCCTGCGCTTTGCTTCTTGCAAAGGAGGCAAATGCCTTTTTGATTGAGGACCGAGGATTCACCAGAAACAGCCTTCCCACAGTTTCACATCCAGAGAACATCGAACACAGTGAGCTTCGGGGAGACGGAACCAAACTCCAGGGCAGAATCGCTCTGCCTCCCCGCCCCCACCCCACCCCCGCATGGCACCTTGCCCTCTGGCTTGTCCTTTACCGAAGAAATAATTTTTCCCTAATTTCACAGCAGAACATGTGTTTGTGGAAAATTCATAAAAATGTAAAGAAAAAAAGAAAATGTTAAAACATCTCTAATTCTACTTCTTAGAGTAACCACGATTTTTGGTATATTATCCTAATTGTTTTCAATGAACGTATATACCTTTTTAAAACAAAAATGTGCTTATACTCCATCCGTTATTTTGCAACCTGCTTTTTTTCACTTATTGACATAATATGAACAATTTTCAAGTCCTTAAAGATTTTCTTTCCATCTTCGAAAGAACGCAGAGCCCTATCACCCTCTTATTTCCTGATGTCCCATTGTCACACATTGGGATAAACAACACTACGAGGAACATCCTCCAGGGTAAAGCTTTGGCCACGTGCATGACTATTTCTTTAGGATAAATAACGGAAGGATAAACGCAGACAGAATGGCTTTAGTTCAAATGACGAGCCTTTGTTATGTAGAGCAGGAAGTGCTTTTGAAAAACAAGTGTGTCAAATCAATAGCAACTTCATGAGTTGGTGAATTACCACACCACACAGGTACGGAATATCACCGGCAAGTTCCACTGACCGTGCCGCTCTAAGCCCAGAGAACATCATCCATTTATCCCAAGAACCGAAGAACCGTGATCTCCCTCCACGTGGCTTCTCTCCCACATCTGAGGAATCTGGGAAGATGAAAATGAATCAGTTCTCCGAATCAAACCCCGTAGTAAACTTGTAAACAGCAATCCATTTACTGGGTTGATTTTGTTCCTGAGCCCTTTCGCCGGCGCTCGGACGATAAAGACTCCTAGCGCAATAATCTGATTACCCCTCAGCTAGCCCGACGGCACATTCTCATTTCGTAGCATGTGTGTTTCTAACGGGAGGTTCCTTCCACCTACTTAATGCTCAAAAGAGTCTGTCCCTGTACTGTTCCTGTCAGCTGGGGTGCCTAGCTGCACACGGGGGTGCTTCACCTTTCATTACCCCACAGAGCCCCATGACATCCAGAGAGCCTCCCCTCTTATGCTCTACAGCTGGGACTAGAGAGGTCACCGCCACCCGTCCCCCGACTCCATCAGCATCTCCATCAGACCGTCCTGAGAGCCTCCTGGAAGCCAGTCCCGGGGCCACGCAGTGCGGTGCACACGGGCACCCAGCCTGTGTAGTTTGGGAGGGGAGCCCAAAGTCCAGGACTCGCCCACCCAGCACGCCTGAAATCTCCTACAAGTCGGCCCCTCTCGTTAAGACATGAAAGCCTCTAATACAAAAGGGAAGAAGAAGTCATCCAGGAGAGGAAACAAGCCAACACGCACAGGCATTAATGCCTAATCAGCGATTAGCGCACGAGACATTGGCGTGGGCGTGTGGCTGGGCGGTGGGAGCTGGGGGGCGGGGGGGCGCGAGAGGATGGCCCAGAAGAAAGACAGGCCGGGATAAAAGGTGATGGCAGCAGAATCGGAGTCCCGCCCTCTGTTCCTCCAAACACACTGGCCGCCTCTGCAAACAACTTGCAGGCCCAGTGTTTCCGACATCAAAATATTCACGACGAGGCACCTTCGCAAGGTTTTCCTGGGAGAGCTGCCTTTGGTTAAGGAACTCCCCGCCCAGGAAAGCAGTGGGAAATCCTGCAGTGAGCGGGCTTGTTAAGATCAGTTGGCAGTGTCCCAGCAGGCTTCTCAACACTCGATGAGAATGACTAAACATCATTGCAGAGAGCGCAGAGAAATTCAAGGAACCGAAAAGAAAAGGAACAGGTAGTTCACCGGCATCGTGCAGTTAGGGACGAACCCGGGACTTAGCGTGGAGCATCGCTGACCAGAAGTGCTCAGCGGAAATCTGAGAGATACGTACTGACGGCAGTCACCGGCTCAGCGCAGTCTCGGGGGCCCCTGGGCAACCTTGGGCATCACGGTGAGAGGGTGGCTCCTGTCCGCGGCTCTTTGAAAGCCCAGCTCTGTGGACGTCTGGACGGCCTTCAGAGACCGAATCCAATGCGTTGTTGGAGAGGAGAGCATAGCGAGGGGGGCGGGAGGTGGACACTCACAGCTGTACTCCACATGCTTCCCAGGGCAGGACGAGGTGCTCCTGGAACCCAAGGCGTGCTCTGGGGGGAGAGCTCCCGCCAGGCAGAGCAGCCGATGGGGAGGTAGTGTGGGAAGAACCTTTGGGAACCTCTAATCCGCTCGTGCTTTTGCACCTGGACTTGCCTTCCTGGAGAGGACAGACCAGCTGAGCGGAGACGTCACGGTTATAAGAGAAGAACCAGCCGCAGCAAAACCTCCTAATTCCTCTCCAAAGACGTTTGCCCCCTGCCTCCGAGGCCTCTCTTTCCCTCACCAGAGGCAGCACCTCGCCATCTCTAGAGCTCCTTAGCGCTGTGCCGGGGCCGTCATTCTGGACTCCACTTCCCAAGGGTTGGGAGTACGTCTGAATTGCACGGGGTCTCCTCCTTCACGGCTCGGGCGGCAGCTCCTAGAGGACACAACCGATTGGGACCTAAGCACGTTGTGTCACGCGCTCTCGGCCCCTGGAGTTGAGGTGTGCATGTCTCGTGTGTTTACCAGCTCGCCTCCTTGAGCTGATGTGAAACAGCCTTTGGTTCTGATTCACTGCAGAAAATCCTCACATCCCTGCTAGAGGCGGAGAGTGTTCACTGTTGAAAACAGAACAAGACCCCAAATGAGAATGTTCTTGCGGGGTATATAGTTGGCCCCAAAGGGATTCATTTTCACTTCTTCGGACCACATATGATCCAAGCAGAGCTGGCTTCGGAGACGCTACCTCGTCCACTTGTGCTCCCTCAAATAGCTAGGAACGCCATTTCCATTCTATTCCACTGACTCTCCGATAGAAAATAATCACCTGGAAAAATACTGACCCTGAGACCCTTGCAGTGCACGTTGGCCGCTGCCCAGCTGTAGGGCCCAACACCTACATGTCACTGATTTCCTCCCCAAACACCAAGCCAGGCAGACTTAAGTGGGCTCTGGGATGCTAACACGACTTGTTCTTCTATTGCCAGCAAGGTGACCTCCTCCCGAGTAGCCAAAGGCTGTCCTTGCCCAGTGACTGCTGAGGCTGCTGGCCCCCAAGGCCATGGCTTAACAAGCCCCAGTAGAAGTGGATGGGAGGGAATTTTCTCTTCCCTCTGCAAAGAACATGAAACTGATGGAAACGATCCCGAGAAGTCAATCACCCCCACCCCGTATCCAGCATCACACAGGAGTAAGTTGGCAAAAGATCATGGTGCACATAGAGGATTATAGTCAGACCCCCACCGCCACCCAAGTCCCCCACAGAGGGTGATACCATTTCACTCAAACACCACGGGGTTCTAAAACCATCTTTACCCTCACGCTTTTAGCTCTAAGTCCTTAAAATTGCAATCAACCAAAGAGGAACCTACTGGCAGTCTAAGAATTCACTATTGTATTACATATGAAGAGAAACTGAAATTATTGTCTGAAATAAAAATACTCCAGGAAGAAAAGTTTGTATGATATCTTTCAGACTTTAGGGTTAGAGCTAGAATTATAGTTTAAGTTAGAGTTAAAGGTAAAATCTCTAAAAAGAGGGCTTGCTTTAAATCCGCAATCCGGGAGGAATTGATAAATGAAAATTTCCTGGAGGTGAGGATTATTTTCTTTATCCTCAGGGGAAGGAAGACCAAGGAGTGGAGGCAGCCTTGATGCAGGCAGAGCTGGACCACGGAGACTGTGCTCTCTCGCCTTCATTCAACCACCGATCCTGTGGTACCAGGTCCTCAGGATCGAGGTCCCAGGTACTGGGAATGCAGACACAAACAGACGCACAGACCCCAGCTCTCACAGGGCTTACCGTCTCCCTGGGGAAACAGAAGACAAGCAGATAAATAAGAAAGATACATACATCTGATGGTAAAGAGTGTAGGGGAGAACCAGACAGCAGGGAAGAGAGGCGTCACCTGGGGCAAGAGAGCACAATGTTAATTGCAGTGATCAATGGCAGAAAGCTCCTTAATGTGGCCGATGCTTTTGACATGGCTTGAGACTTCTTTTTCTTTTTAATTGGGGTAGAGTTGTTTTACAAAGTTGTGTTAGTTTCCACCTTACAGCAAAGTGGAGCTCCCTGTGCTACACAGCAGGTTCTCGTTAGTTATCTATTTTATGCGTATTAGTGTTGGTTTGAGACTTCCATCCGGTTGGTCTCCATGTGTTGGGGCCACGGGCAGGGGATGGAGGAGGGCGGCACGGTGGATGGACAGCAGGGGCCGTGGGTGTCACCGGCACCCAGCTCGGGAGAGAACTTCAGTAGGGCAACGCCTGTGACATTCAGATCTACAGAACAATCCAGAATGTGCCTCAATATTTGGAAGCCCCCCACCTTTGCCCCATCCCACCTGACCTACACACCCAACTCCCTGGAAATCAAGGAGCCTTCAGAGTCCCATGATATAATGTCACAGCTGGAGGTTCTGGCTTATATATATATCAAGCAGGTAATTGGCTATTTGTTCTAGAGATGAACGTTAAACACCACAGGTGTTGGTCAGGGGACAGCAAATCCAAATCCCTGTCCATACTCTGTTGGAGGTACTGGGGGACACAGACTAAAACGACAACGTGAATGTCAGTGAACACAGGAAAGCACAGTGGGCCAAATAAAGTCCACATGTTTTCTGTCTAGGGAGTGCATGGAAAGTTTCAAACAGAGTTGATATTGGACCTGGGTTTTAAAGAATGAATAAAAGTTTTTCAGGCTAAGAAGAGATGGAAAAGCATTCCAGGCGGGGACATCAGCGGATGCAAAATCACAGAGGTGGAACTATCTAAGGGTATCTAATAACGGCCAGAATATCGAATATCTGAGAATATCTAAGAACGGCCAAGTTGTTCAGCGTGGCCAGAAGGGAGTTTGAGGAGGATGTGAGAACTGGATTATGATGATGGGGTCCTGTAGCACCGCACGGGGGCCCGCCAGGGCCAGCACTGCTTCTCGCAGAGACCCTCCGGCTGGGAGATGAGTGGGAGACCACTGCGACCATCCAGAGGCAAGATGTGAAGCCTGATGTGAGGCAGGGCGGTGGGGCTGGAGGAGAAGACTGGGGGAGGGGGTGCTGGAGCATCAGGAAGGGTAACTCTGAGATGGTGGCCTTACGGGGGAGAAAGGCATTCGTTTTCTATGGCTCCAATACCACATCACCATACGATTAGCAACTTAAAAATACACACATTTATGATCTCACAGGTTCAGTGGGTCGGGAGTCCAGACATAGCTTCACTGGGTCCTCTGCTTGGGTCTCACAAGGCCGCAGGCACGGCATCAAAGAGACCACGGTTTTCATCTGGTGGTTGGACTGAGGACGGATCCACTTTCGTGCTTGTGTGGTTGCTGGCAGAATTCAGCTCCTTGTGGCTGTAAAGCTGAGAGCTTTGGGTTTGAGGAGGCTGCCTCAGCTTCTGGAAATGCCCGTGGTCCTTGCCACGGAAGGGTCCCCAACATGGCCACCTGCTGCCTCACAACCGACGGGGCGAGAGAAATTCCAGCAAGACCGATGCTACAATCCTAGGTCACAGAACCATGGAAGCACGCGCTTCCCATCACCTCGGCTGTCGTCTAGGGTCAGAAGCAAAGCCACAACCCAGCCGCACTGCAGGGGCTGGGGCCGGGGACCAGGGGGCCCTGTTAGAGCCTGTCCGCCAAGGGAAGGTCACAGGATTCACTAATAGTGTGGGGCGGGGCGGGGCATTCCGATTCAGATCCTGAGCATCACCCAACAGGAGAACCGCTCTTGGTCTCAGCGGTGAGATGGAGACTAGAGAGACACGTGGGCGTGGAGGACCCACAGGCCGCCGATGGGAGAAGGCGGCTGGAGGAAGGGGCTGGGGCGGCTACAGGCGTCGTGGGCAAGAGCAGCCCTCTCCCGACCCCCAGGTGCCTCCCAGCCACAAATATGATACAAATTGTTTCCTGCCGGGAACCGGGAGGGAAAGTAATCAATATCGCTGCTGAAAAAGACTGCATATCGAATGATTCCACCGACGGGAAATGTCCAGAAAAGGCAAATCTATGGAGACAGAAAGTAGGTGAGTGTCTGCCTGGGCGGGGGCGTGGGGGGAGGGATGGCGAAGGGGCATGAGAGATCTTTGGGGTGGACGGGACGGAAAAGTCCTAAATGTAATTGCAGTGGTGGCTGCACAACTCTATACATTGACTAAAAACCGTTGGCGTGTAGGCTGAAAATGTGTGCGTTTTATGGTGTGTAATTTGTACCTCAAAACAGCTGTTTAAAAAACACAACTGCTAGAAAACACTGCGTGCAGTCGGGGTAGGTGACACACAGCGGCTGTACAGACAGGTGGGTGACACCGTTCACAGTGACACAGGCCCACGCTCCTCCCAGGAGACTCTGAGAGAATGGGGCTGATGCAGCCACACGGTGGGGGGAGGCTCTGGGACCCCCAGTTTCAGGAAGAGACACACGGGATGAAGTGCCCTGCACAGAGCAGCTGTGTCCCCCACTCTCACTTAACAACCCGCACCTGAGGACCAGCGCAGACGCCAGCACAGTCCCCGCCCCTGGGAGCCACACGCACGCAGCGTCGCTTATGAGGACACCGCTGCCCCAGCGCAGACGCGTCCACAGGCCTGGAGGACCTGAAGGGGCACCAGCCCTGGCCTGGACCACCCCAACCGAAGGGCAAGTCGGTCTTGTTCTTGGCGCTGTTTGAGCTCATGAACACCCTGTGTTAAAATCGTGCGGACTCAACGCCAAACAAATGAGGAGCCCAGCTTGTCCCCAGATGACATGCCCAGGAGCTGGGGTCACATCTCCCCCCTCTCTGCTGCCCCCTCACTGCTTCTCGCCCTGTCAGGAGCCTTTGCCCTCCATGGGCCGGCATCCCATCTCTGATCAAGTTACCCAGGAGCAGCGGGTCACCGGGGCCTCAAAATCAGAAACTTGACCTTCCTCCCAATACAAGGAAAGGGTTGTGACCCGAGGGAAGCTGCTGAAGGGACTTAGCCAGCATACATCACGGGTGAACTGTGATGATAACAATATCTAAGGCTCACGTGGCCTTAAGAAAGGCCGGCGCCGTTCAGAGTGTTTTGCGTGTATTTGCAGCGTATATTACTGCGTGTGGTACTCCTCACAAGCAGCATGGGAACCACTATCCCCCCTTTTACAGATGAGAAAATCCAGGCCCCGAGCCCAGCCCCGCCTGACACGGGCCCACAAAGCACCCTGCAGCCTACGTCTCCGCAGCGCGCCGAGCGGCGGCCGTGTCCAGGGCCCGTCCGTGCAGCATGCGAGCGCGGGAAACTGCCCCGCCGTGGCTGGGTGACACCTTCGGGTCCTGCCCAGATGCCAGATAAGTCGCTGCAATCCGAACAGGAAGCTCGTCAACCTGCGACCCGATAAACATTTTTCGTGAGCTCAACTCATCTGTTTCAAAGCTTAGAAACACGTCAAAGCCAGTTGCAAAGCAAACCAAAGGCGGTTTTACAGGCACCCACGCTCCCGCTAAGCGTTTTAAGTGTGGCCCAGCCTCACGAATCCCAGTTGCAGAGGATGGCAACTTGGGACTGACGGAGACGGATAGAATTACACACTCCCCGACCCGGAAGGAGCCTGGCCCAGCTCATCCAAGACCCTGATTAGCGAGATGAGACGGCTGCAGCCCCCGGAAGCGGCGTGGCCTGCCCGAGGCGAGCCCGGGAGCCACAGAAGGGCCAGAGCGCGCGCCCCATGCCCGCGTCCACCCGCCGCTCTGTGTCTGATTAACCCGTCGCTGAAGGCGGAGCTGTTTCTCAGACAGCTGACAGAAGTCGTTTCCACCCATGGGTTTCCGTTTCGTCCTCACACGTGACCTGTGCATTTTCTCTCCTGGACTTTGGTACCTTGGGAAACCTGCCAGGCACTGTTCACCGGGCAGCGGGAGCATGTTACACGGGGAGAGGAAAAGCAGAGAGGGATGCGCCGGGGCCGACTGCAGGCTGTGCGAATGTCACCCCGCACCGGGGTCCGGCCTCACGGTGTCGCTCGGTGCCCGCGCACGGCCCAGGGCGGCGCTCCACGGTATTTGCACAGCCCCGCCGGCCCGGGGGGCGGCGGGGCCCCGAGCGTGCATCGCACTGGCTTCACTGGGGCGTTCCTGTCCGGCCCCATGGATGCCATTCCTGGCCCTGCAGACGCCTCTGCGAGCACGGCCATGCCACACCCTGGTGGAACCCTGGGCTGGTCCTCCTGTTGCTTCAGAAACAAACTTTCTAGGTTCATCAGTCAGTAAACCTATGTCCAGAGTGGTATTAACAGCAACTATCATTGTCAAGATTCTTTCTCATTTCTCTTTCTGAAGGATGGCTTAATCTATAACATCATAATGGGTCAGGATGAGGTCACTTAGCCGTTTCTGAAAACGACAGGACGCATGCAAAGTAACAGTAAGATGTGAGATGAGGTGTCTCCCGGAGTCCAAGACCTAAAGGTTGCAGCATGCCTTTGCTCCTTTCTCGTTTATTCCTTCACTCCACACACCCTCTTGGGGACCTCGTGAGGGCTGGACACCAAGAGGTGGTACCTGCTGGAGATGCAGATTCCTGTGCTGGTCCCCAGGGATTCGGATTCAGGAATCGGTGTCTGTCACTCAGCAGGCCCGGTGATCCACAGACCCTCCCAGGAGAAACCCTGGACGCTGCCAGGAAGACAGAATGGGCTCGGGCAAGGCCCTCTCTGAGGGCAGCACAGGGAAGGGGCCCCAGCTGGAGGTTGCAAGGGACTCAGCTAGAGGACAAGGGAGATTCTGCCGAGCAGAAGATGGTGAGGACTCACGGGACAAAGGAGAGCCCCCTGCAGAGAGGAGGGGGTGGAATCGGCCCAGAGTGGGGCGGGAAGGCGCTCCAGCACCTGAATCCACAGAGGCCAGCTTGGGCCCCTAAGGCCAGACCAGGAGGAAGAGCGGGCCGGCAGGCAGCGAGACAGGGCTGCCCGCAGGGCCCAGGGAATCAACCGAGCGTCCTGGTTTGGCGTCTGCTGCCCTGAAGGGAAGGGTGGCCGGGGAGGTCCTGCATGGCTCAGAGGGAGAACAGGGTGGCACTGCTGACAGGGGCCTGTCCGCCTGCTGACTGGCTCACTCTTTCATTTTCCTCTTGGGCCCTCTGTGTCTTGCTTTCTCGAGTCAACCTTCCCATCAGAAAATAGAACCATCATCTTCACTATGGAGTTTATTTAACGTGGTCCGGCCGGAACTGAACACCCAAGAAGACTGTTCATTGAGCCTCAGCTCAGATTCGGAGCAGGGGCAAGATCAGAGACCCGGTCCTCCCCGACCTGCCGGAATTAATTTACTCCACATGCAATCTCTTCCCAGTCGAGAGGGAATCCAGTTTCACGGAGGTCCTCTTAGCAGAGGATTTATCAAACCAGAGTATATGCGTATGGTGTGATCCATTATCTAAGCTGTTGGTTTGAGTCGAAATGTCAAGAAATGATTTAGTATAAAATCTGCCACAAAAGCATTTATTAAAGAAAATCTTTTGCTGCTCTTCATTCACAAACATTGACCACCCTGCAAACAAATGTCGGCGGTTCAGCCTAATGTACTTCTTCATTTATTTACTGTTCATTCCTGCTGGATAGAAGCCCCCAAATGACGGCCCCCAGCACACTGCGGTACATTGCAGGCTAGAGAGTACTTCTCACCACCCTGATGTCAGCTCATCAGTCTTACTGGGGTGCTGTTTGAGATGAAAGTCGTGCCTTCTTTGGGGAGTGGAGTCCTCTTCTCACAGAGGTTTTATTTAAGGATGGAAGTTTATCAACGTATTACCAGGACTTTCCGGAGGAAGTAAACAAACTAAATGCAGACTTGACAGCTAAGTCAATGGAAGGACGCCAGGTGTGCTTTCCTGCAAATATAGAACGTGTAAAAAAATGAACCCACTTGTTGCCTGCCTCAGTTCACAGGCCCTGGATGGTCCTCCCGTGATCTCATTTTGTGTTAACCAAGTTCTCTAAGGAAAGCAAGTTCCCATGGAACCACAGAATCCTGCAGTCAGGAATGACTCCCTCCCTTGAAGACCAGAAAGCAGCGATCTTGACAGAGGACTGAGGAGCCAGTCGAGGTCACACAGCTGGCTGGTGACAGTAGTGGCCCCAGAACCTTGGATTCATGGTTTTAGATTAAACGTGTGTCACTTGGCCCTGCTGCAGGGGAGGGAGAGGGGATTGCAACAGCAGAGAGAGCAGCCAAAATAAGCAAACAAATATAGGCCATTGAAACTCAGGGGGAGCTTGGATTTCAGAGCCTCAATTGCGAGCATCGAAAACCACATTTCACCTCCAAGTAACCCTCATCTGCTTTCTATCTTCCAAATCTGCGCCCGTCACGTCATCCTTACAAAGGGTTATCGATGCCTTTATTACAGGACCCGTGTACTCTTAATTGGCAAGGCAAACATCCAGCTGTTAAAAACACTCCAAAGAAGAATGGGTTCCTAGCAAGGAAGGCCAGGAGAGCTGTCCAGATGCCTTGGCCACGGGGGTGCTGGCTTCAGTGTAAATGCACCCCAAGGGCCAGCTTCGAAATCCAATGATAAACACGCACACTTGTGCTCCCTGAATTTGGGGTGCCTCCTGCTCCTCGCCTGATCGGACCCCACCAGCCCCCACTCCCCGCTGGTCGCTCGCCAGCAGGGAGATGCTCACGCCAGAGTCTGGCCTGCTCCCACTTGTAAATGCTCTGCAGATAAAGCAGGGGAACGAGCCAGCGGGGTCCAAGCCATGTCCCTGGCCCCAGGGAGCTTCCTTATCGCCTCCTGGGAAGAGCTGGGCTGGGCGGGGGGGGGGGGGGGGGGCCGGGGGGCTGGGCTCGAGGCAGCAAACCTGTGCCTGCCTCTTGGTGGGTACAATCCCAGAACCCCCTTCTCCCTGCACTAGCCCAGTGTTTCTACTTAATTCCCTTCTCCTAAATTCCTGTTTTCCTCTCTCTCTCCTCCCCCGCTTATGTGATGAAGACGATGCTGATGGTAATAACAATAAGAGTAGCCATCATATTAGAAGGACCACAGTAGGAAAAGCTAGCGTTCACTGAGCAGCTCTGGGCAACTTGCTGTATCAATTTATTCAATCTCCCCCCCGACCCACAGACCCAAGGAAGCAGATACGGTTGTTAAGATGTGCGTGTTCTTCCTTTCCAGCACCTCCCCAAAGCTAATGCTTCTGCAAACCTGGTGGCTCTGTGCCGTGTGCCTCTACCACGAGACCCACGAGCTCAGAGAGGTAGGGCCCTGTCCACCATGTTCACTGCTGTGTCCCAGTGACCAGGACAGTCAAAAAAATACAATGGAAGGAGCAAATGAAGTCCCATTTTACAAATGGAAAACTGAGGCTCCGAGAAGTTGTGGCTCCCAGGTCAACCCAGGCAGGAGATGGGAGTGAGGACCAAACTGCAGCAAGGTCAGGAGCAGTGACCTTTGTCTTTCTCTGCTCCTCTGCAGGACCAAGGGGTCCCCAGGCTGTGTCTCTGGCCTCTCAAATGCCACACTCGAGGGGCAAGCCCCTGACTTTCCTTGATGTCGATGCAGGTAATTTCAAGAGTCGCCAGCTCTGATCATGGATTTGGTCCCTGCCTCTCCCAGTTTATTCTGATGCCTGGGACTCGGTGTCACCCTGGCCCTACCCCTCTCAAGCTGCTCCCGGCCCGTTTCTGAAGGGCCTGGGTTCCCCGGCACCCTTTGGAGTTGCCCGACCCACACATGTTGGTAGCACGTGTGTGAGTTATATCTCTAGCGTGAAATACATTTGTAGCACTTAAAGAGAGCCAGCTCAATTATTTAACTCTACCTAGATTTAGTTCAAATGTAAGAGTTCCAATGTACATCTGAGACTTCTGGGAAATTGATTTTTCTGCTTAAGATCATTTCATAGGGTTTAGCATTTAAACCAAATCGGGTGCAGACGGATCTCCTAGTAGATACTGAGCTTGTTTTCTTTTTCTAAAGAGCAGCCGAAGCGAGGCTCCCGCTCCCTGCCCCGACGCGGACGCTTGCCGTGCGTCTTTTCTGATTTCAACAGAGCACGGCAGCCCACCGAAAGTCATCTTTAAGGCAGCCAGCTCCATCTTGTCCCATCGCTGGGCCATCGGAGCCGCTGTACCAAGGGAGGGCTTGAGAGCCAGGAACAGCGTTTAGCACTCAGCTGGCCTCCCACCCACCTTTCCAGGACGCCTGCTGCAGCCAAGAGCCTTGGGGTTCTTTTTTCTATTTCTCAGCTATTTTCAAGTGATTTCTTTAATTTCCTCCTGAGAGTAAAGTACTGATTGGCCAGGGATTTTCAACTGAAACCTCTCACCAGAAAATACCACTGACAGTTCCAATGATGGAAAAACATCCTGGAAGCTTATCTTGAAGTCTACAATTAAATTAGCCAGTGGTAGTCAAGATGCTCTAATATTTAACGTAAACTCTTTTCAAGTTCTTCCAGAGGAGAAAGAAACTGTGTGATCATGTGAGGGAGGGCAAAAGGTCTCAAATAACTTCCCAAAAAGCTTATAATGGAAACGATGAGATTTAAAATGAAGAGAATCTGCAAGTCTGTTTAAAAAAAAAAGAAAGGAAAAAAGCAAGAACACACAACATTGTAAATCAACTACATTTTAATTAAAAAAAAAAAAAAACAACAAGAACAAATGGCAGGGGGCTTGGAGGGGTCAACACCCAGTCACAGAGTCCCCGTCCCATTTTACCACAAATGGTCCCCGGGTGAGTTTAAATAGGGGGAAAAGTATATATGTTAAGGTCAGGCTAAAAAGTTATAATTATTCCAATAAAAGAGGAAACATGAGACTGGGGTGAATGCTTGGGAAATGGCTTTAAAGGCAGAATTCAAGCAGAATCAGTCCCACGGTTACGGACGGGACAAGCCGGGCTGGTGCTGCTCCAGCCAGACGTGTCTCAGTGTGTGAACGAGGACGGTGCTGACAGCCCCTCCTGGTGGGAAATGAAGCTTAGCGAGGACAGGCCTGGGATCTGGCACACAGGGGCATAAACCCTCCCACTCAGAAGCACCCAGTACATGACAGTTCCTATTATTTACTGTTGGTAGCGTGTGTGAAGCGTGCAGTACCATGACTGGTGTATTTAAAAGAAAAAAAAGCCACAAAGACGGTTCCCTGTACCCCTGCCCCTCCCCCGTCTCCTCTCATAGGTCAGATGGAATCTAAACCCCTGAACTTGCCTATAAAGCCCTCCAGTGCCCCAATGACCAGTGAAAGCCTTCACCTCGTGGGTGGCTGTATAGATGGGCTCTATACAGACCCAAGCAGGGCTGGGGGACCCTGACGTCTGGACAGCACCCTCCTTCTGACCCAGGCTATGGGGTCATGCTCAGAGACCTGCCCTTTGGGACAATGGTGTCCAACAGAGCTTTCCGTGGTGACAAAAATTGTCTTCTGTGCCAGCAGAGCTGGTGGCCGCCGGCCACATGGGACTACTGAGCGCTTAAAATGTGGCGACTGCAACTGAGGAGCTGAATACTCACATTTCATTTTAATCAATTCGTTTACTTGGTTGATAACTAAGCAACGAATTGATGATGTTTAAACAGCTACCTGTGGCTGATGGACGCCGTACTGGAACAGGCCCGCGCTGCTCCTGGTCAGGCAGGGGGGCGGGTCTGAAGGCCAGGGCTGTTCTGAGACGCGTCGCAGGCACCAGGCTCTCCTCCTCAGCCCGAGCAGCTGCACGCAGAGCTCTGCAGAGCCCAGGTCCCCCCACCCCGCCTGCCAGGGGCCACAGAGGCAGCCACGCTTGCACGGCACTGAAGCTGCCGATTCAAGGGCCTGGCTGGCTCACACAGGCAACCAGGGGAGACCTGAGTATGGCCCCCACATTCCCCGGGGCTGGCGGACAAAGCCAGGGTCAGCCCCGCTGCGGGCCTGCCCGCATTTCACTCCCTGTGGCCCTGATGTGCTCTCAGAAACGACATGCGCTGCTGCTCCTTGAGGACTCACAACACACAGCTGCACACACACAAACACACAGGCCCACATGTGCACACACACACACACACATGCAGAAACCTGCACCGACATACATGTGGGCAGGCAGGCACACACATGTGCACACACACAAACACACATTCACACAAGCACACATGCTCACACGCACTGATCCTGGGAGAAGGCGCCCCTACAGCAGAGGCAAAGTAAGACCAGTACTCCTCCTATCTAAGCCTCAACTTCCTCATCTGAATAATAGGCATAAACTAGTTTTTTAAAATAATAATAGTATTTACTTGCCGGGTTGTTGTGAGCCTTAAATAAGATCACGGGGCATGAAATGCACAGTGGTGGTGATGGTGGTGATGATGGTGATGGTGGTGGTGATGGTGATGATGGTGGTGATCGTGGAGGTGGTGGTGATGGTGGTGATGGTGGTGGTGGTGGTGATGTTGGTGGTGGTGGTGATGATGGTGATGGTGGTGATGATGATGGTGATCGTGGAGGTGGTGGTGATCGTGGTGATGTTGGTGATGGTGATGGTGGTGATGGTGATGGTGGTGATGATGGTGGTGATGTTGGTGATGGTGGTGGTGATGGTGATGATGGTGGTGATGTTGGTGATGGTGGTGGTGATGGTGATGATGGTGGTGATTGTGGAGGTGGTGGTGATGGTGGTGATGTTGGTGATGGTGGTGGTGATTGTGGTGGTGACGGTGGTGATGTTGGTGATGGTGGTGGTGATGGTGGTGATGGTGGTGATGGTGATGATGGTGGTGATCGTGGAGGTGGTGGTGATGATGGTGGTGATGGTGGTGATGGTGGTGATGACGGTGGTGGTGGTGATGGTGGTGATGGTGGTGATGGTGGTGATGGTGGTGGTGGTGATGGTGGTGATGGTGGTGATGTTGGTGATGGTGGTGGTGGTGGTGATGGTGGTGATGGTGGTGATGTTGGTGATGGTGGTGATGGTGGTGATGGTGGTGATGGTGGTGATGGTGGTGATGGTGGTGGTGGTGGTGGTGGTGGTGATCGTGGTGATGTTGGTGGTGGTGGTGGTGATGGTGGTGATGGTGGTGATGTTGGTGATGGTGGTGGTGGTGGTGATGGTGGTGGTGGTGGTGATGGTGGTGATGGTGGTGATGGTGGTGATGGTGGTGATGTTGGTGGTGGTGGTGATGTTGGTGATGTTGGTGATGGTGGTGGTGGTGGTGATGGTGGTGATGACGGTGGTGGTGATCGTGGTGGTGGTGATTGTCACGGTGACAGTGAATGGGTTGATGAAGGTGGTAGTCGTAATGAAAAAGAGCAAAGGTGACTCCTGGCTGAGCCCCTTTCAGAAGCCACCCTGTGGTTCTTTCAGCTTGGCTGTGGACCCGTTTGCCCTCTGCATGTTTCCAGCAGCTGAACTCACAGGGTCTAACTTAGGGGCAGCGGTGCAGGAAACAGTAGGAGTCCAAAGTTCTGAGACTGGTTGCATGGACGGGGGTCAAAGGTCAAATAAAGTGAAATTTCAAAGGGCCGCAAATCTAGTGCAATTTAGGATTGAGGATGGGGCACAGAACACGGGAGGGGTTAGAAATTCCCCAGGGAATGGAATCACCTCCTCTCATTGGCACTTGGCCAGAGTCCCAGGCTGGAACTGAGAAGTTCTTACCCAACAGACCCTAAGGCCTCATGTTTAGGGACGGTCCCACCCTCGGCCTGTGGCTGAGGCTCAGCGCCCGGGGTGAGACGGCAGCTCTGAGCCGCCCAGCACTGCTCCGCCCAGGAGACCACTCTGAGCCTGCAGGAGGATCGCTCCACCCCCGAAGCACCTCACCACGCAGGTACCCTCTGCAGACGCTCTTCCCCTCCCACCTCACCTGGCTATCGTCTCCTGGGCCTTCTGTCCCTCCCTCAGGCAACTTCTCTGGTCTCCACACCTGAGCTGGACACTCCTCCTGTTTGCTCCATATCAAGGGGGCTGGAAAGGGGCTGGGGATCATTTCATTCACCAAAATTCCTCTTGGGGACAACACTCTACACCTATAGGCTCACCTCGGAGATATTGCATGTTTGGTTCCAGACCATCACAATAAAGCAAGCATTGCAATTCAGAGAGTCACACAAAAATTTTTTGGTTTCCCAGTGCATATAAAAGTTCTGTTTATCCTGTACTGTCCTCTGTTAAGTGTGCACTAGCATTATGTCTAAAAAACAATGTACATAACCTTAATTTTAAAATCTTTTATTGCTAAAAAATGCTAAACATCCTCTAAGCCTTCAGCGAGTCAAAATCTTTTTGCTAGGGCTTCCCTGGTGGTGCAGTGGTTGAGAGTCCGCCGGCCGATGCGGGGGACGCGGGTTCGGGCCCCGGTCTGGGAAGATCCCACGTGCCGCGGCGCAGCTGGGCCCGTGAGCCAAGGCCGCTGAGCCTGTGCTCCGCAGCGGGAGAGGCCGCGACAGTGAGAGGCCCGCGTACCTCAAAAAAAAATAATAAATAATAAAATCTTTTTGCTGGTGGAGGATTTGACATATTGTGAGAATTATCAAAATGTGACCCAGACGTGAAGTGAGCAAATGCTATTGGGAAAAATGGCACCAATATGTGTGCTCGACACAGGGTTGCCACGAACCTTCAATTTGCCAAAATCTCAATATCTGTGAAGCGCAGTAAAATGCAACACAGTAAAACGAGGTGTGCCTGTGCAGAAGAAATATGCTGGCGAGTCTCTTGGGGCGGAGCTGTGAGACCCCAAAAGAGCAAAGCTTACCTACCAAAGGGATGCAAAGCTGTGCGTGAGGATGGGGTCCCGGCACTGGAGGACCCCCTTCCTTATGCTGAACGCCGGGCGGTGTCTGCAAGCTTTGGGGCCAGGAATCGGGGCTGAGCTGATTAAGGACCGCGGAACCCTAATCCCCAAGAGAAATCCCCGAGAGGGGTGGGAGGGGCAGCTACGTGGAGGAGGCTCCAGAAAAGGGCCCCACGGATAGTGCGGCAGGAAGGGCCGTGGGGCCTGTGAAGTTGTTCCCCGACGGAGCAAGGCAGACCCCCAGAGAAACCTTTAGTAACCTGTGCGTGATTCCACTAGGGATCGTGTGGGGACAGATCCTTCTGGAGACCCTGCAGCGGCCGTAAATGCCACACCTGGGTGTTGCTGCAAGGAAAAGTCAGGGACAAACCTAGGCCACCGAAGCCACACGGTGAAGGAACAGCCAGCACCTGGGTCCCAATTCTAACGTCTCTTTACTCAGCTCGCCGTCTCGCGTGGGTTGAACTGTGTCACCCAAAAAGATGTTCAAGTCACCTGGTACCTGTGAATGTGACCTCTTTTGGAAATAGAGTCTTTGCAGATATCATGAGGTTAAGATGAGGTCATACAGAAGTAGGCTGGGCCCTGATCCAATGACTGACTTCCTCATAAGAAGAGGAGAATCTGGACGCAGAGACACATGCAGGGAGAGCACCATGTAAAGACGGAGGCAGAGATTGCAGTGATGCAGCCGCAAGCCAAGGAATGCCAGCAACACCAGACACTCAGAGAGAGACGTGGAACAGGTCATCTGAGTTTCTGCCGATCTGTGAGGGCAGCCACGAGGAGCTGCCCCACCAGGCTCTCTGGCACTGACCTGGCACGTAGTAGGTGCTCAGTACAGATCGGTGGAATGGATAAGCACGAGCGTGCGATTTTGTAGAAAAACTTGGGGTTAAGAGACGCTTCCAAAGGGCTGGCAGCACACAGGCTGTTCCTTAACTACGAGGCCTGGACACAGTCCTGAGGAGGACCCTCCCCGCTTCCCCTCTGCTGCTACTTCCCTTTCACCTCTACTCTGCCTCACCCTCCCCTCCCACCCCCCCCCCATCTAATCACAGTCCTTGTCAGCAGCTGCGCAGAGAGGTTGGCCCAAATCACTTTCATTCCTTAGTTTAGATCCAGAATTCATTTAACCATCTGACTTTTTATAGTTTTCCCACTAGCTGAAACCATATAAATTAAACCTCTACATGGAATCATCATAACAGATGACCTTATATAATCCCCTCCCTTTGAGTGAGAGAATAGATGGTAAAAGTTCTCACCACAAGAAAAAAAAGCTTGTAATTCTGTGCAGTGAAGTATGGTAGCTAGACTTACTGTGGTGATCGATTTACAATATATACGGAATCCTGTCATTACCTCAAATTTATACAATATTAAATGTCAATTACAATATATCTCAATAAAACCGGGAGAGGGGCTAATAGAGAGGCTAATATCATGTAAGCAGATACAAGTGGGTAAAAAAGGCTTTCCTACAATGAACGCCTACCAGAGCAGCAAGGGAGTTAGAGCAGCTGGAAAGATCTACGTTACACTCCAAAGCAGAGAGGCCAAGCTACAGCCTGTGGACCACATCTGGGCGCTGTCTGCTTTCGTACAGTCCACAAACTAAGAATGGTTATTATATGTGTAAACGGTTGGAAAAAATCAAAAGAAGAATAATATTTCATGACACATGAAAATGATCTGAAATTCAAATTTCAGTGCCCATAAATAAAGTTTTATTGGAACACGGCCACGCTTGTTGACTTACATAGTCTACAGCTGCTTTAGAGCCACAGGGGCAGAAACAGGATGGTCTGCAGACCTAAAACACAAATCCTCTGGCCCTTTACTGAAAAGCTTTGCCGGTCCCTGCTCTAAACACGTTAAAGAATTCTGCAGAGTACCACTGTGGTCCCAGCCACGCATGAGGACAAGGACAGCACAGCACACTTCCTCACGAGAGTTCCAACATTTTTTTGGACCTCATACTGTGAAGATGGTTAAATAATTTGCACACACACACAATAACTCTTCTATAGAAGAGAAAACAAAAACTGTTTTATGTCTTCCAAAATATAAATAATAATTAGAAATTATTTTAGAAAAAAACACAGCACCCAACATTTGGTACCCTATAAATAGATATCTCTGTGACAGAGAGATTTCACTCTCCATTCAGAGGGTGTGGGGGTTTGTTTGTTTTCTTGATATCATGTGATGACAGCCCCAAAATCACTCTGGGCAAAAGACCCAGGAGGCTATGCGGGAAAAGATAATGACCAGTGGGGTGAACGGACCCCTTCACCTTCACATCTGGCACGACGTGGACTCCCGCAAAAGAAGCATTAGGCAGGAAACAAGCATTTTGAAGAAAGAAGATGATGCCATTTGCAGCAACATGGATGGACCTAGAGATTGTCATACTGAGTGAAGGATGTCAGACAGAGAAAGACAAATACCATATGATATCACTTATATGTGGATTCTAGAAAAATGGTACACATGGACTTATTTACAAAACAGAAATAGAGTCACAGATGTAGAAAACAAGCTTATGGTTAGCAAGGGGGAAAGGGGGGGAGGGATGGATTGGGAGATTGGGATGGACATGTATACACTACTATATATAAAATAGATAACCAACAAGGACCTACTGTACAGCCCAGGGAACTCTACCCAATACTCTGTAATGACCTATATGGGAAAGAGTCTAAAAGAGAGTGGATAGATGTATGTGTATAACTGAGTCACTTTGCTGCACGCCTGAAACTAACACAACATTGTAAATCAACTCGACTCCAATAATAATTAATTAATCTGCCATGAAAAAAGAAGCTAAAAAGCTTTTTAAAAGAAAAGATGAGACTCACCAAAGAGCAGTCTTAGGATGGCACAGTCAGTGTTCCTTTGAAATCTTTGGGTTCTGAGCACTGTAATTTGACCATTAATGCAGGAATGTCAAAATAGAAAAACCCAGAGTCAAATCAGGCAGAAAGGAGATCAGGTATAACTTTCTTTTGGAATCTGAACAAAAGACATTGTCTAACCAAGCCAAATAAGGGGTAAAACAGTTCTATAGATAGATAGAGAAATGCACACATAAATGTGCTTCATGCAAAATTTCAAATGGCTTAGTGACAGCTCTGAGAACCTTTCTGGGGATAATTTTATGGAAAGGCGGTCAGAATGAAATCAATTAGAAAAGCGAGAAGGATGTATGTTCTGTCATTTTTAGTGGGAAAGTGGCTGCTTGATTTTCCTTGGCGTGCTCCCTCATAACCACTTTGAAGACCTCTCAACTGAGAAGGGAAATCCGCAGCCTGAAGGTTCCCACATGTTCCTCCCATCAGCTACAAGTTCATCTTTCATCCGTCTAAGTGGAGAGCTTCGAGCTTTTGCATAGAGCGCGGAAAGGCTGGCAGCCCCGCCTCCACCGCAGCTCTCAGGGTATCTTTGAGCAAATCACATCATCCCCTCCCTCCCCTGTGCCTCGGTGTTCTCATCTATGCAATGGGAACGAAGCCCAGCCTTGCCTTCTCCATCTCCAGCTGTCAAGAGTGTCTACTGAGGGACTTCCCTGGTGGCGCAGTGGTGGGGAATCCGCCTGCCGATGCAGGGGACATGGGTTCGAGCCCTGGTCCCGGAAGATCCCACATGCCGCGGAGCAACTAAGCCCGTGCGCCACAACTAGTGAGTCCATGTGCCACAACTACTGAAGCCCGTGCGCCTAGAGCCTGTGCTCTGCAACAAAGAATAGCCACCATGGCATGGACATATATACACTACCAAACGTAGGGTGGATAGCTAGTGGGAAGCAGCCGCATGGCACAGGGAGATCAGCTCGGTGGTTTGTGGCCACCTAGAGGGGTGGGATAGGGAGGGTGGGTGGGAGGGAGGGAGACGCAAGAGGGAGGGGATATGGGGATATGTGTTTATGTATAGCTGATTCACTTTGTTGTAAAGCAGAAACTAACACACCATTGTAGAGCAATTGTACTCCAATAAAGATGTTAAAAAAAAAAAGGACAAGGATAATAAAATTTAGAAAAATAAAACAAGAGAAGAAGCCACCGCAATGAGAAGCCCGCGCACCACAACGAAGAGTAGCCCCCGCTCACTGCAACTAGAGGAAGCCCGCGCGTAGCAACGAAGGCCCAACGCAGCCAAAAGTAAATAAATAAATTTATATATTAAAAAAAGAGTATTGAGACTGAAGAAGTGAAGATTGGTCCACAAAGAGAATACTCTCATATTTCTCTCTGAGCTGTTACAAAAGAAAGACCAGAGCAGGTTGGAAAGCACTTCTGAGTGTTTATACGCAACAGCGTCTAGTCTTTCTCCTCAGTCTGGATGGAAAGTGCATTCAGCCAAGCAGGAGGGCAAACTGCTAAGCATATAGATGAAGTACATCTTCTAGCCACTCTCTACCCTCCAGGAAAGGGTGAAGGGCCTAGAATCTGTCAGATTCTGGTTTTCAGTTGCCTCCAACCATAAAATGCTCACAAAACAACAAGAAAACTACATTGACACAATCCCCCAGACAGATGAGAACGGGAGAGAGATTTTGATGGGTAGACAAGAGCAGAAAGCTGAATCTTCCTAATGGTGAGGATTTATATCAGCCCAGAGTATCTTAAACACCTCAGCTCTAGAAAATGCCAGATAAAAAGGCAGGCCAAGGCCTCGGATTTGTGAGGGTATCAGAGGGCTTGGCCAGGCCGAGTTCAGCTGAAAAGAGCAACATGGATGTCTCATTGGCAAGTGCTATTGTGTGCTTGCATGAGCTAATATCCTATGAATAGAGATGTTTCAAATGTATTAAACATTGGTCCCTTTTCTTTAGAAATTACACTGACAGAGGCTTCCTTAAACATTATTTGAATAAAGCCTCATTACGCACAGTCCAAAGAAGTTCATTAGGAGGAGATCGCTTTGGAAAGGAATCAAGAAGCTGGCCTTTCTTCTCAGCAGTGAATTACATTAGCTACTTCCTAGTTATTTAAATCTTGAAATAAAAGATGTAAACGCTACAGTGACATCTTAAGATCATTGGAAAGGCAGGTCTTGCATGCACAAAAATGCCCAGCTGGTCTGCAGATAAAACAGATTGATAATTAGTTGCAAAATGTAACATTTCATCAAGAATATTTTGAATAATCCAATTTATCTTTGTCAGATATGCAGCACATATTTTTCCGGGGAGCAGCTTTGTTCTTTAACATAATATTATAATTTCAGGCTGCTAATGAAGGCGCCCGCCGGCCGGCCGGGCCTTGATGTGCGGCTTGGCAGGGAGCTCGCCGCGGCCCGGGGACCCAAGCGCTGGGGCGCGCTGCGCCCGGCTGCCGCCACCTGCCCGCCGCCGCGTGGGCTGCGGGCCGCGGGCGATCAAAGGGCCTGCGGGCTGCGGGGAGGGCGCCCCTGGCAGGAGGAGCGCGGGCCGGAGGGCGGGGGCTCCACCGACTCCGGCTTCTAATTAATCGATGGAAGCGCGCGCTCCCTGCCCCCGACGGCGACGGCGACGACGACGGCAAAGGCGGGCTGGCGCGCGTCGCAGGCTCGGGTGTGGGGTGTTGGGGGGGAGGGGTGGCCGCTAGGCCGCTGGGCATCCCTAGGGGCGTGCCCGGGGTGCACCCTGCGTGGCCTTAGCGGGAGTGGGACGGGGGCAACGAGGGCTGAGGCTCCCCGGAAGGTCCGCAGGAGCCGCAAACTCATCTTCAAGGGCTCTACGGACCCCTGGTGCCAGGAGACAATTAAGGCCCACGTGCTGGTCGAGCCTTTCTAGGGGCAATTTATCACTTTACATAAGGCCTGTCGGAAACGCCAGGACTCCCGTGTTTACACGGATGAGTGGGAGCTACTTAGCATAAGTCTGGAGAGCCCAGCGCCGGCCCAGGAGGCAGCCTCCTCTTAAGACCAAGAGAGGCCGGAGCGCTCTCAAGAGGCCTTGATTGAGATGCGCTCCAACTATCATTTCCTCCGCTCACCCTGGGGCGCTGTGGCCAGGGCATCCCCAGGTCACCCACAGTCCAGGAAACACGGTCAGGGGAGAGGAGGTGGCTGGATGGAGGGAAAGTGTGGGCAGAGCTTGGAAATTAACTCGCCCTTCCCCGAAGGGGCGCAGAGTTTGGCAAAGCAGTGAAAACACCAATGCAAAAAGAATATCGTTCCTTTTTTCCTGCGCAAATGGCCACCCGGCTCACGCCCTAAGTGCCAAACGTTTCTTTCATTTAAATTGCATCATTTCAGCAGCATGTTTGCAAACCGCACACCGCGGTTATACCCGCGCTGGAGTTGTTTGGTAATATTTGGTATTTTCAAAACCAATTCAACTCTTACTCCAAGATTAGAGCTCTCTATCCATTGGTTCAGAAATCATGATCAATAAGAGATGGATGCTACTTTCCTCATTGCTCACGTTTGGACGGACAATGCCAGCTGTGTCCTAAAATCCTGCAGAACAGATTTGATGACCCCCAAGTGTCCAGGAGGCAGACATTCGTTATGATGCTACCTGATAATAAATAATAGTAAACTTGGGTAGATTCAGCAAATTCAGAAGACTTTGAAACACCGACTTGCTCACAAGACCAGAGCACGGGGTTGCTCACTTGGAAGACTCTCCCATAAGGTCTTCTTCTCTTTATTCGTTTTTGTTCCGCTCCTGTAGCTGGGGAATATTTCAAATACTTCCCAATCTTGGGGACCGCAGTCAGCACAGTCGGCTGAGTCCATTGATTTAACCTCTCCCAGTACATACAGCTCTTAAAATACACTGGGAATGCCATTCAGCCTGGGGAGGGCATGCTCTTGAGAGGGATCCTGGCCAATCAAGCTGTCCCTTCTTGCTTTTATTTCTTCCAGACTGGTTTTGTTGCAAGGCTTTCTAGGTAATTATTTATCTTGTCCAGACTCAAAGGTCAGTCCAATGCCATCTCTTTTCCTGGGTAAATTCTGACCGTTTTGCCATCTCTGAGGTTTCTGACCACCTACTGCTCCCCATGGCTTCACGTTTTCTTCTCCGTTGTCTCTTCTCCAAAACCGCTGGCACAGGAGACAGCCCAGAAACTCTAGAGGATGGCCAGGAGGCTGGTGTCCCTAGGGCCTCCCTGCCTGTCGCCGGCGGCCCTGCACAGGCACCGTTCTGTCCCCCGCCCTGGCAGGGCCCCCTCTGAGGGCTATGGAAGAGGAAGGGACAGATGCTTCTCTTGGCCACTGTCACCCCATGTTGGTTCCTAGCGGTGGACTGCTGCTTGCTCCTCCTTGGGACCCTGCTCCTGGCCCAGAGACCCTGGGTGACCTGCCCAGGCTACACGAGCAGCTGTCTGTGCCCCTCGGGAGTCACCTCTCCGGAGCTCCTTTCAGGAAGCCCATCGGAAAGATTGGGGAAACCCGTTCACTCGATCCCATGGTTGTTCAGGTCTGCCAACCCTCGTCTAGGTGCCAAGGGCTGCTGTAGCCAACCCACAAGAGGGTGGCCCGGGGGCCCAGCCCTCATCTTCAGGACAAAGTGGGAAGACCGAGGTGCCCCCGCCGCCACGCGCCATGGCGCGGCGTCCCCACTCCCACGGACCTGGCTCTCCCTGCTCAGCTCTGTGTCCCGCCAGGGTGGGGGTCCCTGCATCCCCGGCAGGTCACCTTGTTGCTGACTCCCCAGTGCCTGCACGGGCTCAGCCAAGAGCAAATGCCCGGTAAATGACGACTGACCCAAAGCAGACCGGGCTCCTGTGCGGCCAGCAGACCCGGGAGACAGCCAGCCGCCCTTCGGGCCACCCCGGCACACACACCAGAACGGCACAAACAAGCCTCCGGCTGCTCCGCGGGCTCCTGAGGGGAGAAGCCACCCCCGCTTGCCCCGGCCGACGGGTAGAAGAGCCAAGTGCCAGTAGCAGGTCCCACCGTCCAAGGGCAAAATCCCACAGCAGGACATGGCTGGTCCCAAGGGGTTCTGTCCCCCCGGCCCTGGGAGCCGCCACAGGCAGAGAGGCTTCTGGGCCATGTCTTCCTGTGTCTCCTTTCCCCAGACGCCTGTGCTGCTCAGGTGCCTGTGGTGACTTCCCAGCCAGAGTCTAGCGCTGGTTTTCAAGGCCCCACGCGTGGCTACGCCCCCAAACCTGTCTTTATTGTCTCCCCCATATGAACCCTTATTGGAGAAGGGCAGAGTCAGAGGCTACCCCGCCCTAAAGGGCCTCCTGTCCTCTCTCAGCCAATCCATGTCCTGCCCCTTTCTTGAAAGCCAGGCCCAAACCCTCATCTTGCACACACCTGTGCATCTCACCAGCACGGTGCTGCCCTGGCATCTGGCCCACGGGCCCTTGAACTACCCACCACCGTGGACCTCCTTCACTGGCCTGCAAGCTCCTGCTGCTGCAAGTGGACCTTGCATGTCTGTAACCGCTGTATCTGTGCACAGTAGGTCAACCATCTAGGGAGGGGTGGTTAGATGGCTGCCTGCCTGCACTGTAAAAGCACCAGGCAGCAATGGGCAGAGAGCTGTGAAGAGTGCAGGTCCTGGTTTGGAAGCCCAGCTCACGGATCCTTCACTGCTCTGAACGGGTGCGTGTGTAAAGTGACTCCTCGGCCCGTTTTT
Organism: Kogia breviceps; assembly: GCF_026419965.1. Lineage (NCBI taxonomy): Eukaryota > Metazoa > Chordata > Mammalia > Artiodactyla > Physeteridae > Kogia > Kogia breviceps. The sequence goes on from NC_081311.1 coordinate 4,235,539, forward strand.
GTCCCTTTTCTCTTTTTATGTCAGTCGTGTCCCTAAACCAAAGATCTCTCCTGTAACCCTTTTCTCAGAGCCCTGATGGCTCCCTGTTTCCTACCTCTTACTTTTCTTCTCCAGTCCTGGGGACATATAAAGTATGGTTACAGAAATAGGGCCATGTCCCCAGCACGGCACTGGGGCCCTCCCAACTGGGCCAAAGCCATCTTTTGAGCCTTATCTGGAAATCAGCCTCCTAGTCTGACCTTGGCCATGCTCGATTCCATCCAGCTCTGCACCTTTCCCTGCCTCTGCCCCATGGCCTCTTCCAGAAAGGCCATTTTTCCTCCTTTCTCTGCCTCTTGATACTGTATACCTTCCATAAGCACCACTCTTAGAGCCCCCTGCCCGACGCTCCCAGCAGGAGCTATCTCCGGCTCAACCATTCCTGTTAGCTACACGGCTCTCAGAGCCCACATCATGTCCTACTGCAGTGACGTGTGGGACTTTCTCACTCTCCCCCTAGACTGTCAGCTCCATGAAGACAGGGACTAGGTGGCCTGTTTACTCAGCACATCCTAAGCCTCAATGAAAAATTTCTGGATAAAGAAATAAATGCTTCCAACAGATAAGAGCTTTCAGATGGGCATGACGGATAGGTCTCCAGTATATTAGGTTTGCATCCAAGAATGAGTCTCTAAACATTAAGGAAGAAAGAAGAATGAACAACATTTCAATTTATCAGAGAAATAGGAATTCACATGAGTTTGGGTATAAAGGTGAACTAAGGTGAAAATAATTTTTTCTTGGATGTCAAGCAAATTCTTTCACAGTTCTCCTTGAAAAGCCCAAGCTAAGTACACTGAATAATAAAAAGCAGAGCAAACATTAGTGAAGGGTTCAGTGTTTTCTCCTTTAGGCATGAATTTGCTGGAGACGACAGGATGATCATGCCTTCCTGACTGTCATACGAGGCCACACAGACCTCTGCTGAGTGAGTGACTGATCCCACAGTGACTCCCTACCGGGCACAGGCCTGACTCAGGGGCACCCGGTCCAGGCACACCCGCCCTTACCTGGCGACGACAGGTCCCACCAGGGTCGCTTGCTCCAAGGTATCCATGCCTTCTCCTGGGATCATGGTCACTTTGTGAGCAAGACCCTGAAGTGCTCTGGCATTTACTTCTAGAGTTTTCATCAAGACAACAGAAGAAGCAGGCCCCTTGGAATGGTGCAAAGGACTGCTAAGTGTTGAAGGTCCTGGAAAGGTTCCAGAAAGGTTCAACAATATGGGCTGCTCAGCAGGTCACCCCGGGAGTCCCAGGCAGACGGTTTTCCATTCCCACCGTCCCCGGCACGGTCCTTCCTTTGCGTACATCCGGAGCGCTGCCTTTGCTGTTGAGTGCCCTTCTCCCCAGGGCTCCTTCTAGAAAAATCCCACTCAGTCTTCGAGGCCTAAATCAGATACTACCCCTGCTGGGGAGGCTTCCCGGATGTTTCCAGTCACCCCTTCCTCTGCTCTCAAAGAAAGTTTCACCAGTGGCTCACCTGTGCACAGGTATGTGTCAGCGAGGTTTCTCCCAGAGGCTGATGTGTGCATAGCTGTCTCATGAGCCAGGCTGTGCTTCATGAAGACAGAGAGACCACATCTCCTTCATCGCAGCGTCATCAGGACCTGGCAGCGTCTCAGCAGGATCAGGGAGGTACTCAACAGATGCTTGGTGAGAAGGAGGGCAGGAAAGGAGGCGGGGAGGGAGGGGTAAGGATTTAAGACTCACTCATGATAGTTTCTCCTCATTCTAAGGCATTTGTAATTCCTGTATGTCTGTTTGTCTCTTGAGTTTATCTTAATTTTTTATTTCTTCATTTTATCAGAAGCAACAGAAAAATGTCATAAAACTCAAGGGTGTTGTTTTTTGTTTATTGAGATGTAATTGACATATAACATTATATTAGTTTCAGGTGTACAACGTACCAACTGCATATCTGTATATACTGCGAAATGATCACCACAGTAAGTCTAGTTAACATCCATTACCGCACACAGGTATACACTGTTTTCAGTTATTTTTATTCAGTTATCTTTTCAAAGCAAATGAATATACAGCGAGTATTTTCTCCAGGAGAAAGCCATGAAAAAGATGAAAATGTTTTAGACTTCTGTGCCCCCGTCCTCAACTACCCACAAAAAGGTCAGACCGAAACATCTATGGAAAAGTGAAAAATCAGATCTGGGATTCAGGGGCTAGAGTGCTAGGTCTTCCTTTGTTTAGAGAGGAGCTGGGTCGGGGGTGGGCGCTCAGGCAGATGCATACAGACAGGAAGAGGACAGTCCTGACCCCAGGTGTACAAATCAGAGAGAAGAGACAAATCGTGCTGTGGTGACGCTGGGGGCAGGGACAGTCCAGCACAAAGCCCGGGGCCCCCTAAACAGTATGCAGCTGGAGGTGACTGGTCCCCTCCAGGGACATCACTGACACACGGTGGCCTGGGACGGGGAATGGACTTCAGGGTTGGGCTGAACCCCGTGAGCTTTGTGCCGTGACCAGCCTGTGATCTGTCCCCCTATCCATGGTGCCTCCCCATGATTCTTTCTGCTGTTGAGAAGCAAGGGATGCACCTGGGAACTTTGCAGAGAGGGCCAGGGGCTGAATATCTCTGCTTCCCAGTCACCCCTTCCCAGAGCCCGCCTACAGCAGGAGACCCCATATTCTCTCTCATGACGCCTTGTACTTTTTCTTTCGGTGTGCCTACACGACTGGTATTTCTTTATGCAAGCATCCCTTTGCTTGCTCTATTTTCTATGTCTCAATCGACTGTAAATCCCAAGGGGGTGGAGGTGGTGTCTGTCTCATGCACCCCTGTCTCTAGGACCTGACACACTGCTCTGCACATAGTAGGTGCTCAGGAAATGTTCACTGAGTGAAGTCATAGGTCTCTCCAGTAACAGGTGTCTGGCTGTGTTCCCTCTGGAGATGGAGGGGAGGCCCCGGCAAAGCCAGGACAATGTCCGGTTTGGGGCGATGCCTCTGTCTTTCCAAGAAAACATCTTAAATGGAGCAAATGTCATCACTCTCACAATGCAAATGATTTCAGCAGCTCCTCAAAGTACAATTTTCAGAACACAAATTAGTATTGCTGTACACAAGGATGTGTACGTGACGTCTACGTGATCTTTCTCACATAGATCACTTGACTCTTCAAGGAATTTCCCAACTGCCAAGGAAGGGGCTGATGTGGGCTGCAAATCCCAGGAGGGCGACCGCGTGCAGAGATTCTCAGCAGTGCAGACCCTCTGGGCTGGAGGGAAATTACCCTGATTGTCCGGAAAAGTTAGGCCACCGAAAATCTCTGCTCATGTACACAAAGGGAATATGCATAAACAGTATACAGACAGCCCCAAAAACCAAAATTAAAGAACTGGTTCTTTCCAACAATTTGGTCCGCAGCTCTATTATCTGGAGATAAATCAATTTGCAGCAGCTGTAGACAGCCATTTCCGAGAGAACCCTCCGCAGCTTAACCAGAGAAACGCGTTAAAAGTTAAAGGACCTTCATCACATTAAGAACATGAATTTTTCTAACCATAAATTTATTTCACTGAATTCCTGAGCTATAGAGTCACCCTGCACTCTTCCTTGTAAATCAGAGGGGGTGTACCCACTTCCTGATGTTTGCCAATTTGCTATTTTTCCTGTAATTAGGAAAAAATGCAATTCACTAGAGTTACAAGCCCAGAGGAGATTGCGGGGTTGGGTTGAGTTGTTTAATATCTGCCTGGACCCAATGCTTTGTAAAGAAAGGGGGTAAAAGGGCACAAAGGAATTATCATCTAAACACAGGGTGATAAGACCTAACATCAGATGTGGTCGTCAGGCCCCTCAGAGTGGCTTTGCTTGCTCCATGTAAATGCACGGGGCCATTTATTTCTGGCACTTAGTAGTGGAAGGAAGAAGGGTTGGGAAAATTAAATCTAACAGAAATAAAAATTTAAAGTACTGGGGAGATCTGTCTACTTCTAGGTGTGGAAAGAGCCCAGACTAGGACGGCCAGCCGAGATGCATGCCCGGAGCATCAAACCCATCTCTTTCAGAAATGCGGTCTGTTAAACCTTCACATCCTTGTTTTGTAGGAATTATGACACAAACAGAATTGACAATAGGCCCATGGCAGCAGGTTCCTGAATCTCTAATGTCAACTAGAAAAACAATCCCTTTACTCTTAAGTTTATCTTTAAAATGAAAATGGTTTTCATACATCAGATTTCATTTTGTATCTTTCAGGACGTATTCTAAATTCTGGTTTGTGGCAAAGACTTGTGTCCATCTTGGGAAATATACCTTCGCCAAAATCAGCTGTCTACAGAGGGTGTCATTACAAATCACATAAACACAAGCAGGTCATTTCATACTTTGGTTACACCTACAGATGTTCTTTTATAGGAATTACTTTCATTGTTTTTGAAAAACACATTGGTGTCCATAATTAAGACAAATATTAATGAAAAGGTTAAAAACAGTAAGTGCTTATGTGTCCAAAAGAGCCCTTTGGCAGGGTGTGGTACATGGCAGGTACTCGATAAATATTTGAAAAATTAACTTTAAATGAATTGAACCTCAGACTTTTTAAAAAAGCGGTATCATTTTATTCCTACAAATTGAAAACACCTCCATTTCCATTCCTCCCTAAAAAACAAAAACAAAAGGGCCCAATAATCCCCCTTAATTTTCATCAGGAGATAGCAAAAAATAAGTAAAAGCAAACAACGACAAAAAAGAGCCATTTTGTGGAAAATGGAACACAGAAAGCATTTCCGTGATAAGACGTGTTTTCCTTTCTTCACTTCCCACCCCGGTTTCACTCACCCAATAATTCTAGAGGTGAGCAAAACGGACCTTGTATCTAATCGTCCTAATGACTGGCCTTCATATTTAAAATGTCATTCAGAGAGAGTTTCGGTTTAGCAGCTGCTGACGGAAAAGCGCAATAAATAATACTCCTTCCATTTGCACACAAGCTCTGCACGCAGAAGCCTCTCGAAACGCATTTCCAGCGGAACACCTTGGGACCCACTATTGGAACGCCACCCCGTTCGGTGCCAGGCACCCCACGTATCAGCTTTTAGGAGGGGAGTGGAGAGCAGCTTGCCCAATTGGAGTTACAAGGGAATTTAGGAAGACAGAATGTAATTACCTGAACTGGAATCCGGCCAAGGCACTGGGGCTGCTAAAAAAAAAAAAAAGTCAAGGAAAAAAATAACCTTAATTCTCTTAGCTGATAAAAGCCAAACACAGGCTTCTTTCTGCTTATGCTTTGGCAGCATAAGGTGTTTAAATCATCACCAAACAATAAATAAAAATAAAACTTTGCAATTTCTAGCAGGCCCCTCTGACACACACACACACACACACACACACACACACGCACAACTGCTCACTGCAAATTCCTTTGTCCTTGGAAGTGGGTAACACAGCCACAGAATCTCCGGGTTCATTTCCTTTCCCTTTCCAGCTCTGCGTTCATCTTGCACCGGAGACAGACAGCAGGTTCTGCCCATGGGCCAGCCGTGTCACACTCTCCGAAAAGCAGAACCCTTATCAAAGGTCACCAAAGGGAGGAGGTTACGCATTGCTCTCGTTGTTTGCAGAGCTGATTTTTCTCTTTTCAATCTGGGCTTAATTCTGGTGAAACCAAGTGAATAAAATAATAATATCGCACCAGGGATGTTAAATTTTAGAGAGATCTTTAGTTGGGAAGTCTCTCTCTCTCTCTCTCTCTCTTTTTTTTTTCCACGAAGGAAAGACATGGACAAAGAAAGATGGCGAGAGAGGAATTGGCCTCAGAAGGCCTGGAGGTCATCTACATGTTTAAAATATTAATCAGTTGGCTACAGAACCCACTCCAGAGAACGTGTTCCATAACATCCACAGCGCGAGGAGGGTTTCCTTGGGGAAAGATGTCCCCTCTTCACTTTATAGAAAGCAGAGGCATTGTCGCTGCTGCTCCAAAGACTCCCCCGGCTATCTGTTCCCTGTCCCCGCTGCTAAAGCACAGTCAACTGCTAACGATCAGCTCCCTTCATAATAGCAGCAAGTTGTCAACACGAAAATTCCAGTTAAGCTCATGGCTCGTGGTTTTCCCTGTGGGGTTAAACAAAGGAGTCCAATATGACACCTCAAACTTTCGAGGGAGGCGGGGAATACACATATGTATGGCCCAGCAGACCGGAGTTATCCCTGTACAACGTATTGAACAAAGAAGTCCAGTCGACTAATTCATTTTTAAACTGCAAGGCCATGTCTTTTATATCCTGAGACCCGAAAACACTAATAAAATTAAAGTGGAAAATGCACCATTTCATCTGATTGTCTAACATGGCCATCAGGTCAAAAATCTCCATGATTTACGGATGTAGTTTTGGACTGTTCTCCAGCAGGCAAAGATATCTGCACATATTTTTTAAAGAAAAAAGATATGGAATCCAAAAATGTGAAGTGTGAAATGGGCAGAGGGCGGGCGGGGAGGAACAAAAGCAGACAAACTAGGAACCCCGGCTAAGGCATTCCTGTGAACGCATGCTCTGGCTTCCTTCCAAGGTAAGGAATCCTCAGGATGGCTAGATCAACCCCCCTGTCCGCATCGTTCACTTCGGCAGAACTATAAGTATTTCTATGCTCCTTGATGGAATTAGTTTAAAATTTTAAAGCAAAATGCCCCTACTAATGTGTTTCTATTTCTCCAAATCTATGCTTCTGAGAACAGGAAGAAAGTAGGCTTCGCTCTCAGCTTGGAGTCCGATTGCTAACTTGTTTAGGGGGCGTTGTAGTTTGGTGAGAGCTTCCGTGAACTCTTGAGGTTGCTTGGTAAACACAGCTAAGGTCCGTTGAAGAGGGAATGGTGGTTCCTCCCACCAGTGATGTAGGCCAAGTGGGGGTCAGAGGACCCCAGGAGGAAGCCCCCTCTGATTCTGAGAAGCTGCTGCTTTCTGAGCCTTGAATCTTTAGGAAACCTTAAACTCACCCCCGAAAGTCATACCCATTTGGTTTCCAATTGGAATATAAGGCACCCAAACCAATCCCGCCATGTATAGCGCTGCCTTTCTCCTGCATGGCGTGTTCTTGGCGTTTGGGGTATGTCTTCTTTTCCAGACACGTGGGCACCCAACATGGGCCACCCCAATCTCCCCACTTGCGTGAAATGAGCAGCAAATGAATAGAACAGACGCCCACACCCACACCCACAAAATCAGGGTGGGAAGGAAGCACAGGATGGAGACGGATTCTTATTAATAATTCATCCCAAGCAACCCCCTGGAGCAGTTTCACTATGAAATGCTATGCAGAATGCTTCAACACACTAATTAATATTTTCAAAGTGTTCCGTGGGCCCCTTTTAAAAGCACTTTTGCCATCCACTCAATGCTCTGCAGTATAAGTCAAAGATCAATCCTGTCCCCAATCTTATTGACGAGTTGTCTAATGAACGTAGGATATTGTGTCCACAGAATTTTTTTCGCCCTGTAATGTCACTCCCCAAGAACTGGGCTGGAAACTGGCTTCTCTTCTGAGCCAGCCGTTCCCCCCAAGAGCCACAGAGAGGCTCCGGCTGGCAGGGAGTCCCGGGCGTGCACTGCTCCGAGAGTGGTGCACTGGCCCTGCCTCACAGACCCCAATCCGATGCCCGAAACAGAGCCCCAAAGGCGAGGTCTGCCGTCCCCTCCAAGGTGAGCGTCACCAGGGGCGGTGGCAGGAAAGCCCCTCGGAAAGTGACCTCAGCAGACAGCTCCTGTCGCAGGGGTGTTTCTGAGGGACGAAGCCCAGCAGGTCTGGGCCAGCGACTGGCTGCTGCTCAGAGACTCCTCCCCAGCGCCAGGCCATCAGGTGAAGGGCACAGCCTCCACCCTCCAGGGCAGTTTTAGGGCACAGCCCTCTTGACTGACTCCACAGCATCCCACTGGAAGCAGCCAGGGCCCGTCCAGAGGACCACGTGGAGACGTGCCACTCTGGCCTCGCTTACTCTGAGCGTAGACCCAGCCGCACTGGCTAGAACCCCGAAGGCGGTCCCCGCGGAGAGCAGCACAGGGTCATTCGCGACGTGCCCGTCTCAGTGATTCTTCCTAAATGTTACCTGGAGACTATTTCTCAATGCAAATCAATTGTGCCTATCGATCCAGGCAATTAAAAGAATAGGAAAGGAGTAACTTTTGCCCTTTACTAGCTCTCATTCAAGAAAGTGATTTACAGAGTCAAGTGGGTCCACTTGGAAATAACTGCTTTACACGGTGAAGAACCCTTTCCTCCCGGGAGACCCGGGGCACGGTCTCGGAGGTGAGAAGCGGCACCGGGCCCCTCGGGGATGCGGGAACCCACGGGGCCCACCCGGAGGCTGCTGGACATGCTGCCCCCTTTTCCAGCTGCTAAACAGTGCCCACCCCAGAACGGCACTGACCGGGATTTTTTCTTTTTGCTGTGAGGTTCACATAACATAAAATTAAGCACTTTAGGGGCTTCCCTGGTGGCGCAGCGGTTGAGAGTCCGCCTGCCGATGCGGGGGACGCGGGTTCGCGCCCCGGTCCGGGAGGATCCCACGTGCCGCGGAGCGGCTGGGCCCGTGAGCCGTGGCCGCTGAGCCTGCGCGTCCGGAGCCTGTGCCCCGCAGCGGGAGAGGCCACGACAGTGAGAGGCCCGCGTACCGCAAAGAAAAAAAAAAAAAAAAAAAAAAAATTAGCGTTTTAAAATATGCATAACTCAATGGCATTGATTACATTCACAGTGATGTGTACAACAATCAGCTCCATCCAATTCCCAAACAAGCTCATCACCCCAAACAAAACTGTACCGTGAGCAGCCTCTCCCCATTCCCCCCACCTCCAGCCCCCAGCAGCTACCAATCTACTTTCCGTCTCCCTGGATTTACCTATGCTGGATCTTTGATGCAAATATGATCACACAGCATGTGGTCTTTTGTTGTCTGGGACGTTTTCAAGGTTCATCCACGTGGTACCATGTGCCGGTGCTTCAGTCCTTTTTAAGGCCAAATAATATTCCATTGCATGAATATATTACATGTTATTTATCCATTCATCTGTGGATGGACATTGGGTTGTTTCTACCTTTTGGGTCTTGTGAATAGTGCTGCTTTAAGAATCTGTGTAAAGATACTTGTTTGGGTTTCTGCTTTCAATTCTTTGGGGCGTAGACCCAGGACTGGAGCTGCATGTGGAATTTCTATCTTTAACTCTGGAGGAACTGCTGGGGATTTTGAGACAGCTCTGCTCAATGACAAAGAGCCGTGTGTCCACAGATGGTGGAGTTTTGCCGTGGGCCGTGAGCAGGGGCAGCAGCTCTTGTGCTTCTTTTACACCATTTAAAGTTTCCCAGGTGGTTCTCTCATGGAGTGAATAATGGTTTGCCCCATGCTTCCACCCCCAGATAAATAAATCACCTCCCTCCACATAACCTATGTCTCTTTGTTTTAGTAAATCTGAGGAGAAGAGGAGAGAAATTCACATTAACTCTTCTGGCTTAACTTCTGCTATTTTATACAAAGTCCTCCCCCTGACATACAAGGGTGACCACACCCAAGCACCCCACCCGATAGACTGAACCCCTCACAGATCCCTAATCCCCTTTTCTCTGACCTGTGACCTTTGCACATGTTGTTCCCAGATTCCAAAAAGGTTTTTCTCTTCTCTGCTCCAAATTCATACCTTGAAAACTCCTACTCATCCTTCAAAATCCAACTCAGATGTTTCCTTATCCCTAAAGCCCTCCCTGGCTCTCCAGGCAGAGTTAACCTCTCCCTCCTCTGTGGCGCAGGACCTTCACTCCCAGGTCTATCATGACCCTGGTGCCTGAGAGAACAAGCACCACAGAATCACACAGACCAAGGTCTTCACCCTGCATGTCGCTCAGTTTCTGCATCTGTAAAATACATAACAATATAAACCGCAGACTAACTGTACCAGCTCCGAAAGGATTGTTGTGAGCATTTAATGAAAGAAGAAAGTTAAAAATGCAAAGCACCTAGCTCAGTACTTGGAACACAAGCACAATACATAGGGGCTAAGTTCAGCAGGACATCAGTTGCCTGGTATTTTAATGTATTTGTTTGTCACGGTTGTTTATCTTGGGTGCTTTTCTTCCTTGATCACGAGCAGCCCGAAAACAAAGACTCTGACTTCGCCTTTCTCTTTGTATCCCGAGTGCATAGCACATGAATGATGCTCAAATAAATGTATTTGTGGAACAAATTAATGAGTTAATTAATTGACAGAATTGTTCAACGTGAACACCTACACCCCGAAGATGACAGTGGTCACCGATTCTTTCCTTAGACTGAGGTGGCTTCGACAGCTCCAAGGCAACGTGACGGAGGAGCCACCGTTCACAGCGCTTCCCTAAGCCACCTGCAGACATCTGTGCTCCACCGTCCCCACGCAGGCACCGCAGAACAAAGCAGGGGAGGAGACAAGACAAGCTTACACAGCAGGAGTCACGCTGGGGCTGCCTCGTGTCCTTCAAACCTCTCACTCATGAGAGCAAAGGGGAAGTACCAGGATCACACTACACACACCGTTCGAATAGGAGTTACTCTTATTTTGGAAAAGTACAAACAAGTCAACTCAGGTGGGAGGGAGTGACCTGAGCAGGGAGGATGGGAAGACAGAAAGAACCCAGGATCAGGCAGAGGAAGCCTACTTACGTAAAACTGAGCTGCCACCTGCATTGTAGGGGAGAATTGTCCCCACCCCCCCCCCCTTATGAAATGAGGTCAGATGCACAGCTCCAGTCTCTACCGCCCGCCCCTGGGGGTCTCTACGCAAGGCTCTTCCCTTGTGGTCCCCATCTATCCATACACAGCCTTGTTGTAACATCCACCTAGGTCCAACCTGACCCTTTCAACTCCCCTGACCAGGCCAGACCACCGTTCTTCTCTCTCTGGACTTCTTACCTATCATGTAGCTTCACATAGGTGACCTTGAATCACCACGAAACCTTTGGCACTTCCTGTTTTCCCAAGGTGAATTTAGCCTTTTTTTAGGGCAGAGGCCATGTCTGATACATTTGGTATTCCCACAGGACATGGGTATAAGCTATATGAGATAAGAAATATAATCCATCAGTATCTTATATATTGTAAAAGCCCAAGAAATTCCTCTCAGTTGATTGTTTAGGAGGAAGAGAGAATCAGAAACCAAAATTAAGGAATAGCAGAACTTGAAAAGGACCTCAAAGATGATGTCCTTCAACCCCTTGTCACATCAGTGACTGCACACCCGCAAACTCCTAGCAGGGAAGAGGTAGAGCTGGCAGAGCCCGGCCTCTGAACTCCCCCTCACCCAGTACTCTTTGAACAGATAAGGCTCTGAGAAGGGCTGCACTAATGAAATCAGTTCAAATACATTTAACTTGTGCCTCCTAAATATATTGGATTATGGAACACTCCTCCCACGTCCCTGCAAAATTCTTTCCAATATATTGTAGAAATAAGGTTCTGCAAACACAATTAAGGCAGTGCTAGTTAAAATATTACCTATAATAACACAGGACAAAGTAATAGAACCAGGAGGTAAAATTATGCAGTTTGACAAGAATGCATTTGGGCTGAATATCAATTCTTAGTTGGTCCAGTGAAGTTGATTATAAAACTAATAGGAAAACTCCTGGGAGATAATTGCAAGACATTCTTGAAGGTTAAAAATTTCCCACTGGATCGGAAACAGGGCTCTGGGAGTCCAAGCCAGGAGGCTAGTCAGCAAACCAAAGCTTTTATGAATTAAATTGTTAGAAATTAGGGTCGGATTCAAGGTAAATCTGGGAACCATGGAACTTGGATCTGGGGGAGGGTCATTCAGACCCAAGTCCAGGGAATGTGAAAACGGATGAGTAACCTCTGCTCCAGCCAGACTCAAGGGGCCTACAGATGATTCCACGTGGCCTCTTTGCTTTTCAGTTGAGGAAACTGAGACATAAGGCACAGATCTGCCCAAGGCGTTGCAGGTAGAAAGACCAGAGCTGGATTACGGATCTCCGCACCCTCAGTGCGGGTCTCTCTGTCACAGTGACCCAGGCGGGGAGCGAAGGCTGGGACTCCCCGGAGGTGGCCCGAGCTCAGGGATGCCGCAGGTGAGGTTGCAGCCACCAGATAAGCGCACAGGGCTCAGCCGCCCGGTCAGATGGGCAAGTAGGTGGCACCTCCATTCACAGCTCTGCCTGAGCAGGCTCCTCACCTGCCTCTCAGCCTGGTCCTCAGACGCCAGGTTAGGAAACACAAGACAACATCTACACCTCTGTCCAAACCAGTACACAGACCTTTGCAAAAGACGATCAGTGAGTGATGACAGAAAGAGTCGCCTGCACCTTTCAGATCCGGGTGCAGCTGACATTCAGAGCAGAAAGAAATGCGACCGGTCCTGCCTGGCGTCCATCCGTGGCTTCTCCTCTTGGGCCAACTCGCTGGCCTGTTGACACCCCGGGACTCTTCACTGTTACCCCCTGTCCTTCTGGATCCTTCCATCCGGCAGATCCTCCCTCTGTGCACCCCACTGGGACCCACCAGCACGTCTCCAACCAAGTTAAAATTGTTCCAGCCTAGGAAGCCGTGTGTGTAGGTGGACTTGACTTCCAGAGCGCCAAGCAAAACAGGGCTCTGCATAGCGACAGACTTCAGCCCAGCGAGGCTCAGAGAGGGAAGCGGCCCCATGAGCAGAGACACGTGCCTCCTATGTGGCAGAACCGCTTGGGAACCCAGGTGCATAGGGGGCTGGAAAGCCCCGGCTTGTTCCAGGCGCCCTGTACCGTGTTAGCCTCCAGAGCACGGGGCTGGCGGTCCTCAAACTTTAACTTCATGGTCTGATCTACACACATCTGTGTATATGCACACATTCGTGTGTGTATGTGTGTGTGTGTGTGTGTGTGTGTGTGTGCGCACGTGCGTGTACACAGATATGCTAAAATAAAAGTTTCAATATTATGTAACAACCTAAATGGGAAAAGAATTTGAGAAAGAATAGATACATGCCTACCTATAACTGCTGCCCACCTGAAACTAACACAGCATTGTTAATCAACGATATATAATAATATAAAATAATATAAAATTAAAAGTTAAAAAAATAAAATAAAAATCAATAAAAATTTAAAAATTAAAAATATATAAATAAAAAGTTTCAAGAAATAGTACTCATCTTTATCACATGCTGTGAATTCTGATATTTCCTCATCGGTTCTAGTTCACGTTTATCGTGCGACCCGAATTTGAGACATTTATTGTTTATCGTGCGCCCGAATTTCAGACATGGTTTGATCCCCAGGCTTGAACTGAGTTTGCGTGGATTGCCATTCGCTGGCAGCCGACGGGTGTGAAGGCGTGGCATCCTGACCTTTCACCTTCACCCTAACCCCCAACTGTAACACCACTTGCCGCCCCGGCCCTGGCCCAGCTCTCCTCCCGTCGCTTTGGTTGCTGACACACACAGTTGTCACAGAATCTGACCCCACTGTCTGCTCACTGCACCCAGCTCCTGTACATCACTCATCCCCTCCCGGCCCTGGCTGGGCCCAGCTTCAGGGACTCGCAGGCAACCAGGCGGCTAATCGCGGCCCAGGGAGCCTCTGCGCACAGTGGGGCACCCTCCCACCGGGGCACAGGGCCCTGGGCACGCCTTCCACATGGAAGGCGTCCTCACGCACTGGAGGGGACGCAAGGTTTCCCAGACGCGCTGAGGCCTCCCTAGCAGGGATCATTCTCCAGCACAGCGCTGAACCGGCACCAGGTGGGCAAATGCAGAACCTCCCATCAGATCCAGGAACGAAGCTCCTCAGTCCTGGCTGGTCTGGTGGTGTTTGGGGGTCAGAGCCAGCTCTTTTGATCGCTTCTGCCCCTTTTCGGGAAACAAAGCCTGAGAGCCCACGGCGAGGACCACACTGGCAATTCCTGGGTTTGACAGCAGCAGCTCTGTGGGTCTCTGGGAGCCCTGGTCGCCCAAGGGGACAGCGGGGGGGCCCCCCCACACTGGGGGCCCCAGGAAATGTCCAGGAGGCCTCCAACTCTCCTCCCCTCTCCCTGCCTCGCTAGGAGCCCCTCCGGCAGGAGGCGCTGGGGAAGGTTGGGATGTCACCTCTATGCTCCGCGCAACCGGCTCCTTGTAAAGCTTAAGAGTGCCATCTAGTGCACGAGAGATGCAACTGCGAGGAGTCGGTTCCAGCGGTTCCGGCAGCAAGAGCAGCCTTCCCTTCTTCCCTTTTTCTGCCTCTGGCCCAGCCCTCCTTCTTGGCCTCGGCAGGACGCGTCACGGCCAGAAGGGGCTCTGGCTTGAAGCGAGGGCACAGGGAGGCCCCTCTGCCCCTGCACCCCATGCACCCACCTCGGTCCCTCATTACAGAGCCTGTGTTCCCAGGTACGCCTGCAATGGCTCTGTGCGCGGCTCAGGGCTGGGAAGGTCTGCCCTCTGAACTCCAGGTGAAACTAAACTGATCAGAACATTAGCTTAAAAGGGAGAAAAAAAGTGAGAGGAAAAGAAAGAGAAGAAGACAGGAAAGAAGGAAGGAGGGAGGGGTAAGAACAAAGCCAGGGATGGGACAGAATAGTCTGCACTTGGCTTTCAGCTGGTTTCAGCCATAACTTCGAATGCCAGAAACTCTGTTCCGTATTCAGAGTGTCTGAATCATGGGTACAGAAACCACGGGCACTTTAGGGACTGACACAAATAAAGGAAAACAGGAAAAAATGCCCAAGCTCTCCACCTGGCTTCCCCCGGGGGCCTCAGTCTCTCCATCTGTAAAATGAGACACTTGGCGGCTCCTTGAACTCTAGCCCGGTGCCCTCCTGACACTGCTCTCAGCCCTCTGCTCACCAAGCCTTAGCTGTAGCCAGCAGGCTCCGAATAATACCTCCTGTGAATGCCATCTCTTTCCCCGAGTTTTAAATTTAAATGTTTTCAAGTTACAGAACGAAACAAAATAAGAACCCAAACATGGCAGAAAAGAAGAAACTAAAGGAGTGGCAAGTGAGGGTCCAAATGGCTGCCACCTACAGCCAGACTGGACCTTCATCTCTCTTTTTGAAATAAAGTACAAGGAGAACATCGGGTGCAGTAGAAGGAAGCCAAGTGTGGAGAGAGAGAGGTGCAGGGGAAACTGTCTCCACGTGGCTCCCTTGGTCACCTGACTGACACACAGACCCAGCCAAGCCCACGAGCCCCCCCTGGGTTGGGAGACGAGTAAGACCGTCATTGTCAGTTTGCAGGCATCGTATGGGAGCGGGCACGCCCCACCGAAGCTTACAATTAGTAATAGCATCGCTTACATTATCCATGCATATATACTGTGAAGGCCTTGGAGAGTGAAGAGATTAAAATATTTCGCTAATTTTCTTGCTCTGATGAAAAACAACCCAGGACATGAAGATCAGGGATTTCGTCTAGGGTCATGCTGAGAGAACAGAGCCTGGAATCCTGGCTCTGACCTTTGCCCTCATCTCCTGGCTTTTAAAGTTGCTCCACATAAAAAGGGCAATTCATGAGAAATGAGGCCAATTTGCCGTGAAATGCAATATCCTAATTTTGCGCAGGTAGTTTAAAACAAGCCTAATCCCGGGCCTACGCAGAGAGATTTCCTCACTGCCCTGGACTACTTCCACGATTTAAACTAAATTTATATTTGGAGGATGAAAAAAAAAAAGACTTGCAGCGAGGTCTTAGGAAACAGGGTACAAGAAGTCGCCCTTTTCAGCAGATTGGTTAAATGGGTGTTTTTAATGCAAATTAGTGCAAATTGCTATCAAGAGTAATTATTGTAAAAGACAGGAAGTGTTTCCATCATCCTTCCCTCATTTGGTTCTTCTAGAGTCTCTTTTAAATAACTTAGCCATAAAATTTCAATTGACCACTAGGAAAAAAAAAAGTGTTCTCAGCAGCGGGGAGAGAGAAGGAGGAGGAGGACACGAGTCCGGCGGGGTGAGGGTCCCCGCCGGCCCAGGTGGAGCCCCCCCAGACCCACTCTACTTCCCGTGCCCCCTACGCCCTTCAGACTTGCAGCTGAGGCTGCTCTGTGGGGTGACTTCCCCCCACGGGGCTCTGGGGTGCAGGAGTCCTGGGGGTGGGAAAGGGGCCAACTCCCCTCAAGGAGCTCCCCACCTGCTGCTGAGGTGTGTGCCTCAGTCCTAGGGACGCAGGTCCCCCATTGGAGCCAATATAGTATAATAACATTAGGTAAACCCAGGCGAGCCTGTGAGGTAGAAAATTGCATCTCATTTGTTCTAAATTTGCCAAATTCTAAATCTTCAGGGAGGTGTTTTTACTTTACGTATTTGTTAACGGTCTGTTCCTTATTGCCCCAAAATGCTGAATATACAATAGGCATCAGATTCTCTTTCTGGCCTTAATTCCTCATAACAAACAGAAATAGAAACCTGATTTCAGATTTCGCTCTGCTTCTCCAATTCATATTCACGGCATCTCCATCATTAATAGCATCTGGAGGAGCCCTTTTATTTACCTATTATGGCATCCTCTGTAACATAAAACTGTTGTGTTCTCTTTTCATTAACAGATTCAGTTGCAAATGCTGGGGAAAAAAATTACAAAGAGCCCCTTTTTAAAATGTGCACATTTATTGGGATTATTAAATCACAGCAGCTAATAGTGGTTGTCAGCAACTTAATTTAAAAAGCTGATTATTACTCAAGCCCTATGTATTCCAGGCCTGATACTGTATAATTAGCAGTTGTGATTATTTAGTTAATTTGCAGATTAGGAGCAAGTGCCTGTTTTGAAAAATGTGGCCACTCGACCTTCAGCTACAGAGTGGAGTGAGCAGAGCCCCTGTTACGGGAGAACAAAAGTTTCCTGTCAAATAAATGCATCTGGATGGAGGTCAACAGGAGTTAAAGGGACGGTTTTCGGATCACCCGCCCACATCCTTCCAGCCAAAAGTCCAGCGCAAAAGCCACTCCAGACATGTTTAAATCAGCTCCTTCCCTGGCGGAGCCACATCAAATCGAGTTGCACACTTTGAGCCCAAACAAGTGAAAGGATGGTCCTCGCGGGTACCAGCCACTAAAGCGACAGCAACTAGATGGACACGTCCGAGTGACCCACTGCTCAGTAACGATTGATCCATCCGGACCAGTCCGCAGTGGAGAGCCCTTCGGAGCTGGGGACGGTCCCCTCATAGGCGTTATTTCTAATGCTGCATTTGTCACCAGTCATACGATGGTAATAAAATTTGTAACTGTTTCCCTTATACGCTGGTGTGATTTACTTCATCTAATACACAATGCAAATGCTAAAAGGCACAAATACATCTTCATTATATAAGCCAGTGTCTGAGCCATTCTCCTCCAGAGACGGTTTTATTCACTTTTATACAATTTGCCTACTGTACGGTACAGATGGTTTCTATTAAGTAAAATATCTGTTTTCTTCCGAATTTTTAGTTTTCATGATTAAATTACTTTAAAATGATGGTACACTGTATTATCTTCTTTCATGACTTAATTTAGCTCAAATACTCCCGGCATAAGCTAGAAACCCTGTTTCATCCACTCAGAAAATCGACCACATACTGTGATTTTCTGAGGGTTATTTCACCCTGGCTGTGATTTCTATTCTTTATCTATGGATTATTTTCCAGAGATAAATTTGAATATGAATGTACACGGAAACTCTGGACTAATATTCAAGCAGGATTTCTCCCCTAAATGGTTTAAGATTCGAGATGTCCTTTATTAATAGGCAAGTTGCGTCTGCCAGCGTCTCAGCTTCAGAGCTGCTGCCCCCACGTGGCGGGCGCTTGGAGCCAGTCCGTCTTCCCAGCCCGCCTTCCTGAATGACCCCGGCCTGTTCCTTTCGAAGGGGCTGCGCGCAAGCAGACGCCTCTGCTTCGGCCGGAAGGAGAGCTTGGCGATGATGCTCCGCGGTCCATCTTCCCACTGTTGAGGACCGCCCTCTGGGTCTCAACTGCCCCGGCTGTCGAGGGCTCATTTCGGATGCCTGGAACCCGCCCTTCCACTTGTCTCCCTCTATTAGCGTGATCCTAAGCAAGGGCGGCCCCCGGGAATTTCTCCTCCGCTGCTGCATTTTGCATTCGTATTTTACTTTGCATTCCTGCTCTCCAGTCCTTCCCACTGGAACACGGCCCGCGGCCCGGAGCAGGGGTACCTCCTCCAGCCTTGTACCAGCTCTTCTCAAACTTGCTCACCACGCCCACACCCCACTCCCGCTAGCTCAGCAGCCCCAGATCTCGGGCCACAAGCCCTCCCGCCCTGGAGCAGAAACGCGGGAAGGAGAGCCCTGTGCCCTTTGTGGGAGGGAAGCAACGTGTGCACGGAAGAGGGTGGGCGTGGTGCATGACACAGAGGAAGGGGGCGGGCAGTGCAGGAGCCCACAGACCTCTTCTCCTCACCTCCTGAGCCTTGAGGCTCCACCCCAGGAGCCACTGCAACTCACTCTGCAGAAACCTTCCTGCGATCTGCAGGTGGCCCTCCAGAAACAATGGAAGGGTGACCCGCGCTCCACGGGAACAGTGCGGGCCGCCTGCCAGGGCGCCAGCTTCCTGGCTCTCACTAACTCTGGGCACAGTGGCAGTTGCAACCACACGGCGTCAGAGTGAGTCCCCAGATGAGCATGGCCGTGACCCAGTCCTTCCAGAGGTGAGTGCAGGGCCCGGCAATGGGGAGACCCCATTCTAGCCCCATCTCCCACCTGTGAGCCCAGACAGGTCAGTTCACCCGTCTGGGGCTCAGAGCCTGGCGACGTTACGGAGAACAAATAAAATAACGGGCCTGGAAAGACCTTGAAACCATTCACCGTGCTTGGAGACACAGGCATCGTCCCACCGGAGAGTCCGCTCCGGACACGGCGCCGGAGAAACACACGGATCCTGCCCTAAACCCAGAGCAGCTGAGGCCTGCCCAGGCAGCTTCTCTCGTGGGTACACTTCTCACCACAATGCAGTCTCTCAAGGTAACATATCTGATAGACTTTACAAGGAGATCCTCACACAGGCAGGCGTTTCTTTCTAAATCAGCTGACCCTCTCGGTGCCCCTGCCATGCCCACGTTTGGGGGCAGCCTGTGGGGTGTGACTCTGCTTTCAGTGAGCACCGAGTTTGGCTAACGTGGCACAAATTGACCTGAGGTCATGCGGCAGAGGATGAGGGAATAAATGATCTTTTCAGTCAATCATTTGTTTCATAGAGAATGGAAGCTGAGAGAAATCGCTAACGGAAACAAACCGCCAGAGGTTTGCCCCTGCCTGCCCTGCTCAGGGGCCAACAAATTGCCAGGTTGGCTCCAAATGACCACTAGGACCCACCAGGCACGGCTACACCAATGAGAGAGAGGGAGACGTCCACAAAGATCTGGTTAATTCTACCAACAAGACATTTTTGGCTCCACCTTGGAAACGAGGACAAGGTTAAGACGACCCGCACACCTGTCTTCATTCTCCACTAGCCCGTGCTTCCTGAGACCCAGCCAATGCCTGACTCAGCTCCTCCACCTCCTGCATCCAAAGGCCTCTGATACTCTCCCGCCAGGTGCAGCGAGCCCGGTCCCACTGAGGGTCCCCCAGCCAGACACAACACTGAGACACAGCGTAGTCCAAATGGAGAGAGACCCGAGGGTGGTCAAGTTGTGAAGGACGGAGGCTTGGACTAAGCCCCCCTGAGAGACCCACATAAGAATGAGAGCCTGGAGAGGACGTGGTCCCTTAGCCTAGCCAGCAGACCCCCCTCCTCCTGCCCTGAGCCTCCAGAAATGCCTACATTAACCTGCGAAAATCGTGCCATCTCACCCCTCAGGCAGATTTGGACGCGGTCACCCAGCTCTCAAGGAAATCCAAACTTTCAAAGGCGGCTGCAAGAGCTCCGTTCTGGGAAAGGGGCCACAAGCCAGGGAGAGGGTTCGGAAAATGTGGTGGTCCACGTTGCCTGACGTCACTAGTGAAAATGATCAGGAAACTTCGCAGGAGCTTGGAGAGTTCCCTCCATGCCTGCGCGGGATGGGGAGATCCTGGCAACATCGGCGCAGCCTATTCTTCAGTTCAAAGGAAAGATTTAACTGTCCCCAAATCAATTTCAGAATGTAATAATGACAGTAGGTAATACAATAAAGTCATTCAAAGATCAGGGAGCAGTTAAACAATATACTGGGAGACTGCATTATGCAGTCACAATGCACTTTAGGAGAGTGAATTCTTCCTTGCTTAAGAAAGGGCATTAGATGAATGAGCTAAAAATATGTATTGTGTGCTCACCTGATCACAGGTCTATTCCTGGGAGAGAAGCACAGTCCGACTCTGGGGTCCCAACACACGCGAGTTCCAGCTCCAGCGTTATGGCCCAGGGACTAGCTTTGTGGCCCAGAGAAGCTATTTAAGTTCACACTAAACGATTTAAACTCTGTTTCCTCTCAGGCAAAATGGGGGAAACAGAAGGAGCCGTCTCCTAAAGTTGTGGGCAGGATCCACGAGTTTCCTGAGGGAATGGACGACATCTGGTACCCAGAAGATGCTCCAGAAATGATGCCCTTCATTGGCTACTGGGCATGGACAGAACTTCACCAGTTTCTGTCACAATCTTGCAAGCTAGGTATGCGGAGGTGGAAAGGGGAGAGGGGGCAGAAGTCACTTACACCTAGAGAAAGTTGGAGAACCCAGCAAAGAAATTTGTGATTCCCAAGAAACGAGCAAGTCAGATCTCAGATCTACGGAGATTTGAAGAGGGCGAGATTATATGCAAACGGGGCAGTTGAGGAAGTTCACGGGAAGAGGGTTTGAAAGAAGCTTAATCTCCAAACGCAAGAAGATGAAGCCAGTCTGCCCTAGAGTCAAGTGTCCAGTGCGTGAAGACTGTACCCATGTCTATAGAGAATGTAAGTTGAGAAAAAAATCCACAAGGCCAGGGAAAAATAACGCAGGATGCTCAAATACAGTGGCTGGTGCTGTGTTGTTTGTCATCTGTCAAGATCCATACATGGATCCCTGTATGGAGTGTTGCTGGCGAGGTTTCCATAACCTGATGAAGAAATAATAATATATGCATGACCATAAGAAAGCACAGGTGACTTGGTGACAAAAGGATCTGACAAGCCAGCTACCATGTCACAAAGGCAAAATAATTGATTATGGACCTCTTTTTCACTTTGTAATTTTGTTCCACGAGTTTATGAAGCCAAATGTAGATACAGTGTAAATGTGACTATACAGCTTCAAACAGCAAGGTCGGGCTCCTCCAGCTGCAGAGGATATCACAGTTGGTGCCTACGGACCCAAAAATCAATTCCAAGAGTGGGTCTATCTCAAGATACCATCAAACAGAATTACATTCTGATATATCTCTTCCACGTCTTGTACTCAGAAACTTACAAGACCAAGCAATTAATTTCCCAATTGGATTACTTAGACAATCATATATGAGAGTCTATGGATATTAAAAACGATTACGAGCATTTTAAAGGCAGCACATGCTAATCTTCTCACAGAAAGGATAAAAATACAAATCCACTTGCCTCCTAACCTTTCAGCCCCTAAACAAGGAGGAATATGGAAATTTCCAAATTTGCATGAAAAGAAAAAAATATTTTAACTTGTGCGGGTTTATACGTATTCCCTTGCAAGGTGCTCTCTGGGGAATATTTTTCACCAAGTTATATTTTGAAGCTACGATCTGGCTTGTGGCCCAGACTGCCTTTAAATTTTGTCCAACTTTTAGCAACTTCACAGATATTGTGTAAAAGCTGGGAACTTTATTAAAGAGACATTAACTGATATGAATTCTATATTCAGCGGCAGGAATGACATTTTGGTGTCTAGAAGGCCACGAGATGAACATGATAGGTGACTGAAAGCTGTGTGCTAAAAGCAGAATGGAAAACAGAAACAACTGTCTCACACACAAAATTAAATATGACTTAGTCTAAAGGCAGTGTGGGATCCTGGATTGGACCCTAGAACAGAAAAAGGGCATTTGTGGGAAACAAAACAAAACAAAAAGCAAACAAACAAATGAAAAACACTGGGGAAATGAATAAAGTTTGTAGCTTAGTTACCAATGTCCCAATGTCTCAGTTTTGACAAATGTGCACAGTTATGTAAGATGTCACTAGGAGGGGAACAGGTGAAGGGCAGACAGGAGCTCTCTGTACTATCTTTGCAATTTTTCTCTAAATCTGAAATTATTCCCCACCAGAAAAGGTCATTTTTTAAAAATGTGACTCAGGAAAGGAAACTCAGTTGCAGTGTTGAAAATTTTCATCAGGGAAAAAACCCTAAGTCATTTGGGGGAGAACTTATACCATGAACTATAGTCAATACAACATGAGACACTGAAGAATTAGGGAAGTATAGCTATTGATATTCTCTCCCAACTGCTCACCCATCAGAGGACTCCAGAGGGTAACATCTTAAAATGCTGAACTAGTACATCTCAAAATGTGCCTTGTTCTGAATGATCTTCATACAAAAAGAAAGGTCTGTAAAGGCACTGTCCTTGGCTCCTTGGTGCTCTAAGTAGTAGGAAGTCCCTAATGGTGCATTGCTTGAGAGTCCTTTGCAGAAGGAAGGCAAAGGTTGGCGACCCTCACAAGAGGTGATGCAACTACTCAGATCCTAGGTTGTCTTTGGCCAACGCTCCTTGCCATCATCTCCACTGAAGCATGTTCTGGGGAGAGTTCAGCTTTCCGGCCAGACAAATGTGGGGCAAGGAGTGCAGCAAGATGAACAGTGTGTTACAGTAGGAATAGATCGTGCACCACAGACTCGGGATTTCCCCAGAAGCAAGTTAAACCCAACTCCAAGCATCCCTCCCACTAGGTCGGCAGGAATTCCATCTCAGCCATGTCCTGGCAGCTCCCATTCTTCCCTCAGTCCACATTAAGAGTACAGGGCTTCTGAGGGGTCCAGAAAATAGGCAAAGTCCTTGCATCCCCAGCCCATCAGAGGCTCCACGGGTAGCCTCATCATTCGAGCCCAAGGGTTCCACCGGAGGCGGCCTTGGGCCACGAAACCTGGAACTCTTGGGAGTCCCCTACCAGGGACAAGCCTTCCTCGTACACCATGGAGACCTGCATCTCTGAGCAATAGTGACTTTTGTCAGGAATTCCTGGCAACTCTTCCCTCCCTTGACCCTCAGGCTGTGAACTCTTTAGGGGCTCAGGTTTTGGAGAACAAAAGCCAGGATGGGTACACTCTGCTGCCAACTTTTCCCTTAGGCAGAACAAAACCTCAAGGGCATGGCAGAGTAAAAGTGCCCGCGTACCATTCCGGATACTTTGGCAAAAAAAAAAAAAAAAAAAAAAAAAGTCTGTAATTAATAATAGCATTAATTATCTCACCTAACAAGATCCCCAGAGACAGGAACTTCCAAGGATCCTTTGATGACTCAATAGTGTATGAAGGGTCCTTCAATACTTCCTCATTCGTCTTCAGAGAGTTGACCATGTCTTCCCTCTTGGTGGCAAAATGGCTGCTGTGGTGCTGAATATCACACCTTATACCATGCTGTCCCAAGCAGAAAGGAATCTCTCCTCATTTGCCTCTATCTTATTAAAAAGTGGAAACTTTCCCAAAAGTTCCTCAAAGACTTCCTACAGCTCTTGTTGGCCAGAGCTGGATCACATGACAACTTAAACAACAGTCACTAACAAAGGAGAACAAAATTGCCAGGAATGGCTGACACAGATCATGTTTGCCCTCTGGAACTGGGCCCCGCATATTCAGGGATCTCTTAGCAAGGAAGGAGCGAAGTTATTGTACCAGGTCCCCAACAAAGTCTGGCCCACCCTGGCTTATTTAGCGGGTGGGAGGGTCTAAGGGGAAAATTGGAAGCCAAACACAAATGAGTATCCCCACAAACTATCCTGCCACCATGGGTAGAATGAGTGATGCTCAAAGAGCAAGAGTGAGGATTGTGAAAATATAGGGAGAACAATGGTGTCAAGCAGGGCTGATATTAATGTGACAGAATCTTGAGCAAAGAGGCAGGACTCCAGACCTACTCCTCATTCCTGGCGTTCACCCTCCAGGGCACACAGATGCCGGGGTCTTCTCCCGGGAAGCCTCGGCCCGGTCTAGTTCCCAGCAGCCCCTTGAGCCCACAGAACGCAAGCACGTGTCCCCTGTGGGGCCTGCCCTGCCCGGCTCCCAGCTGCCCCTCGCGGGAAAACGCCTTACAGGCTGGCCCCTGGGGCTCCACAGGCAGCAAGCCCAGCTCTTTGAGGGCCACAGTTGCATTCCTCAGAGCTCAGTTCCTTGCAAACCAGCCTGTTCCCTCCCAGGCTCCACTTTCCTTCACTGTAAAATGAAGGCTGCTTAGAGTAGATGGGTGGTCTGTCCCCTTCACAGTAGTAAACGTGCCCACTTAATGTTATTTACTAAATATTTTCCCCTAAGCTGGCTTTTTGAACCAAAAAAATTAATCAAAAACCTGTTCCAGCCTCATTCTCGCTACTTGATCCTCATCTACGAGGTCCCGGATGTGATGAGCTAGTTTTACTTATAAGCAACAAAACCAATTCCTAATTATTAGTGTTTTGAATGTACATCCGCCAAAAAGCATATTGTGGGCACCAAAGGAACAAGGGCCACATTCGGGGAGCGACCCTCAGAGGCTAGTATTTAGGGACCGGATGGTGTAAAACACGCCTCGAGGTTCCTGTTTGCAGGGAAGAGTGGGGGACAGTGGTGAGTGTGACAGAGCAGAAATCAATCGAGCCCACGAAATCAACACCTACAGAAGGTCCACCTACAAACGCAGGTAGGGATAAAGGTGGCAAAGAGGCAAACAGAAGAGATGAGATGGGGCCAGGGGATGTGGCCGGGAAGTGAGCCCAGCACTCAGGGAAGCCTGGAGAAGACAGGACCCCCGAGACAGGAGAGCAAGACCAAAGCAAAGGTGATCGATCAGCCAGGAGGGGAAACTACCATGTCAACAGATCGAAGAGACAAAGGAGCTTCCGGGGAAGCCGCCAGGCAAGAGGAACGCCTCGACATCCTGGGGAAACTGAGATTTGAATCCCAGAAAAAAACAAAAAAAAATCACCAGCATAGCTTCAGGTTAGGAGATTTGAAAAAAGAAGAAAGAACGCTTTAAGCTATCTTCCTAAAAAGTGCTGCAGAACAGTGTGAGGAGAGGGAGGCTGTGAAGCATTGAAAAGCCGACTTATTTTTGCTGAGGTCCCTCTAGCTATGACACTATTTAATAGACCATTTAATAGACAATTACAAACCCGCTTGTCTTCATTACAGTAAACAGACAAATGCCCGCACAAGGGGTAATTTTGTGGATCAAACGGTTGAGGACAGAAAAAAGGTGAAAAACCCTGGAAGCCGGGAGCATTGTCTTCATTTGCAGCACATTGGAGAGAAAATTCTAGGGGGGCTGACAACCCACCCACGCACCCATCCAGCACAGGAGACCTTAGAACTTTGTCGGACGTGATAAATCCCTCCTAATCCAATCACGGTTAAGATACGCCAACAAAAGCCTGGGTGGGCATCACAAAATTTTCTCTCCAAGGGTCCCAGCCTTCCTGGCTTTGAGATCTCACACATTCCAGCTCCGCCTTTCCCTGTCCCAACAACAGACCCTAATGGCAGGGTTCGTTCATATCCCCACAATCAGAGGTCAAGTGGAGGCCCCACCATCCTTGGCCAATACAAATACCCTGAAATAGAAAGAGGATTATAAATGTCTGAGATGCAGAAATGATTTATAAAGCAAAAAGAAAAAAAAAGGAAGAAAAAAGAATCCCGTATGTTTAAGCCCACATGCATACCACCAGAGGCCATCTGATTTGTAAAACTGATTAAAAGATAAAGTGAAATAAAGGTAAAATTGTTCAGTAGTCCAAAAGAGGCAACAGGCAGGCAGCCCGGAAAGGAGCCAGATGGAACAGCCTCTGTGACGACCAGTCACATGTGTTGACGGACACCCGGAATCCAGCCTCATTCCTAAAACCGAGTTTTAAATAGCACGCTCTGCACGGCAGCACCCGTTCTGAGGCCGCCTGGAGAAGGGGCTTAGCAAAAGCTGCACATGATCAGTTCTGGCCTCAGCACCTACAAGCCGGAATTCCATGTCCTCGATTTGGAAACAATTTCCCTCTGTGCCAGGGATTGGCCTCGTGACGTTAAATGTTAGTGGAGGGACAACAGGATGGGACTCAAGCCATGACCAAGGTGAAGCTAAAACAGTACTTACTGGAGAGCAGCCAAAGGGAATTAAACCCACACCCAACTTCTAGGACCAACCAGATCAATAGCAAATGAACAGTAATTGATCTGATTTTGATCGGGAGTCTAATCAATCATACTCTTCCATTCATAACAGAGCTGCAATCCTATTAATCCACAGCTGTAAATAATAATAAAAAGTGAGTCCCATTTGGTAATTATTTATGTTATGAGGGGCCCCACGGTCTGAGGCATGACTCCAGAATCATGAGGTTTTCACTTTTTTTTAATATAGACTAATGCTGGCACATCTAAAGAAGGGTTTTCCCTTCGGAAAGCTCCTTCCTCGCCAGCCTTTGCTGCAAAGGGACTCCCTCCGCTCAAGCCGGGTTGAGACTCTTAGTCTGGAATTGGGATAGAATCCATTTACAAGTCCCAAGACATTCAGCTCACATGTCATTTTTCTTTTCTTTTCTTTTTTTAAATGTATTTATTTTTGGCTGCTTTGGGTCTTCGTTGCTGCACACGGGTTTTCTCTAGTTGCGGCGAGCGGGGGCTACTCTTCCTTGCGGTGTGCGGGCTTCTCATTGCGGTGGCTTCTCTTGTTGCGGGGCACGGGCTCTAGGCGCGTGAGCTTCAGTAGTTGTGGCTCACGGGCTCAGTAGTTGTGGCGCACGGACTCAGTTGCTCTGCGGCATGTGGGATCTTCCCGGACCAGGGCTCAAACTCGTGTCCCCTGCATTGGCAGACGGATTCTTAACCACTGTGCCACCAGGGAAGCCCCTACACCTCGATTTTTTAATTCATAAACAATATTATTCAAGGCAGCCCCCGACATCAGTGGGGCAGCTATTTGGCTGTTTAACAAAAAAAGCAGTGCCCCCCTAGCTCCACGTTTGTGAGAAGGAAGGGTAATGATACCAACCACTCTGAAAATGCAGCGTGATTTATAAGCACTAGCAGCCCCTTCCACAATGTACTTAAAAATACACAGACGACTTATTTAAATTCACCCATGCCGTCATCACTCTTCTCCTTAAAGCCCCAGTTCAAACGCCAGCTCTGGAATTTTACAGGTCAAAAGCCTTACGCCAGCAGTCAAAGCATATCCCTGACTCCAGAGCCTTCTGATAAAAAACGCTTTGAGTCCAGTCCCCTTGGGTTTAAATGGGAGATTTTTAGCAGGAAACCTCCTGACCTCAAATAATGATCCCGAGTGTATTCGTTTCTCTGCGGTTCCAATATTCATCCACTCCATTTAGGGGACAGGAGGTTGTTTCTCTGTTTGAAATCTCAGCCACATGCCGGAGCGGAGGCTGGCTTTTTGCTGCTCTGTCTTGAGGTACGGGACTCACGAAGATTCATCGTGAAGCAAAAGTGAGTTCTCTGATGCAGTGACAAAATAGCCTCCGAATGCCCACGAGCACTGAACGCCTGCCTCGTAGGCAAATGTTTCCTTAACACTGTCGCCTGACTTTTATTCCAAAGGGGGTACTTGCTTTGAAAATCAATAATCAGATACACCCACACCCTGACCCCCTGACACATACACATTGTATGTGCTGCTATGTTCCCAACCGCAACAAATTTTCCCCAACAAATGCAATATTTTTTTCTCTACTGAAAATTAAAGACATAGACATGTTTTTAATACCTATGAAATCCAATGATCTGCTGATCTTGAGTGTGAAAAGGAAAAATATCTTTGAATATTTACTTTTCAAGGGACCTTCGTTTGGCTTTTAGCAAAAAGAAAGCCTTTTCATCATGATGGGGGAAAAAAATCCAGAGGGAGGTTTTTATGAGCAAATATTTCTGAAAATTGAAACATCAATGGATCAGACTTCTAGTTACATCCTTCTGTATGTTGGATATAAAGCCATGCATAGATTGATTACATGTTCAAGAAACGTTCAAAAAAAAAAAAAGAGTGGATATATGTATATATATCTACAACTGATTCATTTTGCTGTACACCTGAAACTAGCACAACATTGTGAATACTCCAACAAAAATTTTAAACAATCAAGAAACGTTCAAGAGGGAGCGAGGGGGTCAAATGCAAGGGAAGAGAGGAGGCAGCGATCCTGCATTTTAGAGTCTCAAGCTTATATTTAATCCCTTTCAATGAGAGCTTATCTTTACTTGTCGCCGTTAGAAGCTAGGCCACGTCTGAACCTCAATTTTCTTCCAACCTTTATTTCATTACAAATAAAGGTACAAATATAGAACTGTATGTAATAAAGGTCTTCATAACACAAGAGAGAAAATTAAAACAATTATGAAAGTCATTTTTCATAGTGGTCAATGATGTACAGCTCCAATTTCACTGCTGTCCTATTAAGAGGTGGCGTTTATAACTTACCCCTTATTTTCATTTTGTTGTATATAAAAACTTTTACAGTTTATGTAAGTAAGAAAACAAAACCCAAAACCAAAAAGATCTGTCTTGAGATAGGCTTTCCTTATGGGCGATCCCAAGGAGGGCAGCGTAAGCTACTCTGTGGACCTGCCACTGTGCACAGGAGCCCGAGCGGGCTGCCATCATTCCCTGGAATTACGGTCCTGGGAGATGACTCACCCACAGAGATTCCAGGTGGCTTCCCCGGCCCCCAGAAAAGGCCAAGGGTTCTTGAACTTTGGCAAGAGTAAGAAGCATCCAGGGGTGGTTGTCGAAATGCAGACACCAGAAGTGAAGGAAGTCAGACCCCGGATCTTCTAGGCAAGAGGACCTCAGACTTCAGTTGGACAATGACAGCACAATGAGATTCGGGCCATAGCGGAGGGGCCTATGAGCTCAGACAGTGCATGAGACGATAAAGGAGGCCTCTTACAAGGTGGGGACACTTGAGCTGAGGCTAGAAGGGCTAGTGGGAACTGGTCAGAAGAACTAGGCTCTGAAGGACTAGCCACTGAGTGAGAGGCTTCCCATAAAGAGCACATGTGTCGGGGACAGAGAGCCTGCACAGAAGCCTGGGTGGGCCTGACCTTTCCCCACAGATCTCCCAGGGAAGGACATCCACAAGCCAGGGCTGGCCTGCCTCTGCCACCGGGGTCCAAAGGCACCTAAACCTCACCTTCTCCAGGACTCTGCTTCACCCTCTGCTGACAACAAGACTCAAATAACTTCCCCTGGCCTCATGCAGCCACAGTGAACATGTCTCTGATGAGCCTGCTCACAAGATGTGTCCAGAAACAGAAAGTACGAATCTGCTCTCGAAATATTTGTCCTGGGAACCAACACGTAGCCTGAGCTTGAGTTTCTTCAATGAAGCCCTGACCGAAATACATCTGAACGAGGACCAGAGAGGTTCCCAATACAGTGTATCAGGTTAGAGGCCCACGTCCTTCCTCACCTAGACAAAGGGAAAGTGTATTCCATTCTACCTCTATTAGTTGGGTGCCTGCTCTGTGCTAGTTCCAGGGGCCTGGGCTATGTCAATGAAGAAAACAAACAAAAAAGACAAACGTCTCTGTCTTCACCAGCTTAAATTTTAGTAGATGTGTCTGTCAAATCCGTAAAGGTTTAATGGGGATCCGTTTGTTGTCTGGTTGAATTTTAATTACAGCATCCATTGTTTGCAGGGTTTCTGTGAACCTGGCATGTTCACGCCTCATGGAACTGAGCCGTTGCAGATGTGTATGGCTGTCTGTCCCCAAAATGTTAATGATATTTATGTCCTCTGACCCAGGAATTCCATTTCCATTCTCCATTCCTAAAGAATACCCCTAAATACAGAGGGAGTTTTCCCCAGAATATGTCCATTACAATGTTATTTATATTAGAAAAACACTGAAAATAATTTGTATCTATTAAGAAGTGAGGAGGGAAGAGTGCATTATAGTAACTCCACATCGTGAAACACATGTAAAGAGTCTGATTAAGCATTTGCAATATAAAATAAATAAAGTAGCAGGATATAAAATTGTATACACAGCATATGGTCATACATGTGTAAAAGACAAATTATTTAGGAAAAGAGGTGAAGAAAAAATAACACCAAATGCTAACAGTAGTTACGATTACATGAGGAACCGTGAGTGAAATCTTTTCTTTTCTCTACTTTTCCATAGTTTTTAATTTTTCTATAACGAACACATACTTTTAGATGGGAGAATTCAGTAAACCAGCAAGAAGGGAGAAAATATAGGCAGGAAAGGAGGCAAACGGATTTGGAAGGACAAAAATGAATGTATGTGTCCTGCAGACACCTGAGGGAGCTCAAGTCATCACTGGAAATTTCTTGAAGAGGCAGCTCAAACCAGACGCTCTGGGAATGGCGCCTCAGGACCTTGTCAGTAAGTTCCCTCTCTTGTAGATGCTTAAGGACAACTAGGTGGCGATGGCAGATGGGCCCTGATAGGACCAGACATGCTATTCCCCTACAGAGAAACATCTCATCATCAGATGTTACCGAATTAGTCATGAGGCCCCCTCTTGGGGCCCTAATGAACCAAAACCCACCCACCCACCCACCCCCCTCAGTCAAGGAATTCCTTCCCTATGAGGTCCAAGCCGCCAATAATGAAACTGAGTTCGGTACAAGCAAGACAGGCTCTTATTCTATTCGATGGCCAGAGAATGGATAAAGGGGGCTTATGCTCTACAGGCACCTTCTCCCCAACCAGAAGAAAGTTTTTAGAGTAAAGGTCAAAGGGGAGGGATGGGGTGGAGTCTGACATCATCTCATTTCTCAGAAAAGGCAGAGAGTTTCAGGATATAGGGTCCATGCCTTCTTTCTGTTCTCATAGGGTCACGACACCCGCCTGCGTTCGCGCGGGAGGAGGTCTTAGCCTGATAATGTATTATAATCAGTGTATAAGGAGAAAAGGCGTGAACTTTAGCCCGCTTTGCTGGCCTTCTCGGAACTAGCCAGTTCCGTCTGGTTTTACCTGTGTTGCATCCAGTCGATAAAGCACAACTATATCCTGTTTGGTTGATGTATGGAGTTAAAGACAGTTTCTGCACCCGGGGACTGGGCTGCAGTGCTTGGGTGACAAAAACAGAGAGAGACAGAATCTTCTTAAACATTTCCATTCTTCCAGGCCTCGAGAATATGAGAATGATGATCACTGAGGCTTTAAACAACTTCATTTAAAAAAAAATTTTTTTATTTGAAGTATAGTTGATTTACAACATTGTGTTAATTTCTGCTGTACAGCAAAGTGATTCAGTTATATACACACACACACACATATATATATATATATATATATATATATATATATATACATTCTTTTTCATATTCTTTTCCATTATGGTTTATCACAGGATACTGAATATAGTTCCCTGTGCTCTACAGTAGGACCTTGT
Source organism: Kogia breviceps (assembly GCF_026419965.1). Classification (NCBI taxonomy): domain Eukaryota; kingdom Metazoa; phylum Chordata; class Mammalia; order Artiodactyla; family Physeteridae; genus Kogia; species Kogia breviceps. The sequence continues at coordinate 4,267,002 of NC_081311.1, forward strand.
TAAATAACTCCTTTTAATTTCTTAATCCTCAGGTTCAAGGACCATCTTTCATAGTTTCCTCTCTCATCACCACCAAGCCACCTCCCAAATCTGAGTCTCTGGCTCTGTCTCCATCTTTCTGACCTGATGCCTCTGTCTCCACCCCGAGAGATTAATCACACCCAGCCCCGTGTTACCTACAACCTCCTGTGGTCCTCAGTTATCACACTCTAGGGAAAGTGATTCCTTAAGCGCCTGTGTCACCGACAGGCTGTGAGCCCTGGGAGGACAGGGAGCACGCCTCGCTCATCAAAGAAAAGTTACTGAAGAAATGAATGGGTACCTTTAAAAAAATCAATGAGTGATTCTCTTTCCTGAGCTTCAAATCTTGGTTGCTAGTCACTTGCTGGTCCTTCTCGAATGTTTACGTTCACAAGTATTGAACAAATCAATGAATGAGACTCTTATAATTGAGTAAGTTGAACTAGTGTGCCTTCTCCAGTCAACAAACTAAGCATCCAGCTGAACATCCCTCCCAGATTTATTTACCTGGAGTAGCGGAGAGTAGATCTTAAATGAAACTGACATGGGTACTATTATTTCTGTAGGTTACCATCTTGAGAGATTTCCTTTTAATAAAACCTTAATCTAAAAAAAGTGTGTGAACACGGATAACATCTTCAGGTGTCATGGTCAAATGAACTGGACATCTTTGTTGGTCAGGGAAGAGGGGAATCACCAATGCAAAGTTCATTTTTATTCAGAAAATCCAAAATGAAATTTTGTGGTCCTTTTCCCAAAGTAGAGCACACTCTCTGGACATCTCGGTTTAGTCAATGTCACAATTACTGGCTTGGTCTGCTTCACATTAACTCGATCTTTAATCCATTCATGAGAAAGACCATGTCTCTTCTTAACATTCGTCGTTGTTTTGGAAACGGCTCCAGCAGGTGAATCCTCGCAAGACCCAAATCGTGAAACATCTCAATGTGCAGCAAATCACATCATTGATCACAGTGACAGGGGTTATTCTGAATAAACTTCTGATGCAGACATTTAATTAAATTTTGCAGAAACACTTCTTTTTTCAGAACCCTAAGCGGATATAATGTATCACCATTTTCCCATTAATTTCCTCCAAGCCATTGACTATTGGTACCACTCAAAGGGCGATATCCTTTGCAATTAGGCTATATTTAAACAAAAGATTTTAAAAGAAAAAGCACTTGCTTTTCAGTATTTTATTGAAATGCACGTGTTTAAGTCCAGATCCTACTCTCAGATCACCAAGCTTGGAGTTTGATGCACGGGTCACTGGAGATGCCGGAGCAGGAGGGACTAAATCCTGCAGCCGTCCTAACAGCGCCTCTTTAAAGAGCCTGAGCTAATACATCACTTAACACAGGTTCCTTAATTCTCCCAGACCTCTGAGAATGGGAGTATCTCTTATTCCCTTTTAGAGGCGGGAGAACTGAAGCCTCGGGGTGTTAAATAACCTCCCTCTGACTCCAGAGCTCACGCTGTACGGCACACCACACACCGCAAGGCCAGGAACACACCAAGCCCAGCCTTGCAGAGGCCGGAAGTTACATGCGTAGCATCAGAAGAGGCTGTAGAATGCGAATAAATCATCCCCCTTCAAGTGAAGTTGAAACAGTTACAACTCCCTTCCTTCAAGGAGTGAGCACTCATCCTCGAGCTAGTTGAGATAAAAGCACTCTCCCCTTCTCCCACGGCCACCTCCCCTCAAACGTCACCAGCCTTCCCTTTCATAAGGGCACCGACTTGCCAAACGCCTGGTACCCGACAGACTTGCACACGTTCCGCGTTTATTTGTCCCAGCGGCGGTCCGTGAAGCACTGCCGTGTTCCCGAACATCTGGACCCATCGCATCTCTGCTGATGACTCAGTGGCCTGCAGAAACCCATGCCGAGGGCAGATGGGCCTGTCCCTGGGCTTAATGCGACGGCAGAGGAGCTGAATCAAAGGTGTCAGCCTCCACCCCGGGGGCCGAGGGCCAGAGCCGGCAGGTGCCAGGTCGGGGAGTGATGGGGCCTCTGGGCTCTGGAGAAAGACCCAGGCTGGCCCCCTTGGCAGGTGGGAGCGAGGAGAGTCCAAACCACAGAGACCTGCTTCAAAGCCCCCTGCCCCCTGGGCTGCTGCTGACCCACCCGCTGCTGGGGGTGGGAGTGGGGGACAGGGATGGAGACCTTCCCCTCAGAGGCCACTTTATGTCGTCTGTACGTTACCTGAGGACGCTGGGCACCTCCGAAATGCTGCGGGGACCGGAATGGGGGTGGAAAGCAGGGAGGCTGGTAGGGTTGGTGGCAGAGGGGAGGGAAGTACAGGTGAACTGCTGAGGCTTCTGACTGCAGAGGAGGAAAATGAAGGCGTCCAGGAGGGCAGCCGAGCCCCCAGCAGTATTTCCTAGGAGCCGAGAGAGGGGCAGGCAGGGCCCTGATGTAGTTGCATCCCGCTCGTCCTCTTCCCCGCCTCCTCTGGGGCTGGGTGCTACGGACTGGAGGTTTGTGTCCCCACCCCCTCAAGTTCACACGCTGAGGTCCTAATAACCCCCAGGGTGACGGTGTTAGGAGATGCGGGATCTGAGGCAGAGCCCCTGTGACTGGGGTTAGAGTCCTCATAAACGAGACCCCAGAGAGTTCGCTCGCCCTTCCTCCACTGAGGGCATGGCGAGAACTCTGCCGTCTATGATCCAAGCAGGGGCCCTCAGCAGACACCAGATGGGCCAGTGCCCTGATCTCGGACTTGCCGGCCTCCAGAACTGTGAGAATTAAACGTCCGTTGTCTCAGCCAAGCCGTGTGTGACATCTGGTTACAGCAGCCTCACCTCCCCGGGGTCCTGCAAGGATCCACAAAGCCCGACTTGCCCTGTCACCGGCCTGGTCCAGGTACCAGCACCTGGGCTTTCTTCCCCCAGGCGGGCTTATGCAAAGCTCAGAGTACCAGGGGCTCTCTGCAGCCCTAACAGTACCTTTCTAATCAGCCATTTCTCAGGGATTGAAACTCCCTCATTTCCTTAACCCGTCCGGTCAGAACATCAGAGGCTTTCTGTTTAGCCGCAACAAACCACAAATAAAGCAACAGAGAAAGGGGGCTGTCACGAATAGCTTGAATAAGTTTATCAGCACTTGGTACCAGGCAGAGACAGAAGGGATGGACGAGGGCCAAGGAGAGGCCTGGGAGCAGCTTGGGGTATCCCGGTACCCCTCCAAACTGGGGACAAGCCAGTGTGGCTGCCTAAAGCGGGGAGGCCAACGCCACATCTTTGCTCCCCAATTTTACCCCGTCCGGCTCTCCCACAGACAGAAGCGGGCACTCAGTCCTGATGGCTTACGACTCCCTCCCTGGGAGGTGAACGAGGCTCATCCGCGGCTGCACAGGACACAGCCCGTTAGAGAAAGGCACTCTCGGGCCGGCTGCCCCCAGCCCCAACAGACACCATCCACCCTGAGTGCTGTTTCTCTCACGTGCACAGCACAGCCAAGCAATCGCTTCCTGAAATGTCCCTCAGCATCTCTTTATGGTCGAAAATGGTCGACTTTTTTTTGTTCCCGAGCTAACCTTTTGGCCTAAACGGGGAGATTAAAAAATTTAGGGGTAACAATTTGGAGGACTTTCTGGCTTAGAGAGTAGAAACTACATCTGTAAGCCTGATTTCAACATCATAATCTTCTTGTGTCGGGGTGTTGACAGCATATAAAATACATACAGCCAGATAACCAAGCTATTGGCCACAGCTAACTTTTTTTTTTTTCTTTTAGATTGCCAGAAATATGAAATCCTGAAGTGTGGGCACACAGACTTTTCCCACCTGAATTTTAAATTATTCAAGCAAAAGCTACCACCCTGTACATAAAAAGCAGACATTTAATGTGCCACTTTCGCATAGCACAACCATCAGGTAACCAAACTACTGGCGCGGAGACAGACAGGCAGAGTCTCTGTTTTAAGTTTCCCATTCTCATGTGTACACGATATGTGTGTGTACATCATACACAATACACATATTTATACATGTAAATACACCACACACAGTAATATAGGCACAAGATACTCACTAGATATAGGTATAGCTAAGACATAGACTTCCACACAACTTTAACAAAGAACTGGCAAAGTAATTTCCAAATGATTGAATATGACCCGTTCAGAAGCATAACTGCTGTCTTATTTTAGCCTTTTCCACTTATTTTAACGCTCACATTTGCAGAGCCATGCAAATAAGCCAATCCATCTTTTATTACCCATCGCCACAGATTCTTAATTCCGAATTCCCTCTTCAACACCCCTGGTGCCTTGGCAGTGACAGCAATTTGTTTAAGAGAGAGAGATTTACTGCCGGGTCCCGCGGCCAGGCCCACAGGTCAGGAGGCAGAAAGCAAAGAATCCTACTCGCTTAGATTGTTTGTGAAGGAGGGCGGACTTGATGCGTGACGTGTGCGTGTGCGCAAGGCACCGGCCCGGCCCAGCCCGAGGCCACTGATGAATGGCAAACCCAGCGTCCAGGGCCCCATCCCTGCGGTTCTCCCGCAGACGGCTGTGGTCGCACCTAACGCCTGGCAGGGCGGCCTGTACGCTAGACGGCGATGCAGAGATGATGCCTCCTACTTTCTCTCACCGAACCCAAATGGCCATGATTGATTCCGGCAGGCTGGCCAGAGGATGTAGTCTCTCCTGGGTGTCCCCCCCCCCCCGCCCATTCAATCCTAGCACGTTTCTTAAAGACCTGACTTAACCATTCTTGCAGGGAGGCATTTGCCAAAGCGTATTTGGCTTAAAGGCCCCTCCTCCGTCTCCTGTATCCTCCAGAGTAGAAGAGCAGGATTCTGGGTCCTCTGGAAGTAAAGGCCAAACCCATTTTACATTCCTGCATCCCTAGGTTCAATCAAGTGTTCAGGCCGCCCCAGGCTCTACCCAGCCTGCAGGGACCCCCAGCCGCCCAGCCAGGAGTCCTCAAGTCAGCAGATAACGATGCCAAACTGAATCTTCTTGTAGAAACCCAAAGCCGTACTAGTCCAAGGAGGCCATCGTGACTTGAAACTAGAGATCTATAAACCAACTTTCATGGAGGGTATATCTTTTGAGTACTTTTTTTTTTTTTTTTTTTTAAAGCAAAACACAGGGCATTTTATGGGCGGAGCCCCACAGGGCAGAAGTTCCCGGACAAAGACGTGCATCCGAACTTGTTACTACCGATTACCACCATTTTGCTGCTTCTTCCTAAAACCACACGACCTCCTCACTAACACAAAATAAGATGGTAGGACAGTAGTATAAATATCACAGCACTAGGACATTTTTGACCTATTAGTAATTTTTAATAGGACGCCCCGTACAGATAGAAATGAGTCCATAATGAGTGAGGCCGGGAGAAATGAGCAGGATTTTCATGTTTACCTGTAACCTCAGCAGTGGGCGCCCCTCCCCTGGCAGCTCTGCCCCACAAGCCTCTAAATGAAAGGTGATCAGCTCCTAAAGCTGGGCCTTCCCACCGCTGCAGGCGCTCCTGCCCTCCAAGAGGGAGCCTCACCTGCTCCCCGCCTGTCTCCCGTCTTCTTTTCTTCATTACCCAACAGATGACCTGTGTGATAGGCGTCGCCTCCTGCAGACCCCCGCTGCCGCGGCCTTCAGCGGGGATAAAGCCGGCAACTCCTTTTATCTTCATTCTACTGCTGTTCCCATCCCCTGGTTTTTTTCTAAAGATCGTTTGCCAGCACCGCTTGCTTGGTTGTACCCAGTGGAACAAGCAGCGTCTTCTGAACTGACAATTCTGGCTTTTTGCTGCTTGTGATTTTTCTAAAGCGAAGACAGGGTAAACCTTTTCAGACAAGGAAGTCGGCGCAAAGAAAGGCCTTTCAAGAAACAGAAGTAGTTACTGCAGGAGCTGAACACAACAAGTCTCTTATGTATTCACTTAATTTAGCCATGACTTTCGGGCGGCAAGAGAAATTAGGATCACAGCCTCCGAGAGGGTGTGTGTGGCGTGTATATGTTTTAAAAGAGCATTTCGTTTGGACAGACGTTAAGAAAAGTCATCATCTTAACAACTTAAAAGCAGAAGGTTTTATCTATTAAATATGTATACACATGCCATACTGTAATATTTTTAACGTTCACTGAAAATTGGCCTAATTAGAAAGCCAAATGAAGGTTTCTTTTCAGTATAGTTCTCAATACTATAAACAGATCAAATCTGATCAAATCTGAGTGTTCCTTTCATAAAAGTACTAAGAAAGGAGATCATCTGTTGAGTCTGGAATTTAACACGGTGATACATCTAAGTTAAATAAGATTTTTCAACTGGGATATTCTATTAATTAAGTGCAATATTATTTCAGAGAAATAGCAGAATACATAATGCTTTCTGAGTTATATCAGTACAGCATTACGCCAGAGTACTATGGGAATTTTCCTGATATTATTAGAGGAATAGTCCACTGTCTACAAGAGTCCGTCACAACAGACTCCCACATTTCCCAAAATGTACAATCAGAGCGACTTGTGAACACCCAGTATCTTTTCTCTGCATCCCAGAAAAAAATTCTGAAGAGTTACTTGGACTTACTGAAAACATACTCTGGAAGACAGTATAAAAACACTTAAGACTTTTTTTATTCCTAATTACTTAAAAGCTCACATATTTCCTGCCCATTTTACTACAGATTTACATATGAATAGTTATTTTTGCCAAATTCTAATAGTAGCAATAATGACCCTTTCTTGAGCATTTACAACACATCAGGTGTGGGCTTTTGATACCTGCCCCGTGTTATTTTACTGAAATCTCACAACGAACTGATAAAGTAGGGACAATTATCCACAACTGGCAGAGAGGAAACCCAGGGCTCAGAGGGCTTGTGAATTTGCCCAATGTCACACAGCTAGAAAGTGACAGAGTAGCCTGGCATCCAGATGCATCTACTCCAAAGCCAGGGCTCTGGACTTCTCTGCCAGCACATCTCCCACAAGAGAAAATGCAAACGGTTACCAAGTAAGGGAAAAAAAATCTGCTCCACTCCACAAATGTCACCTCTTCCAAGAAGCCCTCCAGGTACCTCCAAAACAGAACTGGTTTGTAGCCGCAGTAGATTGCTGACCATGTGGTGCTGGGCCAAGTAGTTGTGTGTGTGTCCATTATCTCCCCTAACTGCCTGGGGGCAGGAAATATGTCTCACCATCCCTTACATCTAGTGTCTAACAATCAAATCATGTTCCGACTGCTTTAATTAAGTCAATCTTCATGTATCTGACAATGTTCCCTTAATCTCTAGTCTTCCTAAATGACCTATGTTCATTAAAAAAAAAAAAAAAAATCAACACCGGAAGATGTTCAAGGTATATTGTTAAAGCAAAAACTCAGGTTACAAGATACTGTATATAATAGGATAGTCTCATTTTATTTTGCTTACATACACACACACACACACACACACACACACAAACTAAATACACATACCCAGGAGAAAAGTCCAGAATGATATATATTGTATATAAATATATGCCAAAAAATAGTCACAGAGATCAAATTAGGGTTGGTTTTCTTTCTTTCTCTTTTGCATAATCTATATTGTCTTACTTTTCTACAATGAACATGTATTATTTCTCCCATCGTTTAAAAAACAATGTGGAGGACTTATACAGTCAGAGGTATTTCCTAAAATCTAGAGACATTCCAGGTGGGAGGGCCTGAGCCCAGAGCTGAAACCCTCAGGTGGGAAATGAGGATCGGCAGGGACAGGACCTGCTCCAAGGTCGCCTCCTCCCACGTGGACTGGAAGTGACCCTCGTCCCTCCCCACCCAGAGGCCACGTGCTCTATACACTGCCCCTCTTCCTCGCAGCCAGGGGGACCCCTTGGTGCATCGAACAGGTTGTGGAGACCAGGACCCTCCTGACCCTCCAAGAAGAACCATCTTCGAGGCTTCCGGTCCTGCCAGCCTCCCTGGAGCCGGGGGACGTTCCTCTCAGCTGCGGGTCGGGGGGGTAGAGAGACCAGCCTGGGATCAAGGTGAGCTGCTGGGAAGGCACTGTTTGGGGAGGGGTGTGTGGACCCCCTGAGGGCACCACTGCACCCGGCAACGATGGAGGTGATGCCCAAGGAGGGGGCCAAGGAGGACACAGAGATCACAACACACACCCCTGATGCTGGAAATCCAGGGGGACCCAAGTCAGCAAAGACTGGGGCCAAGAGACTGCCCAGAAATGCCTGGGAGTGATGGGTGGCTACGATTCCAGAACTTCTCAAATCGTCGGTCATTGTTTTGCAGTCAGTTTGAGCCCTGGAGCAGAGCTACGTGTGCGTTCCGGCCCGTGGGGATGCCTTTCCTGGATCCAGGTCCAGCCCGTCCGCCCGTCGCTGGCGAAGTTTGGAGCCGAATCCCAGCCAGAGAGGCAGAGCCGGCTGAGCCTGGTGTCTGTAGAAGACACGACTGGCCACCGAGACAGCACCCCCATCCTCAGGCCAGGGAAATACGAAATCGCCTTGTGCCGCCCTACAGGGACGCGAAGGATGCCAGGGGCGGGAGTGAGTGCTGTTTTGGGGTCCGAACCGTTTCCCAGAGACACAGTCTGACCGGTCTGTCGTCTCTGGTCAGCACCGGCTGCAGCCATTCACATGAACAGTCACAACACAGATTACAGCTTAAAATTCACAGGAAGGAAGCGCTCCGCTCAGGGGCAGGGGTGCGTGGGAACTCTGTATTTGCCACTCAAATTTGCTATGAACCTAAAACCTAAAACTAAAATCTATTTTTTTTTTTTTTTTTTTTTGGCGGTATGCGGGCCTCTCACTGTTGTGGCCTCTCCCGTTGCGGAGCACAGGCTCCGGACGCGCAGGCTCAGCGGCCATGGCTCACGGGCCTAGCGGCTCCGCGGCATGTGGGATCTTCCCGGACCAGGGCACGAACCCGCGTCCCCTGCATCGGCAGGCGGACTCTCAACCACTGCGCCACCAGGGAAGCCCTAAAATCTATTTTAAAAAGGCTCATTCAAGCCTCGCCACCCTCCTCAAGTCCTGCCTGACCATCTCAGGCCCCTTTCGGATGCCCTCTTCACTTCTCTTCACCTAAGGCCCCGTCTCCAACTCCCCTGCCCCGTGCACGTGCGTGTGCGTGCGGCCCCTGCGTGTGTGCACACACGTGTCTCCGTGTGCCTCTCCTCCGTGTCACCGTCCTCCTCCTCCTTCCAGGGTCCCCTCACTACAAAGGACTCAGCTGTTAAACCCTGACTCGGAACTCCCACCTCCCTCTCCCCACCTGAGGGCACATGTGCCCACCCTGACAGCTGCTGTCTCACCTGCTGGACCACAGCTAGGGATGCTCGGGGTGGCCAGAACAGTCCAGGGCACTGAACTCTCCTTGTAAAGCAGAACTTGACTTCCCGGTCTCGGGGTGCTCAGGGGCCCCTCTGCCTGCTCTCCGGGGGCCACCTGTCTGCTGCTCAGGGTCAGGCAGAGACACAGAGGAGAAAGAGGTAGCACCTGAAAGTCCCATACAACTGTGGGGTCCAAACTGTGGCCAGACAATTTAGGTCTCCAGGGAAAACGATACCCTGGATTTGAATAAGTACATGCATGAATGAATGAATCAATGAATAAGGCAAAGTTCTCCTAACCCAGAAAACAAGAGAATTTTGGAGAATGATTTTCCCTCAAGCACCTCCTAGGGCCCTGCACCTCACCCGGGCAGGTGGAGGCCATGGCTACCTGCTGTGGCTGGAAGGCTACCCCGGCTGCCTTATCCTCAGGTGTGCGACCAGCAGGGTGGGGTTCCAGGGAGCACTTTGTTATTTTACTTCCTCAAAGGAGGCCATTTTTCCACTTTAATTATTTTCGTAGCAGAAACCAAACCAGCCGTGGTTTTAGGTGGGGAGGGAAGAGAGCAGGGGAGGGGAGAGGACCTCTGGGACGTAACCCGAGCTTTGTATTCAGATCTCCTGTGTGGGTGCTCGCTCCCTCCTTGCTGTATCACCTTGGGTACTCACCTGACCTCTCGGTGCAACCTTTCCTCATCTGTAAAAACGAGGTCAAGGATGTCACCTCCCCGCAGGGGTGTGGGACGGACCAATGAGCTTTCTCAGGTAAGGTCCTTAGAACAAAACCTGGCATGGAGGCTTTTAAGAACTCTTAATTATTGAAGGTAAAATTTTATCTCGTGTTGCCTAATTTTAGGGTTAACAGATTTAACTCTTAATTTTTTGGATCATACGTGAGAGTTTCCCAAGCACAGAAAACATGGCTCTAATCATAGCACTAGGAGTAACTTAATCCTGGAAACACGTGATCAAACGACAAGTTGGTGTTTCTAGCAAATCAGTTGATCAGGACTGTGCTGAGTGCAGGATTTCCTGGGCAAGAGGGTGCAGGGTCACTCCTGAGAGCCCCACCAGGGATGGAGGAGGGTGGCCCCATCCCTAGGGCGGCGGGGGTAGGCAAGCCCATTCGTTACCTCACTGCCAAAAGCTTTTCTTCTTTTAATGTTCACTCGTGTGTGTGTCTAGTTCCACCCTCAGATCAATTTAAAGGTTGTCGCAAATGCCTCTGCCCCCAAATTTATTTTCCAAGCCTGTAAATCGACCTCCATCGTATGCGAGAAGGCCCGGGTCACATCTCACCCATAAACCACTCCCGGGCCCTGGACCTCGGCGCTCCTGTTTGAAACAAGCAATGGCCTCACCAAAAATAACACGACTTTACAGAGAATGTGCGAGCCCCGTCTGGCTGACAGGAGTGACAAGCAGGCCTTCCATCGCTTTCCCAAGACCCTTCCAAGCAACTCAAGGAATGAAAGTAATTAGAGCCCCGGCCCCCTGACCCCTGCTGATCTTGGCAGCCCTGTCTTCTTAGGAGACAGGAGAACAAAGGGCGAAATCAGAGGCTCCCCAGGGCATTGGGTTTGAAATCAGAAACTCCCTGCAGCCTCAGCAGTGAGCATGGTGAGGAATTAAAAGACGCCTCCAAACGCCCCCATAGCCTCTTCCTGTCCAGCCCTGTCCTCCCTGGCAGCTCCCGGGGCCGAGCCTCACATTCCCTGGCCACCCTCGGCCCCCGGGACCGTCCCAGGCAGACCCCTTACGTGTGCTCCGTAAGTGCTGCAGCGCTTTGTTTCTGTGGCTCCTCTACCAGGAAGAAGCAGGAACAAGGCTGCTCTCCGTCACCCCTGAAACACCTGATGGCCCCCAGGATCTGACAATTCTTATACTGGGTGTGGTTTTCTTTTTGTTTAATTTTTCCTGGAGTCTAGTTGATTTACAATGTTGTGTTAGTTTCAGGTGTACAGCAAAGTGACTCAGTTATACATATAATCTCCACTCTTTTTTAGATTCTTTTCCCATACAGGTCATTACAGAGTACTGAGTAGAGTTCCCTGTGCTGCAGAGTAGGTCCGTACTGTTACCTATTTTATATATAGTCATGTGTATATGTCAGTCCCAATCTCCCAATTTATCTCTCTCCTCCTTAACCCCTGGTAACCATAAGTTCGTTTTCTACATCTGTGACTCTATTTCTGTTTTGTAGGTAAGTTCATTTGTACCCTTTTCTTTAGATTCCACCTATAAGCGATATCATGTGACATTTGTCCTTCTCTGTCTGACTGACTTCACTCAGTATGACAAGGTTCCGTTTTGTCTCTTCCTACGTCTAGAATTTCAGAGCTCTGAGTACATCTTTACTAAGCTTTCCTATTTTCAGGATCCGGGAATGTTTCCTCCTTTTCAAAATCTGCATAACTTGTGCCTAAAGTATCTGTGTCTGATAAGAAAAACACTTGGCCTCGTCAACGTGCAGTGCCCGCGCAGCGAGCACAGCCATGCACTCCTGCAGGGGCCGCCTCCTTTCCCGAACCCCTCCAGCCCATCAGTTGTCCCTGCACTACCCGCTCTGCCCCCTCCCCATAACTGCCTCACCCCAGCCACTTGTCACGTCCCTCCTCGATCACTGCCATCTTTACCAGATCATCTCACTGGTCTCCAGAAACCTCCCACCACCCACGCCCACCTGAGCTAACCTAAACCACACACCTGGGCTACATGCCCCAGGCTGGAGACCTCCAGTGCTTTCCCGCCATCAGTCTATAGGCTAACATCCAAATTCCTCTGCAGGGTGTTGAAAGGCCTTCTCTGTCTGGTTGGGACCACCTTTCCAGCCTCATCTTTAGCCACTCCCCATGACCATAAACTAGAACCACGCAGAGCAATTGTGGGATGCTCTCTCCCCTCGCTGCGCGGAAGGCCTTACCTTCCCTGACTCTGGTGGACTGTTCCCTTGGCGGCCCCCAGTGAACTATGCCTCCGATATTCCTGCTGTTTTGGAGTCTCCTCCCACATGGACTCTGAGGTTCGTCATGCGAGTTGCTTCCGCTGATGGGACGTTAGCGACAGCAACGGAAGCAGAGGCTTGCTAAGCACCTGCACAAGGGAACCTTCCTGCAACCTTTCTTGGAGCCCTGAGCTGCGTGCAGAGAGGTCCAGCTTCTCTGCTGGCGAGACTGCAGAGAAAGACCACGTGAAGAGCCACATGGAGAGAAGATGCTCAACCTTACACGAAGATCAAGGTGGGGGGGGGTCCACAGCCACACCAGTGTTCCGGTGAGGCCTCCAGATGATCCCATCTCCTGCTATGATCTGACTGCATCTGCATGAGAGACCCAAAGTGAGACCAGCTGAAGAACCAGCCAGCAGAACTCAGTCAACCAGGAGAAGGTGAAGGGTAATGAAAGAATTGTAAGCCACTGAGTTCTGGAGCCGTGTGTTACACAACAATAGGTAACTAAAATAGGCCATTATCACTCAATTCAGTTCACAAGTCAAGGAGCACTTGAAACCTTAATGTGTGTATTCTATGCTTCCTGGCGTGATAAAGGATTCGGCAAAAGAGGGCACAGACCTTTCCTTCAAGGAGATTGCAGACTAGCTGGACCCTCTCACTCACACAGCCTTCTAACATTATTTGGGGCACCTGTTATGCATGTCTGCGAAGGTCTCTTGCCTACGTTCACCTTGGCTTCCACTTGACTAGCTGTTTGCCATTCACACTTAACCTCCAGGGCTGGAATCAGCCGCTGCTCTCAGAATGCGTGCATCCCAAATGCTCCCCCAAAACCCAGAGCTGGAAACCCTCAGGGAAGATGGTGGGAGCTTAGGGAGCGTCAACTCACTTAGGAGAAGTGGCTCCGTCTGCCGCTGGCGGTAGAGACAAATCTCCCCCAAATCTTATAGGTCAGAAAGGGAAGCCTTCCTGCTTCATATTCAGAGAGCCATCCATTCTTTCAGGTGACTGAGAGGTGGAGCCCGGGAAGACAATCCCACCGCAGAGGCTAAGTGGCGACGGGCTTCGCTAGCAGGGTGCGGCGCTAGCCACAGACTCATGCTTTCCAGAAATCCCTTCAGTGTCTAAGGACACAGCTAAGTGGTTCCCTTATGTCTGCAAAAATGACAGGCCCTTTCCCAAGTTCACCTCTGCTGCTGGGGAGAATCTGTTTTCCCTAAGCCAATGAATATAACTACTCTGACCGAGACTAAGGCTCCCACTCTACACCACGAGCTCAAACCTCCCAAACCACTTCACCCTTCTAGGCCTCCATGTGCTTGATTATAAAATTAAAGAATCATGGAAGATTGTCTCTGGGGCTTTCATGACTCTCATCACTGGATGCTATAAATGAAGAGGATTCATACTATAGTGGTAGCATGGGATTATGAGTGGAGTTACAACAACCAGGGGTTCATTTCCAGGCACAATGAGCTCTGGCCTGGGATTCAGGACACACGGGTTCTAGCCCTGGCCCTGCTCCAACTAGCTGTGTGAAACCTGACAAGTCTGTTGGTCTTGATAGGCCTATCTATAAAACAGAGTGCACGTTTGCCAAAGCAGTTCCACCGAGCACAGAGCTGGAAGATGGGAGGGAGGAGCCTCCCCAATGAAGGAAGCTTCTGGGCCTCCACCTCGCTCCGACCAATGAATGTCCTTATGGTTTCACTGAGTGAATAGCTAGCTCTAAGGCTTTTTTTTTTTTTTTCAATTGACAAAAATCGAAAAAACAAACTGGTGTTGTCTCACAATCGTTCCTCTGAATCCTCCCAGAGGAAGAATTAGAGTATGTAATCTGGTTTCAGTAGTAATCACTTAAGTATCTTTGTATTAGTTCATTACAGAGCTGGGTGTCTACTCTTTGCAAGGACAATATGCCAATGCTGCAAGACAGGCAGACATGTAGGCGGCAAAGCCTCTGCCCAAAGGGACCAGCAGAGGAAGTAAGACACAGACAAACGGTCAGACGGGGCAGCCAAGGCAATGCGCAATAACTTAGCTACAGAGAGCTATGGAGTCAGAGAGGACACAGCACACTTGGAAGATGGGTCAGGAAGACTGCTTGGAGGAGGCAGTGTGTCAGTGACGAGGGTTCTTGTTAAATGTAACAGAAAACTAAGTTAATGAGCCCTCAGCGATAAAGACACCTGCTGGCTCACACAACTAGATGCCGAGAGGTAGGGTGGGTCCCAGGGCTGATGTGATCCAGGGCCTCCAACATACTTCCTTCCATCCTAGCGTCTGCCCTCCTTATCTTTTGGTGGTAAAGTGGCTCAAACCCTTGTACAAAAGCCAAAGAAAGCACATCTATTCATGATGAAAACTCTTTTAACAAACTGAGAATAGAGAAAACTTCCTCAACCTGATAAAGTACATTTATGAAAAACCTACAGCAATCATGACACCTAATGATAAAAGATGGGAGGCTTTCCCCTTAAATCTGGGGAAAAGACAAAGCTATCTCCCCTCACCACTTCTATTTAACATTGTCCTAGAGTTCTAGCCAGTGCAATCAGGCAAGAAAAAGAAATAGAAGGCATCCAGATTGGAAAGGAAGAAGTAAAACTGTCTTCATTCACAGACACCATAATTTGTAGATAGAAAACACTACGGAATCCATGGGAAAAACTACAAAACTAACAAGCAAATACAAAAATTAACTTATTTATACCAACAATGAAATATCCAAAATAAAATTAATAAAGTGACTCTATTCACAAAAGCATCAAAAAAATAAAATACCTAGCAGTAAATTTAACAGAATGGTGCCAGACTTGTACACTGAAAACTTCAAAACATTGCTGAAAGAAATGAAAGAAGGTCTAAATAAAGGGAGTGAAATTCCATTGCTCATTGATTGTTAGACTCAATATTGTTAAGATGGCAGTATTTCCCCAATTTATCTACAGATTTATTGCAAAACTAGATGCTTTCCCCAAGACCAGGAACAAGGCAAGGATGGCCCCTCTCACCATTCCTTTCCTCAGCTAATGAAATGAAACAAGAAAGGGAAATAAATATATATAGATTGGGAAAGAAGAAATTAAACTGTTCATCTGTAAACAGGTCATCTGTCCACAGATGACCTGATTGTCTATGTAGAAAATCCCAAAAACTTGACAAAGCAAAACAAACAAAAAATAACAACAACAACAAAACACCCTCCTGGAATTAAGACATGATTATAGTAAAGTTGTATGATACAAGACTAATATATGAAAATCAGTTGCTTTCCTATATACCTCCAATGAACAACAGGAATTTGACATTTAAAATACAACACCATTTACATAAGCATCAAAACAAAGTTAAATACTTAGCTATAAATCTACCAAACTATGAATAACATTTATATGAGGAAAACTAGAAAACTCTAATGAAAGAAATCAAAGAGCTAAATAAATGAAGATATATTCCATGTTCATGTGTAGAATCAATGTTCTTAAGAAGTCCATTCATCCCAATTTGATCTACAGATTCAGTGCAATCCCTATCAAAACCCCAGCAAGTTATCTTGTGAATATTGACAAACTAATTGTAAAGTTTGTACGGGAAGATAGAATAGCAACACAATACTGAAGAAGAACAAAGTCGGAGGACTGATGTTACTCAATTCAAGACTTAGAATAAAGATACAGTAATCAAAACAGTGTGACATTGATGAAAGAATACAAAAAAAGATCAATATAACAATACAGAGCCCAGAAACGTACCCATGCAGATGTACTCAATTGATCTTCCACAAAGGAGCAAAGGAAATTCAATGGAAAGGGATAATCTTTTCAACAAACACTGCTGAAAAAACTGGACAGCCACATACAATTAAAAAAAAATTAATCTAGACACAGACTTTTTACCCTTCACAAAAATTAACTCAAAAGGGATCATATACCTAAATGTCAAACACAAAACTATAAGACTTCTAGAAAATAAAACAGGAGACAATCTGGGTCACTGTGGGTTTGTAATGACTTTAAAATAAAACACAAAAAGCACAACCTATGAAAGAAAAATTATAAGTTTGATTCCATTAAAATTAACATTTCGACTCAGCAAAAGATATGGTTGAGAGAATGTAAAGACATGACAGAGAAAATATTTGCAAAACACATATAACATATATTATATTATAACACATATTTGTGTCCTGTACAAACAACTCTTAAAACTCAACAATTACAAAACAAACAACCCAATTAAAAAAGAACCAAAGGTCTGACCAGACACCTCCCAAAGAAGATATACAGATGGCAAATAAGTATACTTAAAAATGCTCAATATCATATATCATTGGGGAGGTGCAAATTAAAACAAAAATGAGATATCACTAAGCACCTGTGAGAATGGCTAAGACCCAAAACACTGACAACCCCAAGTGCTGGTGAAAATGTGGAGCCACAGGAGCTCTCATTCTTGGCTGGTGAGAATGCAACATGGTACAGCTACTTTGAAAGACGGGCAATTTATTACAAAGCTAAACACAGGCTCACCACAGAATCCAGCAATTGTGCTCCTTGGTATTGACCCAAAAAAGTTGAAAACTTAGGTCCACACAAAAACCCACCCATGAATGTTTAGAGAAGCTTTATTCAAAATTACCGAAAATTGGAAGCAACCATTGTCCTTCCACAGGTGAATGTGGATAAACTGTGGTGCATCCAGACCATGAATCTTATTCAATAACATGAAGAAATGAGTTATCAAGCCAGGAGAAGACACAGTGGAACCATAAAAGCATAATATACTGGGCTTCCCTGGTGGCGCAGTGGTGGAGAGTCCGCCTGCCGATGCAGGGGACGCGGGTTCGTGCCCCGGTCCGGGAAGATCCCACATGCCGCGGAGCGGCTGGGCCCGTGAGCCGTGGCCGCTGAGCCTGCGCGTCCGGAGCCTGTGCTCCGCAACGGGAGAGGCCACAGCAGTGAGAGGCCCGCGTACCGCAAAAAATAAATAAATAAATAAATAAATAAATAAATAAATAAATAAATAAATAAATAAATAAAAGCATAATACTAAGTGAAAAAAACCTAGTTTGAAAACGCTGTATACTGTTTGATTACAACTATCTGACGTTCCGGAAAAGGCAAATCTCTAGAGACAGTAAAAAGATCAGTGGTTTCCAGGGCCTGGGGGAGGGAGGGATGAATGAACAGATGGAGTACAGGGGATTTTTAGGGTGATGAAATTGCTCTCTATGATACTATAATGGTGGACACATGATGTCATACATTTGTCAAAACCCATAGAACCATGAAACACAAAAAGTGAATCTTAATGTAAACAGTAGACTTCAGTTAATAAAAATGTATCAGTTTTGGTTCATCAGTGTATCACACTCATGCAAGATGTTAAAAATGGGGGAAACTATGGCGGGGGTAGGGGATGGTACATGGGACCTCCAAATTTCCGCACAATTTTTCTGTAAACCAGAAGTTCTCTTTAAAAATAGTCTATTAATTTTAAAAATCTGCAAAACATATCTGAAAGAAATTTTACAAGATATAAATAAATTGAGAGAAATATCCACATTGCTTGGTTGGAAGACAATATTGTTAAGCCTTGGATACTGCAACTTGTCCTAAGTTTCGACGTCGAGAAGTGTGAGTCCTCAACTTTGTTCTTCTTTTTCAGGATTGTTTTGGCTTTCTCAACCCTTCACATAAACGTATGAATTTTAGAAACAGCTTGTCATCGTCTTAAAAAAAAAAAAAAGCAGCCAGGATTTTGGTACATTTTGTGTTAAATCTATAGATCAGTATTGAGAGTAACTGCACTTATATCAAATAGCTTATTTGTTCTTATTACTCAACTGGTAACTGACCCTCCGTTTTTGTCACTCCAAGAACTAGGATTCTTGGATTAGTAAACACCTGAGAACGTAGTTGTTGTCTACTGCCTGCGAACTTAGCACATGTTCTTTCCCTGCAGGAGCTCTCCATCCCCCCAACACTCCTGGTCCCCTCCCCGCCTGCCCCTGGTTGGCTGGGAGTTTCCCTACTGCTCCCAGACAGAACACAGAGGAAACAAGGAGACCGCCTTCCCCGAAGGTTCCTGCATCTTTCCCTGAATCACCACTGTCACCAGGGCACTTCATTGCTGTCTTTAATAGCTCACAAGTGGCTCCTTCTGGAAGCGAGGGCAGAACAGCCCATGTGTCAGCCAGTGGGATGCTGAGGCAGCAGCGTTGGCACGAGCTGCTGCAAACAGGCGGCACGCTTGCTTCCGAGGCTCGCTAAGTGCCCACTGGCCTGGGATCCAAGATCTGCACTTGGGCTGCCTTTGATCTGGCCTGTCTGCTGCCAAGTCTCAATTAGACAGCCTGTAATACAGTTGGTTCTGGCACAAGTGCTGAGAAAAATAAATCAAAGGATGGTCTCCAATAGGAGTGAGTCCCTGGCCATGATATTTGGAGAGGCCACAGGAACCACTGCCCCTAGCCTGTGGGGCCCTCAGCACAAAAGCCCATGGCAATGCCATTCCCTGGAATGAAGTCTCCAAAATGGGTTTAGGTTCTGATTCAATGCATTTAGACACTGTCTAACAAATGCAAAGTGCCCAGACAAAAGGGAGGTGCCCAGCTTTCCAAGGACATCATCAGAACAAATACTTGCCACTGTGCCTCCAATATTCCAGGAAGGAAGGCGAGGCTTGCCTGCAGAAGCCATGGGCAGAGCTCTCTCCGAAGCTCTCGCTCACGCCAGCTCCTGCTCTCGGTGCTGTTCACTCAGATAATTTGCGCGATTACATTTATTAGGAATGGGATTCATTTTTAATTCAGCAGTCAGACGGAGGCTGGGGCAGAGCGTGCTGCTTTCTTGCCTGTAGCTCGGATGGTTGATATCAGTGCCAGCTTAACCTCTGGGCACCATCCTAAAGCCTTTCATTCAAGTGGTTCATCGCAAAGAGGACGAGATGTAAGATGCTCCAGGGTAGAGGTAACTACGCAAAAATTCCATTGCTTCCGCTGGGGAAAAAAAAAAAAAAATAGGAAGCCTGTTTAAACCTACTTAGCCTATCTTATTTTATTTTTTAAATAAATTTATTTATTTATTTATTTAGGGCCGTGTTGGGTCTTCCTTGCTGTGCGCAGGCTTTTCTCTAGTTGCAGTGAGCAGGCTTCTCATTGTCGTGGCTTCTCTTGCTGCGGAGCACAGGCTCTAGGCGCGCAGGCTTCAGTAGTTGTGGCGTGCAGGCTTCAGTAGTTGTGGCACATGGGCTCAGTAGTTTTGGCTTGCAGGCTCTAGAGCTCAGGCTCAGTAGTTGTGGCTCACGGGCTGAGTTGCTCCGCAGCATGTGGGATCTTCCCGGACCAGGGCTTGAACCTGTGGCCCCTGCATTGGCAGGCAGATTCTTAACTACTGCGCCACCAGAGAAACCCCAAACCTACTTAGCCTATTTTCAAGGGGTGTTAGTCTAGCTACATTTTCTCTGCTTCTGTAGCTGTGTGATACCTGCTTCACATGCATTTCTAAGAAATACAAGGAAAAGGAGGGACCAGGGGACCAGGAGCCAGAGGCTGGATTTGAAGGTAACCGGGGTTATGAGGAAATCAGCACTGGGGACATTTTGGAGTGATCCTGTCTCTAGGGTAAGCCCTGAGGATGCACGTGGCAAGAAACAGGACCACAAAGAAGCGAGGGCCCTCATGTGGGGTGTGGAGATGTCCGGCGACGTCTTGGGGACACATCCCAGCCACACAGTACAACGGGCAGGTTGCCTGAGTCTGCCTGTAAAGACAGTCACCTTCGTGGGAAATAATGAGCCACCGACTGAAGGTTTGCTGTTTAGGTGAGGCTCGGGGCGCAGGGTTCAAGGTTCAAGGCCCACCTCACCCCACCTCTCACCCCCGCGTCCCAGCCTTTGACATGGACCCCTTCCCAGCTGTGATGCCGTTGGAAAATGAAGAGGAGGTGGTTCACAGCATCACCGGGAGGGAAACGGGTGAGCAATGCAGAGGGAGTGGCTTTCTAATCTGCAGGGCCAGGTCTCAGAAAACATCGGTTCACTCTAAGGTGGTGTCATCAAGGTCATCGATGTAAGAGACCCAGACTATACAACACGCCAGCCCCGGTTCCTTAAGATCTCATATTCCTGGCTAACTAGACAGCCTTTCTTTATGTCTTTAATGATTCCGTTCAGGCCTGTGGGAGGTTATCACTCTCATGCACCACCAGTGAAATTATAAATTGGCACTATCATTCTGAAACTAAAATAACGACAAATGTTTGGACTGGGATACTGTACAACTGTTAACATCATATTCCAAAACAAATCTGATTAACCAAAGGCAATGTTCCCAACATAACATTAAATGAATCAAACATACATGATATCTTATACACGTAAACATCTACATCAAGGGTTGGCGCTGGGCAGCCTGCAGCCCAGTCCGTCCTGCTGCCTGTTTTCGTAAAGTTTTACCTGACACAGCCAGGGTCACTCACCCAGCTGTTGTCTGTGGCTGCTTTCGTGCTGCGACAGCAGAGCTGAGTAGTTGTGTCAGAGATCTGAGAAGCCTAAAATATGCGATATCTGGTCCACTATCAAAAAAAAAAAAAAAAAAAGTTTACAGACAACTAATCTACATAAATACAAAGAAAAAAGACAGGGAAATATTCCAGGTTGTTGACTATGGCTTCGGTATGTAGTACCCTGATAACACACACAGGTTTTTAATTATGTGAGGTGGGCGTGTGTGTACAGGTACTTGTACGGTACACAGGAAATTCAAATATTTGAAGCCAGGAAGGAGAGGGGGCCGTCTATGAGGTCAAGTTCTGAGTGGAGATCCTGCATGAGGTCTGAGAAAAGGCCTTTGCTGGGCTTTGGTCATTGGAGATTTCCATGAATGTCTGCAGGATGGGCTGTGGCCAGTGTACAGGCAGTAAAGCAGATTTTGTCCTTCAGAAGGGAGATTTTAAAAGACAAAAGCTCTAGGTTAAGGGCAGTGGGCAGGGGCCGGAGCGGGGGAGGCATCTCGGGGGCCAGGGGCGATCTGGGCGCCATGAGGGGCAGGCATGAGAAGGCCAAGTGGAAAGGTTGGGCGGGAGGTGCTTGGCACAGGTTTGGGGGTTTCTTCTAGCCTACCCTGTGCTGCCCATCTCTTGTCAGGATGAGAAAGTGGGGAGGAAATGGGAGCCATAAATATGGGTCACTGGATCCACGCAATTTGTCTGTGAAAAATTAAAACTGTAATCCCAAGAAGTAGATGTGTCAAACTGATGTTTGTCTCAGGAGAGGGGAAGCCAGGCGCTGGTGGAAGGACTTAAGAGCTCTGCGGTGGTTCACGCCACGTGCCTCCACCGGGAAACCTGCAGAAATGCTCGTAAGGGGTGAAATTCCCTTTAAAATTAAAAACCAGTTTTCCACATAAATCCACTTGTGTTCTGTCCTATCTCAGATTTCTGGCAATGTCTCCTGTCTCTTTCACTCCCTTTAACACATCATTTTGTAAGCCTGTATTTCGTGCTAAGTAAACCAAATATCATTTAGCTTGCTTTTGCCAAAACTGAGCCCTTCCCGGATATTAAAGATGAAACCGCCAAACAGCTGGGCTGTTCAGAAAAGGAAGCTATTATATAAGGACAGGGTGTGAATTTTTTCAGGATGTGAAAATATATACTTTAATTTCACAAGTTGGTAATTAGTATAGGAGGATAAAGTCATAATCCAAAACAATAATCTTTATTACCAAAATAGAGATGAAACACAATTAAAATGAACAATATTACTAGCCATAATTGCTAATCAATTAGCTGAGAAGCTATATTACTGTAATTTTCCTAGCCCCAATTTGCCCTTCCTATATTTTTTTGCTTTTTATAACATAAGATGGAGACGGGTTGAAAGGATGCATCTGCAAAGCCCTTTCTGAACTCGTCTCAATGTCCAACCACCTCATCCTCAGCCGTGAGTGTTTCCACCCACTAGGTGCCTGGGAACCGTCCCCCTGGTTGTGTAGGTCAAGGCCAGCTCTAGCTGGCATTTCCCAGCTGCACCTGGTGAATCGTGCTCACTAGCAAACCGGTAGGGTAGCATGCACTTCCCCAGCTGCCCTTGCATTTTCTTGCTCAAAGCAACCCCAAGGGACTTCCCTGATGGTGCAGTGGGGTTAAGAATCCACCTGCCAATGCAGGGGACACAGTTTCAATCCCAGGTCTGGGCAGATCCCACATGGCTCGGAGCAACTAAGCCTGTGCGCCACAACTCCTGAACCAATGCACCACAACTACGGAGGCCCGTGTGCCTAGAGCCTGTGCTCCGCAACAAGAGAAGCCACCACAACGAGAAGCCCCGCGCACCACAATGAAGAGTAACCCCCACTCGCCGCAACTAGAGAAAGCCCGCGTGCAGCAACGAAGACCCAACGCAGCCAAAAATAAAACTAATTAATTAAGGGGGGGGGAAGCAGATACTCTAAAAAATCCCAAACAACAACCCCAAGGTGAAAGAACCCCAACCAGTGAACACGTGCTCAGCCCCACAAAAGCGGACCACGTGATAAACTGGATCTTGGGCATATAAGGCTTCTGCCTTCATCCCTGAAGGATAATCCACCTGGTGCGCAACTTCCCGAGAATCCAGTTACACACCCAGCTTGTTCTGAGCATTACATTCCTCTGAATCTCAAAATAATTTCAGCCACTCACAGGAAGAATGTTTTGGAGATGAAACTTCATGGCTTTCCTGATTTTCTTAAAAGTGCAGCTAGAGGTGACTTCTGCCCGCCATGCCCTGTCTCTGCGCATCGCAGGGATGGAGCTCTGCGCAGGTAGAGGCAGCCTAGCACCTCCCGCCCACGGGGGCCTGAATGTCCTGGAGTCTGGCCCCCCTTGGAGAAGAAAGGTCCCAGCCACAGAACCAACCCTGGGGGCGGGGAGGAGGGCACGGCTGCTGCTGGCCTCAGGGAGCCCGGGCTGTCGGTTTGTGAAAGTCAGAAAGCCAGGCTTCTGGGGTGGAGGGAATGGAACGGGCGAGCCGGCTGGTCCTCTGCCCGCTCTGCCCCCTCCTCCTCCGGCTCCGGCGGAAATGCTCTCAGGGGTGGGGTGCTGGGCTGCCCTTAGGTCGGAGGCTTCCGGCACCAGGCCTGGGTCCTCCGTACTGGCGGAGGTGGGTGGCTCCGAGGGTCAAGACAGCAGCCCCGGGCTTGGAGAGCCCGAGCGGGGCACCGATGCTGCCTGCCCCGGGTTGTGGTTGAACAGCCCCCCACTCTGGCTTCCCCGGCTCGCTCACCGCACTTGCCAACAGGTTTGGACAAGGTTCCCACGCAGGGAAGCTGCACCCCAGGCTCCCGTCGTGCCCGTCACCTCCCCGCACCCACCCCTCCACTGGCTACTCAGACCCAGGGGCTCCCGTGCTCCTGGGGCTGCAGCGGCCACAGGTCCCATCCCCCAGCCTGTTGCCTCCGTCCTGCATGCCGGGAGGACGTCTTGCGATACCCTGTACCCCGACCCAGACCCACGCAGGAAGACAAGGTCAGGAAAGTCTCGTGAGGGTAGATGGCGAGGAAGAGCTGAGGGGGCTGAACAAAACTCATATTGAGCAAATCTCGACCGCTGGCAATTCTTCCTGGTTGAAGGAAAAAAGCAAAAACAAAAACTGGTCATATGATCTCAATTTAACCAGAAAACACGTACTGCAGATTCTTCCTCACTCTACGGCTGGAGGAATGCAGTGCGCTCACCAGCTCGGGGCAATGGCTTCGCAAAAGCAGCTAATTGGAAGCACAGGACTTTGTTTTGCCAGGGATGTTGCATCGGTGTAACACTGGCTGCTTACCAATCCCCGCTAGGAGAAGGAAGCAGACCAGCTCTTTCGAAGGGCAAATAGCTACCTGAGGACTCCAAAGGCTGGGGAAGGCTGGCTGGACCAAGGTGGATGGAACGCAGAATGACTGTGTCTTTTCAACCCACAGTCAAGTCTCCTAGGATTCTCAATATCTGAGATCAAGGTCTCTTTGGCTGGACTTGGGGGAAGAAGCAAAAATGAGAAGGGGGGGACCCACAGCACAAAGGGCATGACCCTGACCTTGGAAATCTTAAGGCAACCTTGGCCTTGATAACTCCCAAGACCATGACCTCACTGTCCAGTACTCACTGCTCCCTTAGACCTCAGGCTCCGGTCACGTTCTCTTGGGGAGTCCCAGACCATGTCCTGCAGAACCAGGTGAAGGAACGGAGCAAGGAGAGGAGGACAGAAAAGGAGGGTTTCAAACTTTGCTCATAGATATTCCTGCAGCGGTGTTTAATAGGGCTCCTTTGTTTGTTCCCGACAATGGATCTTATCTTGGGTGAGGGCTGTGTTCAGGTCTATTATTACCCGATATAGAAGGCTCGCAGGCTTTCTTCCCCCTTGTTCAGCGGCATCGGAGTAGCGGAGCAAATTTAATCCAAGAACCAGCTCCAGGGAGAATCTTTGGAGACGCTCCCCTTTCTCCTAATGCTGTTATCTCCCCTTCCTTGTGTTGGGGAGGCATAAAAATCACAAAAAAGTCATCCTGAGTACATTCTTCCTGATAATTATTGTCAGACTTGGAGATAAGTCCTCTGCGTGATGCAACGTGTGTTTGCCGGGCGCCTGAATGAAAATCCTGCAGCAGCCTCACCAGACAATGGTCGCCCGACATCGCTGGGGCCTCCGCATTGTGCCACAGACAAGAGAGCACTTTGATATTTTTGTGTTTCGATAAGGCCCAATCTGGGGGCCTTTATCTCCACTGTTATATTTAAAGATGACATTCTGGCCCTGCCGGCTTTGCCTATTGTTTTGACCCTGATTACCCCCAATGTTGTTTAGTCAAACTCACCAGCTTAATGAAGGACCTGCTCCCAATTTAAGGAAAATTATTTAAATGCAGAGTAGCCTAGACACTGTGGTTTCAGAAAGAACTAGGTGGTTAATCAAAAGTTAATTGTATAATTCTCATGCAGATTAGGGCCTCTTGCAAACGAATCCCAGGTTGTGATTATTAAAAAAAAAAAGGAGAGTGCAGAGCAATGCACAGGGGCCTACAGCCTGGTAAACAATCAGCCCCGGTTTAATTTGTGGTAAACAAAGTGATGATACACTAGGGGTCTCCGAAGGAGAAGAAAAGGTGAAAATAAATTAAAGCACAACATACAGATATGATCTTTTTGTTTGAGGCCATCTTTCAAACACATAAGCTAAATGAATAAAAAGCGAGCCATTAATATTTACCGGAAGCCAAGAACTCTACAAACACCGGCAGGTCCATAATTACACTGAGGTTTCAGGAGGGGCCTGGGCCGCAGATGGACACTCTTCACGGCCACCGTGATGACGTCCACCACTGCTCCCTCCCTGCAGGAAGTGAGGCAACGCCTGCTCCCCTGCGGTCTGGAGGCTCACACCTGACTACCCACCTGGCTTTGTCTTCCAAGAGAATGTCGATGGCCCACCCCGCCGGGTGGATGGTTAGCGCATCGGAAAGGAGCGGTGGGACCCAGCCTGGGCTCCCACGAGAGGCAGGGGTGTTCGCAAGGGGGCTAAAGTCCCCCAAGAACGTGCTTTCTGATCCAGAGAGAGGAGACCAGGGACGTGGTCACCTTCCCTTCATCCCCGACAACCAGATTCTCCCAGCTCAGGCCTGGTGCGGTCCCAGCCCTGGCCTCCCTGGAATGGCCGCTGGCCTGGCTTCTTCCGGAGGAGAACAAGGTCCAGGGAGAAGCCAGGGGCTCCCACGCCTCTCCTGTGTTTTCAGAGGAATGAGCACGTTTCAAAGACGGCCTCCCGGGCTTCCCTGGTGGCGCAGTGGTTGAGAATCCGCCTGCCGATGCAGGAGACACGGGTTCGTGCCCTGGTCCGGGAGGATCCCACGTGCCGCGGAGCAACTAAGCCCGTGAGCCATGGCCGCTAGGCCTGCGCGTCCGGAGCCTGTGCTCCGCAACGGGAGAGGCCACAGCAGTGAGAGGCCCGCATACCGCAAAAAAAAAAAAAAAAGACGGCCTCCCCCGGGGGGGACAGCGAGGCCCTGCCATCCCCGTTCAGTGATCACCTCGGCGGGAGGAGTCCCGGGGCCACCCCGGGGTCCTGTGGGGCCGGGCGGGACCACCTCCCGCCGGGCAACGCTGAGTGC
Organism: Kogia breviceps; assembly: GCF_026419965.1. Taxonomy (NCBI): domain Eukaryota; kingdom Metazoa; phylum Chordata; class Mammalia; order Artiodactyla; family Physeteridae; genus Kogia; species Kogia breviceps. Next base: position 4,293,400 of record NC_081311.1, read on the forward strand.
TCTGGACGCGGCATCCTTTTCCTTCCCCCTGTTGCTCTGATACAGCAGGATGTGAGGACAGAATCCCGGAGCCCCTTGGAGGCATTATTTGCCAAGATAAGTTGTAGAAATCAGCTGTGCATCTGTACGCTCCGGCAGTGCTCACAATGTGCTGCGTTAATGCAGAAGTTTCCCTGTGCCCGAGTCCTGGGCTGAATTTTAAAGACTAACATAAGTCTTCCTGCTCTCCCACCGTTCAACTATATCCCTCCTCGGAGGAAGTAACTCTGAAAACCAGAAAAGAGAGCAGGCCCCGGCAGAGAGAAGGGTCGCTGCAGCGAGCTTCGTCTCCAGCCCTCGAAGGAAACAGCTCCTGTCCACCCCCTGCACCTGCCAGGCTGAGCCAATCACAGCCCCATCGCTTCCGGCTCAGGAATCCAGGATTTCCTCCTATTTCCACAACTGGCGCAGCACGCTGGCCAGGACTTGACCCATTACTGAGAAATCTCCTGTCTCAGCCGCAAAACACAGAATGTTTCTTGGCAGTGGGCGCCTCTTGCCTTTACGTTTTCAGCACTTGTGTTAGTTTCCCGGGGCTGCCGTAACAAAGACCATGCTGTAGGTGGCTTAAAACAACAGACTCTTGGGCTTCCCTGGTGGCGCAGTAGTTGAGAGTCCGCCTGCCGATGCAGGGGATGCGGGTTCGTGCCCGGGTCCGGGAGGATCCCACGTGCCGCGGAGCGGCTGGGCCCGTGAGCCGTGGCCGCTGCGCCTGCGCGTCCGGAGCCTGTGCCCCGCACCGGGAGAGGCCACGACGGTGAGAGGCCCGTGTACCGCTGAAAAAAACCCAAAAAACAAAAAACAGACTCTTGAGGTCTCACAGTTCTGGAGGCCAGAAGGCAGAAGTCAAGGTGTCCACACGGCCATGCTCTGTCTGAAGGCTCTAGGGGAGGGCCCTTCCTGCCTCTTCCAACTTCTGAGGCTCCAGGCTTGTGGCTACATCCCGCAATCTCTGCCATCTCCCTGCATCTCTGTGTCTTCCCGTAAGGACACCAGTCATTGGATTAGGGGCCCGCCCTACTCCAGCGTGACCTCATCATAACTCACTGAACTGGCAATGACCCTATTTCCAAACAAGGCCACGTTCTGAGGTTACTGGTGGTTAGTACTGCCATATATCTTTAGGGGGATAAGAGACACAGTCTAACCCACAGTAGAGCTCCAGCTTGAAGGCACCCTCCTTCATTCCTTACCTGGTTACTATCCGGCACCCCCTCTAATTACGTGCTGCATCTCTGCCTGCAAAAGACGGCCCCCAAAGAATGCCCTCCGAGGCTCGACAGAGCCCCGCTGGAATGGGGGAGGCTGGGGCAGAAGTACTAGATGCGGGGATACGAAACAACGCGGCCAAGATATGGGTCTTCGGGGGGCAGCCTCGTTACCCTGTTTGAAATTTCTTCCAGACCAAACCAGGCCTCCGACACCCGTGGGATGAAGCCCTCCCCTTCCCTGGGTGGGGGTTCACCCGCCCTCCCGGCGGCCTCTAGTGCACCATCTAGTGGTCTGTTCCGGAACCGCACCTCGTTCCTTGCTGAAGTGTCTGTATTCACTCCCACTGGTCCCCGCCCAGGAGAAACACGGGCCACCTCTTGCGATGAAAAAACAGAACCTTCGAGCTGACATTTCAAAGTATCAGAGGAAAAGAGGAAACTTTTCCCTGTTCCTCTCAGGCAATACTACGCAGGTGTTAACTCATGCAGAGCCAATCACCGCGTCTTAGTAACAGACAGAGAAGAGTCCTGACTCATCAGTGCGATTCTGAAAGCAAAAGTCACTGGCAGAGCCCCAGTTTTACCCCTCAGGACTTTCACATAGACTCAATCCCACCTCTGGAGCTACCTCATAAACCTTAATAAATCTCACCTTAGAGAGAAACCTTTGAAACTAAACTGTCCAGTGATACACATTTTCTAATCAGAACACATGCGAGTCTTTAAATATTTATCACACATAAATATGTCACCTGTCTGAGGCTTTTTATCACCCATACGCACCACATATGTATTGACACCGGATGTTGATACTGATGTGTAAATAATTATATTAAGCACAGAAATATGCACCTTCCTGGGAGACCTAGTCATGCCAGCTTCGGTCCCGGGGCAGAAACATTTCTCAGGGCCGTTTTGCAGATGGGATACTTGTCTCTTGTCACCCCTCCTGTCCCGGCCAGGTGTCACCTGCCTCCCTGACCGTGAGGGATGCCTGGGAACAGGGCGAAGGAGCCACGCGCACCTGGAGGGGCCCCAGGGCCTCAGCGAGGCAGAGGCGGGTGGAGGGGGGCAGATTCCCACGTCCCCGTCCCGCAAGCGCAGCAGAGCCTGGGCCACACCCACGCCTCCTCCCCAAGCCCGTCCTGGCCACACCAAGCCAGCCGGGGTCGTCTGGGGTGAGCGGATCTGGGAGAAGGAAGGCGGCAGGAATTCGCTGTTGTCCTGAGGTCCCGTGCCGCCGAGCTCCAGTCCAGGCGGGGAAGCTGGTTCCTCCGGCCCCGGGGCTCTGGGCTCCAAGGCCAATGGCAAGGCTGCGTGTGGCCCAGCCGAGCAGCGGGGACTTCTCAGGAGGAGCGGCGCCTCACGAGCTGCGGTCCAGGGAGTCGCGGGGTCACTGAAGGGCTCCCCATCGGACCCAAAGGGTGAGCCAAGGAGAAGGCCTCTGGGTGACACAGGCTGGGGGGTGGGGGTGAAGGAGGCTTAATTCACCACAGTTGTAAATAGCGGGGCGGTCCCCCGACTGTCATGGAACAGAGTGGGTACCCGCACAGGAGGCCACGGGGCAAAATGTTTCGCTTTAGGAAGTCTCAAGCGACAAGGTCACTGTCAATGTGCCCGATACTGCTCCTTTGGCAAACGTGTAGAAATCACCTGTGAAAGTGCCTTGTGGAAGGGCAGGCCAGAGGCCCCTCGGCCCCTCGGTGAGGGTCGGGGAGACAGAAGGCGCCCATCCCCGGCAGGGAGGCCTCAGGAGGCGAGGCCGGCCAGGGGTCACCTACGGCCACCCCAGGGGGCTCCCAGAAGAGCCCGGTGGGAGACAGGGGGGAGGCCAGAGGAACACACCTTCTCTTCTCGGACATTCAGCCAACAGAAAAATAGCACCGTGCTGCCCCCTTACCAGGGAGGAAACAGGCACTGAAGGCCCGCACCCCCCCCCCAGAAGCGGCAGGACTGGGGCTCACTCCCAGAGCTCCAGCTGCGGTCCCACCTTCACTCCACGAGGCGCTAAGACGTCTGGAAGGGACACAAGGGCACGGGAGGTGCCCTGCCATCCTCTGAACCAGCTGGCCAGCTGGCGGCCCAGCCCCAGCTCGTGCTGGGCATTCTCACTGTGTGCCTGAGAAACGGAACTCGGAAAAAGCGATTTTTCTCCAGAAGAAGAAGAACACAGACTCATCTGGGTCTTGTGGGTCCATGCCCCGCAGACCCCAAGTCCAGTGGAAAGCACCTGCTGGCCGCTGCCCCAGCCTGGCTGCAAGGGAGGCTGCAGCGCGCCCTCTGGTGGCCAGCTCTGGAGCCGCATGGGCCGCGTCGCCCGGACCAGACTTTACATCCGTCAGTCAAAGGGAAGAAGGGCAGGCGGAATTGACGTGTAAATGCCTCTATGGCAACTGGAGAAATGGTTAAAGTGCGCTCAAGCTTCTCATCGTTGCACATTAACTCAGGAAGGAAAACAACTTCGTTTCTGCTTTTTCTCACTCCAGCTTCCTGGTACGTGTACTTTCAGTGTTTCAAGAAGCAGTTGACGTTTTCTCCAACCGAAGTCCCAGGAGGTTTCTGTGGGAGCACGGAGACCAGCCAGTTCCAGGCAGCTTTGGATGCCATAAACTGTCCTGAAGAAACGAGCGTGCGTCCTCACTGCTCGCTCCCCCAAGTATTTGTGGAGCAATTACGTCTGAGGGAAGGTTCTGGAACCTGGCTACCCTGCTTCAGTCCTGCTTGGTCATCCAGTCGCCTTGGAGCCTCGGGCAAAACACATCAGCCCTCTCTGATCAAAACTCCCAACTGGGGGCTTCCCTGGTGGCGCAGTGGTTGAGAATCCGCCTGCCGATGCAGGGGACGCGGGTTCGTGCCCCGGTCCGGGAGGATCCCGCGTGCCGCGGAGCGGCTGGGCCCGTGAGCCGTGGCCGCTGAGCCTGCGCGTCCGGAGCCTGTGCTCCGCAACGGGGGAGGCCACGACGGTGAGAGGCCCGCGTACCGCAAAAAAAGTAAAAAATAAAAAAAAATAAAAAAACTCCCAACTGCAGAGGAGTGACATGCCACAGGACTACCGGGATAGTGAAGTGAGACAGTAGGTGAAAGGAACTTTTAAAAATATTTTTAGATATTTGAGAATTTGCGAATTTTTATTTGGCGCAGTTTTAGTTTTATGGGAAGGTCACACAGATAGAACAGGATACCCGTCACTCCATTTCCCCCATGGTTAACATCTAACACCCATATGATACGGTGGCCCAAATAATGAACCAGTATTGATACAATGATGGCAACTGAAATCCATACTCTCTTCAGGCTTTGCTTGGTTTTCCCCTAATGTCCTCTGTCTGTCCCAGGACCCCACCCAGGACACCACATTGCACTCATTCACCCCGTCTCCTTGGCTTCTCTAGACTGTGACAGCCTCTCAGACCGTCCTTGTTTGGGTGACAGTTTGGAGAAATACTGGGCACGTACCTTGTGGAATGCCTCTCAATGCGAGTTGGATGGTTTTCTGATTATTAGATTGGGGTTTTGAGTTTTAGAGAAAACCCCAGAGGTAAACTACCATTCCCATCACACTACCTCAAGGGTTCATACTGTTCACATGATTTGCGACTGCTGAGGTTGCCCGTGACCACCTGGCTGAGGCTGTGTTTCTCAGGTTTCTCCACGGAAAAGCTACTCCCCCCGCCCCCTCTCCAGACTGCATGGTTCGAAGGAAGCCCACACTTAAGAAGGGGGCTGTTCTGCCCCACCTCCTTGAAGGCAGAGCATCTACATAAATTGTTTGGAATTCTGCACGGGACATTTGCCTCTTCTCCATTTGTGTATTTACTTGATCACTTATTTATATCAGTATAGACTCACGGATATTTATTTTATATGTTGATCTATAATCCAGTACATTATTCTTTTGCTCAAATTGTTCCAGCTTTGACCACGGGGGCTCTTTCAGCTGGCTCCTGTGTCCCTTTAACATACCCCGATCTTTATGCTTTTTGAGCAGTTCCTTACTTTCTGACCTTTCCAGGTGCTCCAGGCTCATCTTGTGCGTTTCTGCTTCAGTCCGAGAATCATCTGTTGCTCCAAGGAGCCCTGGTTCCTCTCATTGGAAAAGGGCATTAAAAACCAAGGATATATGGTCAAACACATATCCATAATTTCTAGCTTTATTGAATCCTAACTAGAGAATGTGGCCTGGTCCTTTTCTACTCTGAGACCTTTCTGAGGTTTTCTCTGAGTACACACTATACACAATGACTGTGGGTTTTTTTTTAATGAGTACTTGAAAACAACTTATCTCTATAGGTTTCATCAACACCTTTATCGTTGCGTCCTTATGAGTTACATTATTTGAATCCTCTACATCTTAATTTGTCTCTTGCCTACTTGTTCTACTAGAGACCAGAAAGGAAGGTTAAATTCTCCCATGAATGTAGGGTTCTGTTGACTTCTCACGTCCTACTGTCCTCACTTGGAACACCCCAAACCTGCTTCATGGAGACTGTAGTCTTTCCAGCTTCCTGAGGACGATAAGAATTGGATTTACAACTTTCACCGGCTTCTTACTTGAAATACTTGTAAGTGGAAGGCTCTTCCTTTAAGATTTCCAGGCCCTTGTGCTGCAGCCATGTCCAAATGGCCTAAGCACTTTTGCTTTTCTTTTTCTTTTAAAGAAGATGTTGGGTGTTACTTATTAATTAATTTATTTATTTTTGCTGTGTTGGGTCTTCGTCTCTGTGCGAGGGCTTTCTCCAGTTGCGGCGAGCGGGGGCCACTCTTCATCGCGGTGCGTGGGCCTCTCTCTATTGCGGCCTCTCTTTTTGCGGAGCACAGGCTCCAGATGCGCAGGCTCAGTAGTTGTGGCTCATGGGCCTAGCTGCTCCGCGGTATGTGGGATCCTCCCAGACCAGGGCTCGAACCCGCGTCCCCTGCATTAGCAGGCAGATCCTCAACCACTGCGCCACCAGGGAAGCCCAGCACTTTTGCTTTTGTTTCCTTCTTCCTGGGGGGGAGGAATGTCCATCCCCGGCTCACAAGCCCACCCCAGCTGCCCCATCTTACCATCTGTCCCTCTGGCTGCAGCTCTGTGGGCCCGTGTCTACTAGGAAGGGCAGGTAGTTGAGCACAAAGCAGCCCTCCAGCCCCGCTGGGCAGCCAAGCCTGGTCCCCTGCGCTGAGCTCCCGCTGGGAGAGCTGCACACTGTCTGAGGGACTCCCCAGCAGGCCCTTGGTGGGAGCAACCTGCCTTCCTCCCCCGACAACAGAACCTGGGAGAAGCCCCCCCACCGCCTGCCAGTGGATGCTTCCGGCTCTCTGCCCATCTCTGCCGCAGCAGACAAAGCTTCTCCTTGGGTGACGGCGCCACCCAGGGTGCAATGGATCCCCCCACACACGCCTGTGCCTGGAGGAGCCCTTTGTTGGAAGGAGGGACCCTGCAGCCAGAGAGAAGCTTCCAAATGAGAAACTCTGGGGAATTCCTGGGGAGGCTCCTGCGCTTCGGGCATCAGCAAAGGCTCTGCACCCTGAAGTTAGGTGCTGACAGCACAGGGTTTGGGGTGCTTTCTTCCCTTTCCTGGGGAGCATGGTACATGAAATCCAGGGACCTGTTTCTTAGCCCATCCACACCCTCAGTAGATGATGCAACTGGAGAAATTCTCATCCATCAGGTAAAGATTAATAAATATGACAACACATTCTGTTGGTGAAAGCAGGCATCCTTGTACATTGATGGTAGGAATGCCAACTGGTAAAACCCCTTTGGAGGGAGAATATGGCAATAGCTAAAACAGCTTCCTATGTGTTTACTTTTTGCTTCAGGAATCCAGTTTCTGGAATCTAACCTAAAGATACACCTCCAAAAATATGAAATAGAGAGACACAAGGCTATTGATGGCAGCATTACATTGCTAAATATTGGAAACAACTTAATGGCCACACACAAGAGAGAGGCTGAGTAAAATACGGCAGGTCCACTCGGAAGATGTAAAAATAAGGAGGAAGATCTTCATGAACCATTAGTGATATTCAGGATATTTAGTCAAGTGAAAAGAGGAAAGTGTAAAAAAAGGTATATATACCGTTGTAGGAAAAGGAGGGAAATAAAATATACTTGTATATTCCTCATTTGTGCAAACAGAAACACAGGCAGGCTAAGTCAAAACCCAACAATAGAGGTACCCAAAGGGAAAAGGTAGAAAAAGTCATGGGGTGGGAACAGGGGGGAGGGAAGGGACAAGGGACACTCCTCTGAGGATAATATTTGTACGGTTCTGGCTTTTAGAGCCATGCTAATCCAGATACTCAAAAATTTTAATTAAGAAAGAAGAAGAAAACCCAAATGGAATGGAAACAGAAACAGATGAACCTAAATGTATTTTGGACACAAGCACACTGAAGAGAGAAGAACCAACTTGAGGAACTTTTGAACACGGCACTGCGTGCACACCTAGCACTTCAGGCTACAAACGAAACAAAAAGCTGTTAAAACAAAACAACAACAAGGATTAAATGCCAATTATCTGATTTGTTTTTCACAGTGGCGTGGGTTAGCAATTCTAAAACTATTTTATGGATATTGTAGGATTGAGTAAAAAGTAAACATATTGTGAATAATGAAAGCCAGGTTTTTCACTGTTGGAAAAGAGATTTATAAAAGTGCAAGGGAGGGAGGTTAGAATGAACCCCGTGGTGTTGGATTGGAATTGGAGGTGTCAGGATGGATGGATGGGTAGCTGACGATAGATAGATAGATAGATAGATAGATAGATAGATAGATAGATAGATAGATAGATAGATAGATGTTAGATAGATAGATAGATATGCACACACATACACACATTTTCTACCTCTGTCTGCTCATGAGAGGGTCTCAAAGAAAATAGTTGCCATGGGCACACCCAGAGCCCAGATCTTGGCTTCTGAATACCATTCTCCAATAAAAGGAAGCAGGGCCACTTGGAGAAATGACTGGTTTCCAGGCTGCTGCAAGGAAAAGACAAGAGGATCCTGGGCTATATACCATGTTTTGCCAAAATTAAGGACAAATGGGGGCGTGTCCAGAGGACTTAGGAGCCACAACTCCCAGCGGCCACAGATCTATGACAATTTGAGCATCAGAATAAATAATGACAGTGATGGGCTCTAGGCCATGGAACAAACAAGAATCCATGAGTCCGCGGATATAGATAAATTTAAAAACAGTAAAGAGGGAGAAGGGAAAGGTCTTCCTAACAGTAGAATTCTAACTAAATGCAGAAGGAAGGATGGAGTTTCTAAACAATCACCACTGGGCAACCATCATCATAATAGTTGTTTCAAGCAAGAAGCATCAGTGGGTTCTAAACCTAGTGAACATATTATGAGAACAAGATCATTATGGAGCTTCAAAGAACCACCCCCAAGATACCTAATAATTACAGAGGGGAAGTAGTAACTTCACGGGAGAGAAACCCAACCAGGGGAGAGTTCATGTGGCCAGAAACAGGCACAGAGACATCGGCTTCCTCATGGTCTGACTGATGCCCTGAGGGGCTGCATCACTTCACATCTCTAGTATCCTCGTTAAAAATGTACAACCTGGATTTAGTCACAAGGAAACATCAGACAACCCAGAAAGAGGGACATTCAATAAAACAACTGACCTGTACTGTTCAAAACTGTCAAGGTCATAAAGGACAGAGAAAACCAAGATGCTGCTGCAGGTTAAATAGTGTAAGGAGACAGGACAACTCAGAGATGTATGACCCTCGACTGAACCGCAGGGGAAACCGGAGGGAGAATTTGCTAGAAAGGACGTTAGCAGGACAACCTTTGAGACCTGTGGGCTAGCTAATACTGCACGGGTGCTGATTTCCTCATGTTGATCATTGTGCTGTAGTTTCATAAAAGATGTTTTTGTTTATATTTATAAAGCACACACTGACATATTTAGAGATAAAGGGGCGTCAGGTCTGCCATGTCCTCTTAGGTGGTAAAAATCATAACATGTCTATAAAGTGGAGAGAACAATAAGGAAATGTGGTAAAATGTTAACATTTGGGGATTCTGGGTACAGGGAGTCTTTGTATTCTTTTTGCAACTTTTCTATGAGTGTAAAATATTTCTTTTTTACTCCAAAAAGAAAGCTTCTTAAAATGCAAGTATCTCTGAAAATGGCAATAACAGCTCCCTTGGAACCCATACCATGTAGGGTGCCAGGCCAACCCCCTGAAAATAAGCTGGTCCTTCTGAGTGGCGATGTCTCCGGTACAGAAGTTGTAAGAGCCTCAGCTCACTGGAAAGTCCTTTTGCCGCAGTTCCTCGGTAGAATCTTCTAGAACATCCAAAGAAGGCCCAGCTTTCCTATTCTGTAACCTCCCCAGACCCTGCTCATGATGACGCTAATTGGACCTTAGTCACCCAGCGAGCTTCCTGCATCAGTGTCGAAAGAGGAAGACGGCCCTGTACAAGTCAAGCTGTCTACCTACTGAAGAGGGATGATACCATCCTAGCATTTCTAGTGCAGAACCTTTCCTTGCCTCCTCTCCCCCCGCATCAGTTTCTCACCCTCAGCACTGCTGACGTTTGGGTAAGATGATTCTTTGCAGTGGGGCCGTCCTGTGCACTATAGGGTGTTGAGCGGCACCCCTGCCTCTACCCACTGGGCACCAGTAACTCGTGACCAGCCCCCCGCGTCAGGACCACCTAGAATGCCTCTAGATGTTGCCGAGTGACCCCCGAGGGGCAAAATCTGCCCTGGATGAGAATGGCTGCTGTACAGCCATCAATTCAGCAATTTTATAGTAAAATCCAAGTGCATTTTCCCTTTGAAAATGTTTCCTAAGTACACAAATTTCATCTGATGCTCTAAGTATCGTCAGTGACAATCCACGCCGTGTATGCCAGTATAAATGAACCCTCCACCCAAGTCCAGGAGGTAAATACTGTATAACAGCCCAGTCCACACAGCAGCTCAGGGAGGCTTCAAGGCAACACTGAGTGTCAGCGATCCGCTGTGCTCCCTACTCCTGAGTATGTGGCCTTGCATTTGTTCAATAAATAATGGAATGAAGTTATTTTTAGCCAACTGTCACAGGGTACAGTCATCCTTGAATGACTCAGAATACCAGTTCACATTCTCGCTAGGTTACGCCCCCATAAGATGACCTACTTGTTCCGATTTGAGCCCTGAAAGTCCTTGGTTCCAGGCGAACCAGGAGGGCTGGTCACTGCACTTTCCCGTGACCCAGTGAATGACAAACCCACCTCATCAACACAGCCAGGGATGGGAGCCAAGACGGGTGGTACACGGCGGGGGGGGGGGGTGGAGACGGGGGGTGACAAGCGAGCATCGCCGTCTTTGTCACTGTTTTTGTTTAATTGAAGCATAGTTGACATACATTATATGTATGAGTTATAGGTGTACAATGTAGCGCTTCACAATGTTTAAAGGTTATACTCCACTTAGTTATTACAAAATATTGGCTTGTATTTTCCCTGTTGCACAATATATCCTTGTAGCTTGTTTAATACCTAATAGTTTGTACCTCTTACTCTCCTACCCCTATCTTGCTTCCCCCCGTCCCTCTCCCCACTGGTAACCACGAGTTTGTTCTCTAGATCTGTGAGTCTGCTGCTTTTTTGCTATATTCACTAGTTTGTTGTATTTTTTAGATTTCATATGTAAGTAATATCACACAGCATTTGTCTTTCTCTGTCTTATTTCACTGAGCATAATGGCCTCCAAGTCCATCTGTGTTGCTGCAAATGGCAAAACTTCCTTCTCTTTTGTGGCTGAGTAGTACTCTGTCGTATATTATCTATACCACATTTTTAAAGGGTGGGGTCATTTAGGACAGAGAGGGAATCTCACGGAGACAAGCCCAGTCCTGCAACCACTGGCCTTGCCGGTGGGCGAGGAGGGCCCGGCGGTCATCTAGGGAGGGGATCCGCAGCCCTGTCCCCACAGCAGGGTCTTGAGGCAGCGTTTGAGGCCTGGGCTCGGGGGGAGCAGTGTGCCTGCTGCCAGGGGTTCATGCAGTGGGACACAGGCCAGCCTCGTCTCTCCCTCCCGTCTCAGGTTTAACTCTTGGCAGCTCCCGGGCTGGCTTCCCAGCCCAGAGATCCCCTTCCCTGGAGATGAGTCAGGCTGTGAGTTCCCGCAGCTCTAATCCCCGCCACCGGCCCGAATTGTGACCCTGGAGGTGAGACAGACAGCTTGGTGGGCCGGGCCGTGGAGTTCCCAAACCCCGCGGGCACCACCCTTGCTTCCGTGAGGCAACCTGTTGCCTCAGGCCGGCTTTAGAGGAGCGTGGCCTGCTCTCGGCACGTTTCAGGTGCACGGCAAAGTGATTCAGTTATACATACAAACATATATGTATGTATATATACATACATATATATTCTTTTCCCATATAGGTTCTTACGGAGTATTGAGTAGAGTTCCCTGTGCTCTACAGCAGGTCCTTGTTGATCAGCTATTTTACATATAGTCGTGTGTATCTGCTAATCCCAAACTCCTAATTTATCCCTCTCCCACCTTTCCCCCTTTGGTAACCATACGTTTGTTTTCTATGTCTGTGAGTCTATTTCTGTTTTGTAAATAAGTTCATTTATATCATTTTTTTGGTTCTACATATAAGTGATATCATACAGTATTTGTCTTTCTCTGTCTGACTTACTTCACTTAGTATAATAACCTCCAGGTCCGTCCATGTTGCTGCAAATGGCATTATTTGCTTCTTTTTTATGGCTGAGTAATATTCCATTGCATATGAGCCTGCTCTTCATGGAGATGATCAGCATGTGTTCTCAGCCTTGCAAGAGAACAATCAAACCCCAGGTTACCAGTAACGTACACAACTCGTTATTCTACCTGCACAACCTACGAGGGAGCAGCCCTTGCCACAGTCCCGGAAGCAGGACCGGCCCTGAGAGGCCCGAGGTTGTGAAGCCCAAGGTGGGGAGGCTGAGAACACGCTCCCAGATGAAATCAACCGAGAAGGCCACCAAATGCCCAAGATGCGTGTGTGCACGTGAAACAGAACAATTACAGACACGTGACAAGCTGTTCCTGGCAGTAAGCACAGTCGTTGGTGAGTTGATCCACTGTGACCCCAACAGGGTCAGGCACCTTTTTTTAAACTACCTTCTGAAGACAAAAAGGACAGAGAGGTAGGTGGTGACTGTCATTTGGAAAGATGAAACTATATTTGCAAAGGATCCTTGTTGGGTAAAAGCAGAGGTCGGGGGGCTTCCCTGGTGGCGCAGTGGTTGAGAGCCCGCCTGCCGATGCAGGGGACGCGGGTTCGTGCCCCGGTCCGGGAGGATCCCACGTGCCGCGGAGCGGCTGGGCCCATGAGCCAAGGCCGCTGGGCCTGCGCGTCCAGAGCCTGTGCTCCGTAACGGGAGAGGCCACGATGGTGAGAGGCCCGCGTACCGCAAAAAAACCAAAAACAAAAAACAAAAAAAGCAGAGGTCGGCAAACTTTCTCTGTCAACGGCTCAATAGCAAATATTTTCGGCCTTGCGAGCCACAGAATCTCCACTCCCACAACTCAACTCTGCTGCCTTCGTACGTGAAAGCAGTCACAGATGGTGTGGACATGGGCAACTGTCACACAAAGGAGTGTCACGTGTCAAAAAGTACTATTCTTCTGACTTTTTTTTCCCAATAATTTAAACTCTTCTTACCTCGCAATCTGTATAACAACAGGAAATGGGCTGGATCTGGTCCTCAGGCCATAGTTTGTAGAACCCTGGCTTAAGGAAAGGAACGTCTTAATCCTGACAGAGCTGGAAGGATCTTGGGTATCATGTCAAGTTAAGGATGAGGAGGCAGAATTTGGACCCAAGAAAGAAAGAAGCAGATGTGTCTCTTCCCATCACATCACAGGCTTCCTGTGTTTGGAAGGTGAAAATGAGAAGCACTGGAGGCCATCGTGCCTCTTGAGAGCCCTGTAACTGCTGTTCACACAAATGCCTTTCCTCTAAGCTCGGGGTGATTCGAGCAAGCCACACTGCTTATTTCTAAGTGCGGTCATCTCGAGGGCTGCTCTCTGATCACACGAAATGGCTCTACCAGTGAAAGCACGTGTGAGCATCTTTCCATATGAGTGCTGGGCTGGATTGCGTAGGAGGATCTCACATCCAGCCCCTGCCATCCAGGGGTAGACAACACACACAGCAAGAGAACGAAGGTACCAGAAACCATACCGGATGCCACTCTGCACTTCACCCGGCATTCCATGCAGAGTACCACTTCTCACTTAAAGGAGCAGTGGTCAGAATATTCCAAAAGTGCCCAGAAGGAAAAGGGGGAAAGTAAAATTCAGTCCTGTTGTGGCAACAAAGCTACCTTGAAAAGCGAGGTTGAAAGTTATACAACAGTGTTTCATTGTGGATTTCATGATGCCCAGATCTTCTTGACAATGCAGTAAATCCAAAAGAATATTTGGCCGTCAAGAAATATGAATCCACATACATTTACTTAATACTAAGGGTCTTTGATTCTAGTATGACGTACACACCGAAAGATCAGTGGAATTGAAAATGAACAACTACAAAAATTACAACCTTCCTTTGTTTTTCTTCGCTCTTAACAACTGCTAACCACACCGTTACAGTTTCCATTTTATCTTTCTTTGCCCATCAAGGACTTCTGATTCACTTTTACTCTTTACAAATTTAATTGACAATGATGCTGTTATAAATATCAAATTACTCTTCATGAAACTGTCTGCTTTATAATGACTAAATGTCACCATTAAGTTCTAAATCCACTTCACTTATTTAAAAAAAATTTACACAACAGGGAATTTCAAAAACCAATTCAACTTGCCTTTGTCCAGAATGGAGACAACAAGAAAATGGAAATAATCAGGTTTCCCTTCTGTATCTGTGGTGCCGTGTAAGGTGTTTCCACAAGCACGCTAATGATGCTGATATATTAGTAACATTAGTAATAATAATCCATACTAATAAACTCTAACGTGCTGTAGGCCTTCCCTGGCCCTGCAGTGCAAAATACTTGCCCTGCATTCTCCCTCTCAGTCCTCACGGCCCTAGGACACTGATGCTGTGTAAGCCCATTTTACAGACAAAGAGCCTCAACTAACTTGCTGGAGATCACACAGGTAGAGGGGGAGCCAGAATTCACGTGCAGGCTGCCAGCCTCAGAGCCCCTTCATCCGGGCCCTGCCCAGCCAACCGCAGCACTCCTGACATCCATCTGGTGTGTCAGAGATTGAGTCTCATTTAGGATATTGTTGACATTAGAGACTTTTCCTTTCCTTTTAATATCTAGAAAATGGTAGTCATTATGTACGGTGACTCTCAATTAACCACGGTATTCCGTTGGCCACAGCTGCCCATGTCGCAAAACCCTGCCCATTCATGGGGCAACGTTGATTCAAACCCATTTCCAGTGGTTGGAAAAGAGAAAGTTGATCCTCTAAGACACCTCACCTAGACGAGAAGAAGACAGGAAAACAATTCTAACAGAGTATGTTTTCCGTGGGTGTAAAGAAAGAAACGGTATAAGGAGAGAAAAATAAATGCAACCCAAGTAAGTGTCAAGGAAAGCAAAACAGAAGTCATACTCCAGTGATTATTGAAGAATATGTAATAATTTGCTAGAAAACGCTGAGGCAGAGGGGGCACCTGTGAAAAGCGTGGACACCTGGGAGGAGTGAGCCACTCAGAAACCCCAGAGTGTGGCTGGAACACAGGGTATCTGCAGCAGCACCAGAGATGTGGACAAGAAGGCAGGGATGGGGCCATGTTGAAAACCCTATCTGGACACGTCAGGAGTTTGGATTTTCTCCAGAAGGTTGTCAGAAGCCACCGGAAGACTTAAAAAAAAAAAAAAAAGGGATGGGTCTTAGCCAGCTTTGCATCTTGGGTAGACACTTCTGCTGACAGGGTAGAGAGAATAGGATGGGAGGGGGTGTAACCAGAGGCAAGGAGACCAGTAAGAAGCAGTAACTCAGGTGAGAAGAAATGAAAAAACACTGAATTATGGCTATTTCATCAGTGGAGAGGAAAAGACCACATTCAAGAAATAATAGTTGAGAAACTAACTGCTGGAAAAAATACATATATCCTAAGTGGAAACTGTGTACAACTTGTCTAACAAACAAAAGTCTGACATTTTTATTATTTATGCTCCACTGCCTGCCCTGCCCCTGGTCCCATCCGGAGAACCTGCCCCACCTGCAGACCCAGAAGGGACTGATGGAGCCAAGAACAGGTGTGTGACATGGAAAAAGTCCAGCCGTTGGCTGGCTCCTTTTGTGGCCTGGCTCAAGGAAGAGCTGGGCTCGTCCAATCCTGTCTTTAAAGACACAGAGACTTTTGAGGGCACTGTAGCTGAAAGGTCATAGAGTGGGGACATGCTGGGCTGGTCGCCATGTTGGGTCACTAGCAAGATGGGAGGGCAGAGAAAGCCACTTGGGGCAGGAGGATGGGGCAGCATCAAGAGAGCAGCATGGAGGGGAGGCCCGGGGCCTTTAAGACTGAGAAGAGAAACAAGCCACTGGGTTTCAGACCCTCAACTCCCAGCTCCAGGTCAGATGAAGCCCGAGTGTACCCCTTCCTCTTCTCGGTAGCATTGCCTCTTCCTCTGAGAAAACTCCATGCTCACCTGTCCTAATTCAAGGCTGTTTCTGTCGCTTGCAGCCCAGAAGCCTTCATCAGAACAAATCCTTTAAAAAAGTCAAAAATGGAAAACACCACAATAGAAAAGTGGACAGAAGACACGAACAAGCAATTCACAAAAGAATACAAGCAGCCAACGATCACATGAAACCACGTCTGTCCTCACTCCAGGAAATGTGGCAGATTTGGAAACTTGTAATAACTGGAAAGACATCATCCATTTGTGGTGGAAATACAATCGACTATGCCTTTCTAAAGGGCAATGAACAACCACCAACATCTTCAAATTCTTCATACCCTTTGACCCACCAAATCGCCTTCTGGGAATTTATCCTAAGGAAACAACCAATCAGCTCAACATTGGTTCTACTTATAAGCCCATCCTGAGTCAAGAAAACAAAGATTTAAATACTGAATGAGGACGGTTATTGCACGACTGTTTATGGGAGCAAAGATTCAGAAACAATGTAAATTTTCAGCAACAGGGAATTAGTAAAATTAATTACAGGACCGTTAGATAGACAGATGGGGCGGGAGGGGCCTTTTACGCAGCCATTAAAATAGCACTCAACACAAACATAAAATGACCTAGACATCGTTGTTATTTTTTAGGCTAAAGACATATATATCATTGACCAAAAGACAAAATTCCCAAGGGGAAACAGGCTTGAGGCGTTCAGTTTGGGACCTGCCAAGGCAGCTGGGTGGATGGGACTGGAGCTGAGGACATACAGCTCAGAGACCATTGAGTATCCCCAACTCTCAGTGCTTGTAGAGGCCATGGGGCAGGTGAGATTATCCAGGGGAATCAGAGGGCAGGGAGAACTGCAACATTCAAAGACTCAGGTGACAGAGAGGAACTGCAGAAAGAGTTCAGAGGAAATGGACAGAGAGGGGAAAAGGCAAGAGGGTAGTGTTTTGGAAGGCAAGGCCAAGGGGAGATTCCAGGAGCAAAGGGTGCTGGGTGGAGCACCAGGGCTTGGGAGCCGGCAGGGCACCGTTCAGGGATGTGCACACGCTATCGTTGGGTACCAGCCATCAGACCTCACACTTCTCAGCTTGACAATCCTCACTGACTGGGGATAAGTATATACCAATCTCAGCATTTTGCCTGTCACATAGGGGGGATTTTCAATTGTTCTGTTCGATTTTCTTGCTTAATCTCCCCGTCCAATAAGGTGTATCCCAACTGCCCTTCTAAATACACAAGCCCTGCCCCCTCCATCCTGGCGCTCTTGACCTTGCTGGATTCAACATTTTCCTTCTTTCTTTAACACCGTCATCTTCTAATGTGCCCTCCAGTTGACTTACGATGGTCCTCGTTTATCTTCTGAGCACCGTGCTGGCTACAGGAGGAGAGGGTCCTCTGACCATTTTGTTCACAGCCATATCCTCAGCACTTAGCACAAGGCTGGGACCTAGTGGATACATAATAGATATCTGTTGCCAAAATCATTACGTTATGACTAAAGGGCACAGAGTCGGGACTCTAAGCTGATTGGGAAGAGGGCTCATTCCCTCTAAACTTCCCATTTAGAAACAGTCTCCGAAAAAGCCACGAGAACAGCTTCTACCCCCTTAGCAGACACCGATGAGACCAAATGTCTGTCGTCCTCTCCATCGTGCTTCTCCTGCCTCACTTCTGTCACCGGAGACACGGGGCTTCGAGGTGTCAAGCCTGTGAAGCCCTCGTGGGGACGAGGTGGAGGCTCCTCCCAACAGCACCGCCGTGCCGCCTCTGTAAGGAGGGAGCAGGGCTGAGAACCGGACTCGGCTCCGCTCACCAGCCCTGACACCGGGGCGCGGTGTAGACAGATCATCCATCGCCCTCCACTACACCCCCATCATCTCTCAAGATTGAAAACAGTTCTCTGATTGTTTTAATGGAACACAAAAACTGTTCTTTATCAAGATATATCCGGGCAGCCATATGCTTTTTATAAAACTGATTACAGAGACCAGATGAAAGAAGTTGATGAGGTCAAAATGCATTTCAAACTCCCTCTGTTTTCCAAGGATGGGAAAATGTTTTCTATTATGTTCATTAAAAGTTCACCACCACCTGATAAAAATCTTGAGAAAGGGCATGCGTGTTGCTAAATTAGCTCTAAAAGTGGACAACTTGAAGTAAAATAAATCTGAGTTAAACACGAGCTCGGGTTACCTGCCCCAGACTTCCAGGAAGGGGCGTTTCCAAGGGGAGGTCTGAAAGGGGCTCCTCTAGCCAGCCAGAGGGGTACCCTAAGCACTAGAATGAACCTGGAGATCTTTTCACAATTACAATAATTGTAACATGTTTGGTTTTGTATACAACCTTACAAGCTATAAAGGTCTTTCACATGGTCTTAATAATTGTAAAGCCCCTTAGAGATTTTTAAACCTTGACTAGTCTCTTTTCACCATTCACTGACTATGCATTCAACAAACACCAACTCAGAGCCAGACCTCTGTTCCACAACAGAGAAAGACATAGTCATGAAACACAGTCTATCGTGGGGCAGGGAGGAGGGCACAAATCATTTAGCAAAACCCCAAAATACACAGTAAAATTATCCAGAACTTCCGTCAGAGGTAGCAACTATTAACAATTTGGTAAAGATGCCCTCCAACATTTTCTGTACATGAATACAGAAGGTAAATGGATAGTTACAAAATTAAATATTCTGCATCATATGCTAGTCTGTTTTTCCATGGATACTGTGTGTTTCGTTTCATCAAACATTCATCTGCAAGAGCCTTTTCAATGGCTGTACGTCTGAACTAGTTCTCCAGTGCTTTTGTCCATCAGTCAGTTAAGAATTGTTTCTTTTCAAACTACAATGGCGTCGGATGTTTTGATAGGATCTGGAGAATCCAGGAGAAAACAGCCCGAGGACCTCACAAACTTTTCAGGAAGGACGGGAATCACCCATCCCGGCTGACGGGAAAGAGAGAAAAGGATCCAATCCTGTGCAAAGTCGTGTGCGATAGCCCAGAGGTATGACAAAGTATTGGAGAAAAACTTTGCTTGGGGTTTTTGGGGAGGACTTTTTGACCTTCAGCTGAGTGTAGGTAGGTGGAGGTAGACATTCAAGCCAGAAAAAAATAAGAAATTCTAGAGGATAGAGTATTTTTTCTCTCCTCTGCTACTTCTCCCTCTTTCTGGCAACACTGAACAGTCCCATACCTCCATACTTCTGAGCCTTTGCTAATTCTGTCCCCCCAAATGGAAATGGCCACCACCCCTATCTATAGTTGTCAAAACTCTGCTTCTCCCACCCCTGCAACAAGATGAGATATCTCTGACCTTTCTCCTGTAGCACCCAATCACGATTCAAAATAACTCACATAACTTCCACTCTGAAGAAACAGGCCAATCCAAACAGAACCACACGAGGGAAAGTTTGTAGAGTGCACTAAAAATAACATGTTAAGAAAACCAGTGAAGCGCCAGAGAGTGAATGTAGAAATTTAAAGAATAACAAGCTTGAATACTTCCAGCCAAGATAAAAACTCTTTTATCATAACTCCAAGGGTTAATGCGAGGAACCACTTGCAGAAACGTCTCTGAGTCTACAAAAAAAAGTTTCACCCAACATAACTAAGACTCATGACCCATTTACTCTCCTTATTTTCCCACAGGAAAGCAGCTTGGAAGAAAGAGGAAGAAGTAACACTTGAAAAACTTCCCAGGATTTTCCAGTATGACCCCTGCCACCCCATATAGAGAACTACAACTCTGTATCATAGGTATAAGGAGGTGTAAAAGCAAGATTAGTAATCCAGTCAATTGGAGCCAAGATCTTCTAATAGCGTAAGGGCTACAGAGGCGCTTTATACTGCTAAGTACTCATCAGCCAAAAGGAAGCTCAGAATGGTTTGCTACCAAATGAGCTAGAAGGGAAACAGCCCAAATGTCCACTAGCAGATGAAAGAACAAACACAATGCAGCCTATGCAAACAATGGAACACTAGTAGGTCATAAAAAAGGAAAGAACTTCTGACACAGGCTACAGCATGGATGAACCTTGAAAACATTACGCTAAGTGAAATAAGCTAACTCCAAAGAACAAATACTGTCTGATTCCACTCATATGAAGTACTTAGAGGAGTCAGGTTCATAGAGACAGAAAGCAGCAGGATGGGTGCCATGGGCTGGGGGAGGGGAACGGGGGATTCGTGTGTAATGGGTGGAGGGCCTCAGCTGGGAAGATGACAAAGCTCTGGAGACGAAGGGGTGGGGATGGTTGCACAACAATGTGAACGTGCTTGATGCCACTTTAAAGTGGTTAAAATGGTAACGCTTATGTTATGTCTACTTTACCGTAATGAAAAAATTCACCCACCCAAAACAATTACTGGCTACTGCCAAATCTCTGGGGAACAAAGAAGCTCAGTGTTTGAAGCACCAAGGTTGGACAGAGCTCAGAAGAATCCATGTGGAGCTCAAGAGAAGCCTGGGCTCATCCAAGGAGGACCCAAAAAGAAAATCATCAGGGAGAGTGTAAGGTAAGAGCCCCGGTGACTAATTCCTGCACCATTTCTTCTTAAATGCATTACTGAAATAGAATTTTAGGTATAGTTTGGATGTCCTTCAGAACAATTCTCACAAACATGAGTCCTCTTGGGAGCTCTAATGGGTCTGAAATGTCTTCTGACTGAAGCACGGTAACACACCAGTCACCTAGCAATGAGGGGTGTTGAATAATGAGCTCAGTCAGTCAAATTGATGACGCTCTACGGACCGGTTGGAGCTCATTCTAAAATGTATTAAGCATTTATTCCGTGACATAGCAAACAGAAACTGTAGGTTATTATTTAACCTTTTCTTCAAAACTCAAGGTTACCACTGTGCCATAGAAACACAGATACATAGTACAGGACATCTGACAGACTCTGGACCCTTCTCCAGCCTAATCCTGTAGGTACACAATGTGAGGGGGTTTTTTAAAAATTGTATTGGCTAGGAAAAAAAACAGCTTGAAATTTGATTTCTTGGAAATGACTTGACATCTTAGCATTTACCCTCTTTTTATAGCACTAAAGGAGTGAATCAGAGGGAAATTTATAGCATTAAATGCTTATATTAGAAAATGTAAAAGGCCTCAGATCAATAACCTGTGCTTTGACTTTAAAAATCTAGAAAAAAGGAAGAGTAAAATAAATCCAAAGCAAGCAGAGGAAGGAAATAATAAAAATAAGGATAGAAATAAGTGAAGTTGTAAAGAAGAAAATAATAGGAAAAAAAATCAATGAAGAAAAAGATGAGTTTTTTTAAAAGATCAATAAAATTGGGAGGAAGGAAGGAAGGAAGGAAGGAAAGAAGGAAGGAAGGAAGGAAGGGAAAGAAAGGAAGAAAGAGATGTTGTAGACTGAAGGCTCGTGTTCCCCTAAAATTCGTATGTTGAAGCCTTAACTCCCAGTGTAGCTGTATTTGGAGATAGGGCCTCTAATGAAGTAAATAAGTTAAATGTGGTCATAAGGGTGAGGCCCCAACCCGACAGGATTAATATCCTCATGAAAAGAGACACCAAAGACCTCTCTCTCTCTCTCTCTCTCTCTCTCTCTCTCGGACATTGAAGAAGCGCCCTGTGAGCACACGTAAGGAGGCCCTCTACAACCCAAGGGAAAATCTCTCACTAGACACCCACACTGCTGACACCTTGCTCTTAGACTTCCAGCCCCCAGAACTGTGAGAAATAACTTTTTGTTAAGTCACCCAGTCTGTGGTGTTTTGTTATAGCAGCCTGAGTAGACTAACACAGAAGTTACACAGATCGGAAAGGAAGAAATAAAACTGTACCTACTCACAGGCAATATGATTTTCTACCTAGACTACCCAAAGGATTACACACACACACACACACACACACACACACACGTACACGCACACACACACACACGTACACGCACACACACATATACACACATACACACGCATACACATGCATACACATGCATACATACACACACACACACACACCCCCAAACTCCTAAAACAAGTAAGTGAAGTTAGAAAATTCTCAAAATACAAGGTCAATGCACATACACACACAAAAAAAATCAATTGTATTTCTACATGAAATACAATTGGAAATCAAATCATGAAAAATTGGAGATCAAAATTAAATATGAAAAACATTTACAATAGCTCCTTTCAAAATAAAACACTTATGTATAAATCTAACAAAACATATACTGAATCTACACATGAATCTGTACAGAATCTAAAAATTACAAAATGCTGATGGAATAATGCAAAGAATACCTAAATAGACATAACATGTAATGAATTGGAAGAGTCATCATAGAGAAGATGCCAATTCTCTCCAAAATGATCTCTAAATTTAATATAATTCCAAACAAAATCTTGACTGAATCTTTTTTTAAGACATAAACAAGCTAATTCTAAAATATCTGTGGAAAGGCAAAGAAACTGCAATAGAAAAAATAATTTTGAAAAAGAAAAAAATCAGAGGAAACACACGACCCATTTTAAGATTTAGTATAAAACTATAGTAATCAAGACAATGTGGTATTGGTAAGAGATAAGACAAATAGATCAATGGAACAATAATAAACCCAAAATAGACCCACACAAATATGGCCAAATTATTTTTGACAAAGGTAGAAAGACAAATTATATTGGACACATTAATAGGCAAAACAAAACAAAACAAAAAAGAACATTGACCTAAATCTCACAACTTATACCATCAATCATTCAAAATGGAACACAGATCTAAAAGTAAAACATAAAACTGAAACTTGTTGAAAAAAACATAAGAGAAAATTTGGGGGTTAGGCAAAGACTTCTTAAGACATGACACCAATAGCTCAATCCATAAATGAAATGACAAATTGGACTTCATCAAAATTTAAAATGTTTGCTCTGTGCATGACACTTTTAAGGGAATGAAAAAAAATACTGACTGGGAGAAAATATTTATAAATCACATATCCAACAATGACTTGGATCTGGGATGCATACAAATTCCCAAGACTTGAGAGTAAAAAAATACAATCCAGTTAGAAAATGGGCAAAGGCTTGAACAGATAGTTTACTAAAGACCATATGTAAATGACAATAAACACTATACCCCTATTCGAATGGCAAAAATAACATTTAAATAAAGTAAACATTCCTAATACTACTGATCAGCTGGACATCGCCTATATTGCTGCTGGGAATGCGAAATGGTACAACCATGCTGGAAAACAGTTTGAAAGTTTCTTATAAACTCACACATACACTTAATATCCACTCCTAAATATTTTCTCCTGAGAAATGAAAATTTATATTCACACAAAAATCTGTATGTGGGGACTTCCCTGGTGGCGCAGTGATTAAGAATCCGCCTGCCAATGCAGGGGACACGGGTTCGAGCCCTGGTCTGGGAAGATCCCACATGCCGCAGAGCAACTAGGCCCATGCGCCACAACTACTGAGCCAGCGCTCTAGAGCCCACGAGCCACAACTACTGAGCCCACGTGCCACAACTACTGAGCCCGCACCTAGAGTCCCGTGTTCCACAACAAGAGAAGCCACCGCGGTGAGAAGCCCGCGCACTGCAACAAAGAGCAGGCCCCGCTCTCCGCAACTAGAGAAGCCCGTGCACAGCAATGAAGACCCAACACAGACAAAAGTAATTAATTAATTTTAAAAATCTGTATGTGAATGTCTATAGCAGTTCTATTCATAACCACCAAAAACAAGAAACAACACCAAAGTCCTTCAACTAATGAATGAATAACAAACCATGCAATATTCACAATCAATTACTAACCAAACATAAAAAAGAAAAAATTACTAGTGTACACAACATCCTGGATGACTCTTAAAGGCACTTTGCTGAGTGAAAGAAGTCGATCTCGGAAAGTTACATATTGCTTGACTCCATTCATTTGCCTTTTAGAGAAAGACAAAACTGTATGGATGGAGAACAGATCCGTGGCTTTCCAGGGTTAAGAGAGGAAGAGGGTGAGACTTTTCTGGAAGAGCAGGAAGCAGCTTTGGGGGGTAACGGAACTGTTCTGAACCCTGATCGTGGTGGTGGTTACAGGAATCTATACAATGTGTTAAAATTCATAGACATATGCACTCAAAAAAGCGATTTTACTTGGAAAAAAAGTTTTTTTAATTGAAGCATAACAAAGATTTCTTTCTACAAAATGAATGATCGACTCAGCTGTTGAAACCATCTCTAGTTCAACTGCCTCTTGGCTCCAGCCATTCTTCCTTTTCACTCTCATTTTCCACATCCTTGGATATTTATTAGAATTCTAATATTACTTTATGTTAGTTCCCATAACTATCCATGGCCAACACCATTACCATTTAATAGCCTAGGTAGAACAGTAATCTCACTTAATATCTTCTGTCAAAATCTGCACACTGACCAGCCTTCTAAATTAACTTTTTTTTATAGTTTACCCAAATGAAAATGTTCGCATTTACTTATCCCACTATAGACAGGATATCTACTTGGGGCCGCTGAGGGTATAAATGGACCTCACATATCTGGCTGTTCAAATTCCCAACTTGCATTGTTCTGGATACTTGGTTTCAAAATCTAACGTGTTATATAATTGAGGCCTTGCTGCATGTAGTGACTTTTAAGCCCAGACATAATTCTCAGAACATTATAAAACATGTGTAATAAATATTCTTTCTTATGAAACCATTACTATCCAACAGTATATTTTAAAGACCTTTCTTACATCCATAATTCAAAAAGTCAGTGGACTAACAGATACTCGGATAATGATACTCAGAGTACCTGTTTATCCATACACTAGATACTGACTAGCCTTTAACAAAGAGGGAGAACCCTAGTAGGTGCCTGAAATGGAGTGACAGTTGTGAAACTCCTGCTAAAACTTCCATAACAGCCACATCTTCTTTTATTCCTTCTGTAAAACTTCAGTACAGATGTTACCCAGGAGGCCATTTTTTCTAATTTCGCTATCTGTTGGCAGCCTTCTCCATGAACACTCCGCACAAGGGTGCATTGTATATTCAAGGGCAATTAAGTTGCTAATAGTCAGCTATTTCCAAAGTCGCCTGCTGCAGACGATGATCTATTATAGAGCATCCGCTGCCAGAAATGTAACTGGAAAAAGAAAGCTATATTCTTCCTTAACTCTTGTTAATAAAAGATCCCAGCGCACTTGAAATGAAAAGCCCAAGTTCTGTATCAAGGGCTTCACGTTGCACTTTACTGTACAGAAAGGCATTGCCATGTGAACTCGCTTATTATGCATACGGGAAAAGAGAAGAGGCCAACGTTTGTTTTTTTTTTTCTTTTCCACTTAGTCGTACCCAATATTCTGCCTCTTGCCTTGCAAATTCCTTCTAAAACACTTAAGCAAGATAAGATGCTCTCCCTATCCCAGATAGAAATGTTTTAGCTCATTAAGCCTTTTCTTCCAGAATACTAATTTTGGGCTTGACTGGTGCTTTATTACAGATAAGAGCATAATTCAAAATTTAAAGACGTGAAATGGATTTCTTCTAAGCAATCACTTAGACCATTTGAGGGAAAAAATAGTCTTATCAAATACAATTTTTAACAATAAAATGGACACAAACATTTGCTCAAAGTTCTGATAGCCTGATTTTACCTCATTTCTGAACAGCGTTGAATATGTAATGTAAATAGCTGTGCAGATTCCTAAAGCTGCCTTTTTTTCAGCAGATACATTTTTCCTGAGTTCCTGGTTTCTGTTCTGTGCTGAAAGCTGCCTGCCTATCTGGCTCTCCTCCTGACTCTGGGGCTCCCCCTGCTGGCCCGCGAGTACATTGCCTGGCCATCTGACCTGAGACCCGGTGGTGAGTCCCAGGCAGGTAGGTCCCTGCGGGACTTAAATCAGATGCTTGAAGTCAATACTGTTCAAGTGGAACTTTCCATTCCTTTTGGTTCTGAAATTTGGTCCTTAAGATTAATCTGCTGTGAACATTTACCCTTAGAAGCTTATACGGCACTCCAAGGAGGACAGCTAGATAGACCAACAGAAGCAGCAAATGTCACCCATGGCTTGTGAGGATGTGAAAGGAGGCAACTTGCCTCCAGTGCCCCCTCTGCATCCCGGCTGCCTCTCCCCCTCAAGCTCCTTCCCTAAAGCCCCTGACATTGCATTCCATTTATACTGCAGGCACAACATAGGTGAAAGGGGTCCACTTTCAGAGAGTCTGGCATTTTAAACCAGCAATTGAAATGTGGGACAACAGATTTTTTTCCTACAAAGACATTTCCGGAAACTTCTCACTTATGGAGCAGCCCTCCCCCCGACCCTACCCGCGGAAGCTGAACTGCACTGACAGGACGGAGCCCTCTGTCTCCCCCAAGGCCAGCCCCGATTATGGGGCAGATCACAAGGGGGCAGCCCTTGGCCTGCAGCAGAAATGCAGGCCGTGGAGCAGATTTCTTTTGTCCTCCAATATTATGCAAATAAGCAAAGCAAATTAAGTACCTGAGATTTTTTTTTTTTAATTAAGGGTTTTGATTAGACGCGGATCTGTTGTCGGCAGAAGAAGAAATTTTATTCCAAAACCCCAGATACCCCGGCTCTTCTGCAAGTCTTCAATCAGAGCAGATCTCCCAGAATTGCAGGGAGCTCATCTTTTGATTTTCAGGTGGGTGGGTTCCTGGGACAAGAGGGAGAACTGAGCCTGGGGATGGAAGAGGAAGAAAGAGAAGCAGCATAACTTATTTACAAGCCAAACTCGGGGCTTTTAAACAAACACCAGGGGCTTCCCTGGTGGCGCAGCGGTTGAGGGTCCGCCTGCC
Source organism: Kogia breviceps (assembly GCF_026419965.1). Lineage (NCBI taxonomy): Eukaryota > Metazoa > Chordata > Mammalia > Artiodactyla > Physeteridae > Kogia > Kogia breviceps. The sequence goes on from NC_081311.1 coordinate 4,320,037, forward strand.
GATGCGGGGGACGCGGGTTCGTGCCCCGGTCCGGGAGGATCCCACGTGCCGCAGAGCGGCTGGGCCCGTGAGCCGTGGCCGCTGAGCCTGCACGTCCGGAGCCTGTGCTCCGCAACGGGAGAGGCCACGACAGTGAGAGGCCCGCCTAGCACAAAAAAATAAATAAATAAAATAAAATAAATCCACGTTGGGCTTCCCTGGTGGCGCAGTGGTTGAGGGTCCGCTTGCCGATGCGGGGGACACGAGTTCGTGCCCTGGTCCAGGAGGATCCCACATGCCGCGGGGCAGCTGGGCCCGTGAGCCGTGGCCGCTGAGCCTGCGCGTCCGGAGCCTGTGCTCCTCAACGGGAGAGGCCACAGCGGTGAGAGGCCCGCGTACCGCAAAAAAAAAAAAAAAGTCAAACTCGGCTGCTCAGCTACTCTCGAATTTTAGTGTGTAGCCCGGAAGAAAACAGCAAGCCATAGTCCCGATTTCTCCAGAAGAGATTTTCTGAGTCTCTTGAACCAGAACTTGAACTTGGAAGTCCCTATCACCCCAACTTAGACCAGAGACCAGATTTCATAGGACTGAAGAATGCTATAGCTGGAGGGTCTCGGAGACCACTGTGTGTTGCCCCTTCATCAGGACCCCACGGGAAGGGGTTCATTCCTGCAGGAGAAGGCGGATGGAGGCAGCCTGCCCTCAAGGGGACTTGCAGAGAGGTCCCTGTATTCCCCCATGAGGTAGCCAAGGTCATTCTCCCCAGAAACAAAAGCTGGCTTTCATCCTGCATGTGCCCGGCGCCTCCCCTCCTCATGGCATTTGATTTTCACAAAACTCTATGAGGTGCACACGGTGCTCTCAAATTCACTCCCACTCTAAAGATGAGGAGACTGAGGTCTAAGGGTAAGTATCTTGAACAGGATCAGGAAGTAAGAAGCTTGGATTCAAGCCCAGTGCTAGAACATGGCCTGGCAGAGATGCAGTAAGTATTTGTTGAGTGAGCGAGTGAATGAGTGCAACATGGGAAAAGACTGAGGTTAAGAACACAGACTTTGAGATAACGATTAGGCAGTGAAAGCTGGCAGTTCCAAGGTGCGATACCATAACCTAAGAGAAAGAGAATGAAAACCTGGGTTCTAGTCATGGGTTTTGTCACACCAGACACATGATCTTAGACAAGTCACTGTTGCCCAGTTCTCTTTTCTTGCAGCAATTGGAGCTGTGCTTTGGGCAATCTTCGCGGGAACCTGGCGTCCTAGGTTTTGGCCGAGCAGTCCTATGAATCTGCTCTCAGATGGCCAGCTGGAGCTAAGCAAATGTTACTAAAAATGGCATCTCCAGAAAGTACCAAATCAGAGCCAAGAAGACAATCCAGGGTCAAATCGTCGTTTGGAAGAAGGCCTGGCTGATCAGAGGCAGAGCTCAGCTAAGCTCCTGACAAGCTCCAGAGCGGGTTCCTCACCTTGCCTTCCGCACCCCTGCCCACAGTAGTGGGCTCTCGGATGTAAAAGTGTCATTCAGAAGGGACATCCACTGACACCATTTCACTCTTCATCTGGTTGAAAAATACAAATTCAGGGGGCTTCCCTGTTGGTGCGGTGGTTGGGAGCCCGCCTGCCAATGCAGGGGACACGGGTTTGTGCCCTGGTCCGGGAAGATCCCACGTGTCACGGAGCAACTAAGCCCATGCGCTGCAACTACTGAGCCTGTGCTCTAGAGCCCGTGAGCCACAACTACTGAGCTTGCGTGCCACAAGTACTGAAGCCCGTGCGCCTAGAGCCCATGCTCCGCAACAAGAGAAGCCACCGTGATGAGAAGCCCACGCACCGCAGCGAAGAGTTGGCCCTGCTCCTCACACCTAGAGAAAGCCCACGCAGCTATGAAGACCCAATGCAGCCAAAAATAGATAAATTTAAAAAAAAAACAAACAAAAACAAATTCAGGGACTTCCCTGGCGGTCCAGAGGTTAAGGCTCAGCACTCCCAATGCAGGGGTCCCTGGTCAGGGAACTAGATCCCGCATGCCGCAACTAAAGATCCCGCATGCCGCAACTAAAGATCCCGCATGCCGCAAAGAAGATCCCTCACGCGGCAATGAAGATCCCACGTGCTGTGACTAAGAGCTGGCACAGCCAGATAAATAAATAATTTTTTTAAAAAAAAGAAAAATACAATTTCAAAAGGTAAAGAAATATTCATGGATGATACAAAAAGATGTTCAACCTAATAAATAACTAAAGATAAAATAATGAGATACCATTTTTAACCACCAACCTGACAAAGATCAAAAAGACCAATAAAGCTCATGTTGATTAGGGTGTAGGGCAAATGAGACGCTTTTATATTGCTGGTGGAAATACAAAGTAGCACAGTCTCTTGAGATGGTAATTTGGCAACATAGGACAGAAGCCATTCCAATATCAACATCTTTGACCAAACAATTGAAAACACACAGTAAAGAAATAATGGAACCAGGATGTCCATTGCAGTATTGTTTATAATAGTAAAAGGTGGAAACAAACTTAATATTCAACAATAGGAGTATAGATAAATTAATACAATAGAATATTATGTCATTCTTAAGGATGGAGATGTAGTTTAACTTATGTGCATGGAAAGACATCCTGGATATTTATTACAGAAACTACCGAACAATGTGAATGGAGAATTACTTAGACATCCTGTCTATAAATTATACCACAAACTGCTAATGGTAGTCCTCTCCAAGTGATATGATGATGGGTGACTTTCACTTCTTTACATTTTCAGACAGTTTCTGATAATTTTAATAGTCATGTATCATTTTCATAACCACCAAATAATCAAACCAGTGACGCTATTTTAAATTTTTTAAAAATAGAGTGAGCAGGGTTTCCCTGGTGGCGCAGTGGTTGAGAATCCGCCTGCCGATGCAGGGGACACGGGTTCGTGCCCCGGTCCGGGAAGATCCCACATGCCGCAGAGCGGCTGGGCCCGTGAGCCATGGCCGCTGGGCCTGCGCGTCCGGAGCCTGCGCTCCGCAATGGGAGAGGCCACAACAGTGAGAGGCCCCCATACCACAAAAAAAAAAAAAAAAAAATAGAGTGAGCATAGCTGCTATCTGCCTAGAAAATGAATATGTCCAGCTTCTAAATTACCAGAAGAGTTCTTTTTTTAAAATTAACAAAAAAAATTTTTGATTGTTATGGCAAAAAACAAAAACAGGAAGAGAAAAAATAAGACAAAATATATATTAAAATGAAACAACAAAGCACAATACAAAGAGACATAGGTGTACGCTATTCATAAATTGGAAATGTAAAATAAGACAATAGGAACAGCACATCTGATGGCCCCAACCTTGACCCTGGTCTTTCATATATTGGAGGATCTCATCAAGTGACCGGGTTAAGGCTATGTGTCCTGGTGCAGGAAAGACAGAGCAATGGATCACAGTACAGACACTAGAGACACAGATCCAGGAACTTATGGAAATTCAGAAAAGGGAAAGGAATAATTAATTTAGGCCCTTTGCACCAAAATAAATTCCACAGGAGTCAAAGATTTAAATATAAAAAATAAATCCTTCACTTATTAAAAGAAAACACGGATATTTATGCAATCTTGGAGTGGAAAATGTCTTTTTAAATTATAATGCCAAAATATAAACCATTAAAAAAAGATGGACAGATTTTACCATAAAAAATTAAGAAATGTTTAAAAAACTTTGATATAAGAAAATACACTTTAAACAAAGATAAACAACAAAAATATAAAAAATATATTGAGTATATAAATATATTATGAGTCTATAGAAATATATACTCATAATTTGCCTGACAGACAATGGTTTTATGCTGAAAATATGAAAAGCTCCTACAAATCAACAGGAATGGGTATGAGTAGAAAATTAACCAAATGGCCAATAAACATGAAAAGATAACATTGAAGAAATGCAAATTTGAATGATGAGATGACATTTTTAGCCGCTCAGACTGGTAGCAAGAAATAGTCTAAAGTCTATCTGATAATCGTTTTCAGAAAAACACACCTGGGCCCCAGGTGCAGCTTTGCCTCTTGTTAGATGTGCTGCAAATTACAGAGAATCTTATTGTTTTCATTTAGGCCCATTACTTAACTGCAGTAAGCAAACCTCAGTCTGCTCTATAAAACGGGGATCAGAGCAGAATTTTCACCAGGGCATCACATGGGACAGTATCAGGTTCCTACTGCTGCTGTAACAAGTTACCACAAACTTAGTGGCTTAGAGCAACAGCGACTTGTTATCTTGCAGTGCTGGAGGTCCGACGTCCCGGAGAGTCTCGCTGGGTTCAAACCAAGGCGTCAGCAGGGCTGCGTTCCTCCCAGAGCCTCTAGGGGAGGGTCTGTTTCCTTGTCTTTTCCTGCCTCCAGAGGGCCCTGCACGCCTTGGCACCCCCTCCGTCTTCAAAGCCAGCAGCGGAGTATCTTCCAATCTCTCTCCAACTCTGACTTTCTGCTTTTCCCTCTTCCACCTTCTAAAGGCCCTTGTGATTACACTGGGCTCAGGATAATCTTTCTGTCTCAGAATCAGGAACATAAGGACATCCGCAAAGTCCCGTTTGTTTGGTTTTTTTAAGATTTTTTTTTTTTTTTATGTGGACCATTTTTAAAGTCTTTATGAATTTGTTACAATATTGCTTGTGTTTCATGGTTTTTGGTTTTTTGGCTGCGAGGTACATGTGGGATCTTAGCTCCCCGACCAGGGATCTAACCCGCAGCCCCTGCACTGGCAGGTGAAGTCTTAACCACTGGACCTCCAGGGAAGTCCCTGCAAACTTTTATGATGAAAGGTAACATATTCACAGGTCTCGAGGGTTAGGATACGGACATTGTGGGAGGGTATTATTCTGCCACCCAGAGGGAACCAAACAGTCCACGTGCACGAAAAGCATCAAACTCAGGGCTCGACAAACAACACTGAGCGCATTCAAAAGCCGAACTATTACAAGTTATTAATAGTCAAAGAATGTGTGATATCTGGAACTGATAAGGATGGGGACAGAGCACCCTTACACCCAGCTGGAGGAGGAGGATAAACTAGAGGATCAATCAATGTGCACACAGCTCTGAGCAGGTTCTGAGTCCATATGCACTGAAGCCTACAGGAATTGCTGGACACATCAGCCCACCTTAACATATATGGCTATTCGTCGCAACCTTGCTTATAATAGCAAACATTATGTATAAATGCATCCCAGGATATCCATGTCCTTGAATACAGTACACCCATCCGAAATTATTACGATTTATTATTAGATGTCTAATTGTTGCCATAGACATTGTTCATGTATACTAATGAAAAGATAGGTTTCAAAAGAATAGCCATCTCCTTGGATTCTATTTTTATAAACCACATATACGTGTTACCACGTGTGTCTGTAGAAAACGTGCAGAAGACTCTGCGCACAGAGCATCGCCAGTAGGTGGTAGGCTTCCCGATGGGTTTGACTCCGGTCTCTACTTCTGAGCGCTCTGAATGGTTGTGCCCAGTACACAGGTATCCCCGGTTTTGCAGAAGATGGTTTCCCCTCCTTGGGCGCCATCGGTGGTATCACAGAGGGAGAGACGCCAGGGGTCTAAGAGCCCAGAGCCCCAGGGCTTTGTGCTCCTTCAACTTTTCTGCAGCTCATTCTCTACACACATAGAATATTTTCCCTCCCAACACTCATGGGCTTGTCCTTGGGCAAAATGAGCCAATCAGAAGATAATATGAAAATTAAAAGATCAAGACACATCACATCCCAGAGATTCTTCCTCTAGGAATCTGACCACAGTTGACCTCCGGCTTCACGAGAGCAGGGGTCTCAGTACCCCTCACCTGGCACAGTGTCAAGCCAGGTGGGTGGTCAGACCCCCCGGCTTCTTTCCACCTACTCAGGGTCCTCCACACTCACATGCACACCCCTGGCTCCCTCCTGGGCTAGACCCCACTTCTTCTGCAGGCACTCAGTTTAAATGTTGCTTCCCCGATCCGACGGGCTGATCACAAGCTGTCACATGTCTGTCTGTTTCCAAGCCAGTGGCCAGTGTAGGGGATGAGAGATTAATCCCACGGAGGAAACTCTAAGAAATGGCGTAAAACAGAAGCATTTCCCCACTCAGGGGGCAAGGGAGCTGGGGTATCGACACACCTGCTCCTAAAGTCCCTGGGTGAGATCGAATGAGGTATCGATTCCGCAGCACTTCAGGTGTACACACCTGCTGCAGCCCACAGGGCTTCCCACAGGTGGGGGAGGAGGCATGGAGGCAAGAGCCAGCAGACAGACAGGCTGACACTGGTAGCTGGAAGGTGCAAGGGATACAGGTGAGGCACTGCTACAACAACAGAGACACACTCAGCATGACATGGGTATCTGTGCAGGTATTGCTAAATGTCAGTCGGCCTCCCTAGGCTGTAAACTCCAGGACAGAGGGGCGTCGCCTAACTTCCTTACAGCTGCATCTCCAAGGGCCTCACACTGTGTCTGAAACACAAGGAGACACTGGACTCTTTTGTCAATGAATGAGTACGTAAATCACTGAATGAATGAATATCCACCTAAGCTCTTGTCTAAACAGTGCGTCGTACCAAGCCGACAAAATGCCAGAATTCACTACCAATATAAACTAGATGGCCGACAAGGACCCCCTATATAGCACAGGAAACTATACTCAATATCTTGTAATAATCTATAATGGGAAAAATCTAAAGAAGAGTATATGTATCTGTATATATATCATCTATAGATATATCTGAATCCCTGTGCTGTACACCTGAGACTAACACAGCATTGTAAATCAGCTACATTGCAATAAAAAAATGTTTAAATGCCAGAATTCAAAAGAGACTTGCACTATTATTCAACTTAAATTATCACCTGGGACCCACCAAGACTTCTCAGCTCTTGCCTTCTCATTAATGCTGTGGTTTTGTTCAACTAACACAGAAAGTTCCATTTCTAGAGTTTAAAATACATGAAACTGATCAAGGAGGAGATTTGCCAATGAAGATTCTAAGATAGTCTCACACAGCCCGTGCTGGCAAACTACAGTCTGCAGGCCTGATCCGGGCCATGAGCTAAGGATAGATTTTACATTTTAAAATGATGGAAAAAGAAGAAGAAGAAGCTGTTCCATCACACGTAAAAATTGTATGCAATTCAAACTTTAGTGCCTGTGAATGCAGTTTGATTGGAACACAGCCATGCGGTTTGTGCATGGATTGTGTGTGGCTGCTTTGCAGCTACCTCAGCAGAGCTGAGCAGTTGGGACAGAAGTTATAGTCCTGGAAAAACTGAAACTATTTGCTCTCTGGACCTTTACAGAAGTTTGCCAGGCAGCCAGGGCACCCAATGGGACAGACGATGCACCTCTGAGGTGCTGGGTACACACCAGCTGGAGAAACACCCCCCTAATGTGAGCACAGGCGCCCACAGACCCTTCTTGGGCAAATTCCAACCCACTCACCAATTAGCCCAGCCAAGATCTTCAGCAGAACCCCCCCCCGCCGCCCACCAAATTCCAGCACAAGACCCCTCTCTCATGAGGCCACAAGAGTATCAAAGCTGTACGGTCCTTTCCTCCTACTCCTCCCTGCATCGTTCCTGAGTCTCTGAATACTTCTCTGACCAGGAAGACATACCTTGCTTTCTGACCAACGCAGTTCAACAAATTCTCTTTTAGTTTAGTGCATTTCCTCCTACCAGAAAACATAACGTAGAAATACCACCAAACAGGCAGGACCACACACAGAGTTCTTATGAGATACATTTCCCAAGAATATTGCTTAATCTAATAATTTTCCCTGTCTCAATACCATCAATTTCCCTCCTGATCAGTGCTACCCATCAGGAAGTATCTTCAGGTAATTAACATTTTTACATTTTTAATTATGAAATCTTTCCTGAGCTGGCGGGGTGTCAGAGATTAGACGCATCAGGCATCGGGAGTGCTGGGATCTGAGGGTTCCTTCAATCCTGGGAAACCGACGTGGGCCTGAATGTGGGCCGCGGGCTGTGCCAATACGTCCCTCTAAAACGGGACTGGACATCAGCCCTGAAAGTGGAGAGAGCTCAGTAGAGGACCTAGTGCTCGGGGGCCAGCCTTGCTCTAGAACTTTCATCCAAAAGCTAACGTGGCCTCTGTCAGCGTGCACTGGCCTTGGGACTTTGAGGCGGCCGAGCGAGCCAGTGCCTTCAAGCTCCCCTCCAGCAGGGCCGGACATGGGCAGAGACTCCCTTCTGGCTGCCTGGTCAAGGTTACCATGCAGAGCCCGATCCCGCCGTTGAGGTCACACTTCAAACGTGTTCCTCCCTTAGTCCTGCTGCTTCTTCCCATCACAGCCCTCTTTGTCCTGCATTTTTTTTTTTTTTTTTTTTTTTTTTTTTTTTTGTGGTACGCGGGCCTCTCACTGTTGTGGCCTCTCCCATTGCAGAGTGCAGGCTCCGGACGCGCAGGCTCAGCGGCCATGGCTCACGGGCCCAGCCGCTCTGCAGCATGTGGGATCTTCCCGGACCGGGGCACGAACCCGTGTCCCCTGCATCGGCAGGCGGATTCTCAACCACTGCGCCACCAGGGAAGCCCTGTCCTGCATTTTATTTAAAACTTCCGTTTCATAAGAACCCTTGCATGTATCAAAAAGTTCTGGTTGGTCTCTAGTTCATATACTTCTACAGAAGACGCGGGCACAGGTTGAAACGTCAAAGACGGCCAGGAAATTAGGAGCCCAGTGGAAAGAAAAGCAGGACGGCCATCTGCACACACAGCCCCGTCTCCCGGACCCCCGTGTTTCCAGGACAACGCGCCTGGACTTAGCTTTATCTCAGGCCACCTGGGCTTCGGCCGGTGTGGTTTTCTAAGCGATCTCCTCTACATCCTCAGGCTGGACATAACCGCTCTGCGGAGAAGGGAAGGGAGGACGCTCTGAGGGCACACAGGTCTGTCCAAGACCGGATGTTACGGAGGCGGGGCCAGGGTCACCCCCACACACTGCTGCCTTCTCTCCCTCCCAGGATGCAAACTCCATCCCCCCCACACGAAGCCTTCGGTCAGCGCTTCCTCCGTCAGTCTTTTCTGCCACCAGCCAAATTACTCTGTCCAAGACACATACGTGCCTTCAACCTTCTCCTCCTTTGCTCCCACTGTTCCGTTGATCTCCCTCCAGGAGCGGTGGAGACGTCCACTCTCTCTGACCTCGCTTTCCAGGGATGAGGAGGATGCTAAGGGCAGCCATAGGGTCCAGTCCATAAAAAGGCCTGTGTAAGAGCAGTGGACAATGAAACGAGACATACGGCCCTGTCAAAGGGAAAAAGGCTTTTTCTTAAGTTCTCTTGAAACGGGGTGTTTCCCCCTAGTTTCAAAGATATTCAGATTGATCTGCTAGTGACATAAACCTGTTGTATAAAGCTAACAGGTGGGTAAGCTGACTTGATAATCTAAAGAGAAAAAAATTTTACTTGACTTTGTCCTGCCCTAAATAATCTCATGTACTGAAGAGTGGAACTTGCCATCCTGGGCTTCATCGAGCTACCAGACAAGAGTTTCGTTGTGTAGCCACTTATTGAATCCACAGCACAGAGAGTTTCAGGATCTCCGTGACATAGAAGCACAGCGCTGGGTGTCCCATAGGTTCTACATAGGTACACTGACTGGATGAAAGGAATATAAGACGATCCATCATAAATACTTCATAAAAATGTTCTCCTGGGACTTCCCTGGTGGCGCAGTGGATAAGAATCTGCCTGCCAATGCAGGGGACACAGCTTTGAGCCCTGGTCCGGGAAGATTCCCACGTGCCGCGGAGCAACTAAGCCCGTGCGCCACAACTACTGAGCCTGTGCTCTAGAGCCCACGCGCCACAGCTACTGAAGCCCGCGTGCCTAGAGCCCGTGCTCCGCAACAAGAGAAGCCACCGCGATGAGAAGCCCACACAATGATGAGTAGCCCCCGCTCACCGGAACTGGAGAAAGCCCGCGTGCAGCAACAAAGACCCAACGCAGTCAAAAATTAATTAATTAATTAACTAATTTTTTAAAAATTTAACATTTTTTAAAGAACATTTTTTAAAAAATGTTCTCCTAAGGTCCTCATTTTTATGTCAACGGTTGAGTTTCCTGGTTTGGGTATCAAGAAATACACTATCATGCACTATCTCGCTCTGAACACAGGCTGTGACTTGAACTTGGACTAAACTGCTAGACCAGTGGATGGATGTGTCACAGTCAAAGGACCAAACCCTGCAAATCACAGGCCCTCTGTTTCATCCCCAGGGTCTAAGCAGCTGGCCTCCTCACCTCTTCTCCTCACCAGGTTGCCACCTCTTCTAAGGAGAAGCAGCGCTAGAAAATGACGGCCCTTTCACAAAGATGCTGGAACCCCTAACGTGCGCAGGCAGATGACTCTGCCAGAACTAGCCGGCCGCAGAGGTCCCTTCACACGGTGCCCACCCCCAGGTTCAGAAGAAAAAGAAGAAACAAGTCCGAACGCCATCAGCTTGATTCTGTCCCCATCAACCTTTTCTGCTCAAGGCCCAAATTTCAAGGAGAGAAAAAATATATGCAGTTAAAGTAAACAAAGCTATTTGAACGATACCTGCCTTCCTAAGAAGTAACATTTAATCTGGTGTTTTAAAAGATGATACTTGCAAATATGGCTAAGCCACGGATTCAATTCTGTTCAACTACTGGTGTGAAATTTTAATCAAAAAACTAGAGAGCTCATTCAAAAAAGAAATTAGTGAAAAAACTTTGGTCGTCTCTCATCAGTGAAAACTGATTTAGTTATGCAAATTACTGCTATGAATATTAAACCACTGATGAAAGGTTTTTAATGAAGGGATCTTTTGTTTTGGAAATGCAAGGGTATATGCTTTAATTTCTTGCTAATTTACTGTTCTTTGATAATGTTCACATTTTCCCCAAAGTGGCTTTGCTGATGGGTTTAATACTGTGAATAGAACTACAGACCAACAATACTGGTTTTGACAAGGCTTCCCTTGTGTAACTATACATCGTGATTTGCGGCCCCTAATGCACAATTCTATTAGGGTGAATTTTGTCTACAGGGCTTTCCCTGAAATGAATTCTCATTTTAATGTTAGCCTCCTGCAGTTTTTAATTTTTAATCTGTAATATGAAATTGCAAATTTTACAAACATCATTTGAAAAAGCCACTAGGACAGAACCAAGTGCCAAAGTTTACATATTGCCTAATTAGACCGTTATGAGCAGCAGCTTATCAATGTCACGCCAAAGATCATGAAAAAATCCAATTACTAATTTGAAAAACACATATATTTATAGGTTCATTTTGTTTAATTTGCATCCAGTTAGCTCAATAATTGTTTTAAAATCGTACTAAGCCTAATAATTTTGGTTTAGCTGGTAACGTTCCTGAACGGCAAAGGTGGTGCCCTGTTGCCCACCGTTGAGTGGTAGCGGCTAGCGTGGCTCAGCCGTGGGGGACGGGGAGGCCTCCCGTTCGGAAAGCTGTGGCCCTCAGGTACTCAACAGAGAAATCTTTTCAGAATGGAAAGACTCGAAGCACCTTGCCAAGGTTCCAGCGAGTCCAGGCCCAGAATTCTCCAGATAATTAAGAGCAAGTGGAAAAGGCGAGGAAGCAGCAAAGGAGGGGCACAGGAGGGCCCTCCAGAGAAAGGTGGGCAGAAACCTCTAGTCCAGGGAGCCGGTCTGAGTCACTCGAGAAAACCGGGAGCAACTTCTTCAGACTTCTTTATTAAGGAAAACGTCAACAGGCACAAAAGTAAAGAGGGCAGTGATGTGAACCCCGGGTCCCACCATCCAGCTTCAATATTCAGCAACTCATGGCCGGTCCTGTTGCCTGGGGGACCCCCACCTGCCCCCCTCCTCCCCGTATTACTGGGGAGCAGATCCTGGACAGCCTGGCCACCCAACTGGAGATATTTTGGGATCCACCTTGAAAGCGTCGGTCTTTTCGTACCTGTAACATTAACAAGAATTCCTTAATAGCATTACATAGCCAGTCAGGGCTCCACCTTCCGATTTCCCATAAATTTCCTGGATGATAAGTTTTTTTACAGTTTGAGTCAAAATGCAAACAAGTTTCACATGCTGTTAACTGGCTGGTGCATTTCTTAAGCCTCTTATAATTTCTAAATTCTCTCCCCTCCCCTCCTCCTGTCTCTATCTTTATCTCTCATCAATTTCTTTACCTATTACAGAAGCCAGTCGCTTAACCCACAGCGTTCCGCGCAGTTTGTACTGGGCTGATTGCTTTCCTGTGGACCCCCCTCCACGCAGTCCTCCATCCCCTGTATTTCTTGGGAGTTGGTACTTGAATCTACTCTGCAGCATCTATGGAGTTTGATTATTTTTGCAAGACTACTTCATAGGTAGAGCATGTATTTCTCCCAAGAGTTACAAAAAAGTAGGACTTTTTTTGTTTGTTTCTTATCACCAAAGGAATACTCAACCTAAGCACTAAAAAGAATTCAAAAGAAGAAAAAACGCAGTAGGATATGTCTTTCCAGATAGTTTGCTGTCTATATATGTTATATTTTTCTTGTATTGTTTTCCATAAAATGGGATCATCCTACCCATTCTTGTTTTAGAAAGTGGGTTTTCTTCACTTAACAAAATACCATGTACATTGCTTGTCAAATCCCTGAACTCTCCTTAAGCTGTTATGGGTGGTCTTGCTAATTCTTCATTTTACTAGATCAGCTTCTCAAAATAATCGGGAGCTTGGGGTAGAATTTCTGTGCCAGACTCAAAATGTTGTACATATTTTAAAGAAAAATCCCCTAATTTATTTATTCCACATGCCAGCTTTTAAATTAATACACGTGATCATGCCTTTTGAGTGTGCATAATGTTATCTTACAAATTATAAGCAAACAGTGATCTAAGATTCATGTTTCCCCTCACATAAAATCCAGATCCTGCCTTACCTGTTGGCAGCCAGTTCCCTGAATCACGGAGCCATGGCCCATGACCACACCCGCCACGTGGGATTCCCTACAGCCCCCGCCGCACAGGGAGACCCTCATTAGCTTTCATTCCTGCTCTTCCCTTGGACTTTCTGGCTCTACCTTCTCCCTCCCTGAGGCCGGCCCTCCGCGTCCAGGCTCAGAGCCTGGGAATTTGTGGGTCCCAAAGAACAGTACGGGGGGGATTCCAGGCAGAGACCCAGAGGGAGCTTTGCTTTAAGGGGGGGGGGGCAGAAAGTGAAACCATCATGGACTGTAAGGGCCACCTATGCTGACTAATTTCATTCTCACAGCTTCCCTGAGAAGCAGGCTTTGTTTACCCTTTCACAGCTGAGGAAAATGAGGTTCAGAGAGGTTCAGCAATTCACAAGAGGCCACACAGCTCACAGCAGAGCCAGAACTGCAACCTGGTCAGCCTCATTCCAAAGCCCGTTCCTTTCCAATGAGCAGGTGTATTTAGCCACACCCCTTACATCATATTCTAATCTATATAGAACAGACCAAGAATCACTGAGATATACTTTGAGATTTTTAATGAATTATGATTAAATACCTGTCAGCTCATTTAATCATCACAATTCTGCCATTATTCTAAGGGATTTTTTCTTTCCTTTCTTTCTTTCCTTCCTTCCTTCTTCCTTCCTCCCTCCCTCCCTCCCTCTCTCTCTTTTTTTCTTTCTCCCTTCCATCCTTCCTTCCTTTCTTTCTTTCTTTCCTTCCTTCTCCCTCCCTCCCTCCCTCTTTTCCTTCCTTCCTTCCTTCCTTCCATCCTTCCTTCCTTCCTTCCTTCTCTCTACCTCTGGTAGAAGGAGTGAGTGGCGGGGTGGGCCGTCTCGTCTCTGTCCTCCAGCAGGGAGGATGTGGCTGGGAGAGCCGGCCAGAGACAAGGGAGGAGCCGAAATTCCATCTCGTCTCCTTCCTGTTTTTACACGTGTATCTTTCTTTCTTCCTCTGTTTCCTTTCTCCTCACTGTTTGCAAGGGAGCCCGCAAGCCAGCCCGACGCAGGTGAGGGTGGCGGCGGAGCACCGTAAGAGACAAAACTGGGAACATCGCTGGTAACCAGAGTTGGCTCAGCCCGAAAACGCTGTGCCGAGGAGAGAGGCTTTATCTCCCGGTTACCGGGGCGCAGTGCGGCATTTCGACTTTCTGAGGAGGAAAGTGACGCGCAAAAGTTGCGCTTTAAAAGGCTTAGCCTGGCAGCTCTGTTCATGCCTCAAGCAATGGAAGAAAGAAAAGCGGTTGGAAGGAGAGAAAAGAGGGGGGTTGCAAGGAGGACTTTGGCACCGTCCAGACCCGCAGCTGTGAGGGCAGGTGACAGCTGCTGGGTGACAGCGGGATGAGAGGGAGAGACTGGAAATGCAGAGAGGCCCCTCCCAAGGGCCCCTCTGTGGATCACAGAAGGCTGGGCCTGAAGAGAGGGCACCCGGGTGAGTGCTGGCCCCTCAGAGGCCCGCAGGGAGTCCGAGGAAGCAGCTGGCCCGAGGTTGAACTGATGAGCCAGCTTGTGGACATAAGGCCATAGGAGGCCAGTGAGTGCAGAACTGCCAAGGATCTAGGAGCCACCTAGACCAGCGGCTTGTGCACATGCTTCTAGGACCCCCAGGGTCTCCAAGGTGGAACAGGGCTCCAAGGCCGGGGTCTGCTTCCTGTCCCCTCACTCACCTCACCCCGCTCAAAACACACCCCTGCTTTTATTGGTTTGAATAAAGGGCTTTATAGATAAAGCAAAAAATTTTTAACCACATCAAGGTTTGAAGATGGGAAACTGGGGGTCCAGAGAGAACAAAACCTGCCATCCCCTCTAAGACAGCTGGTGTGGAAAAGTTCTAGAACAGCCAGGCAGGAGAGGCCAAGGTCATCCAGAGATTCAGACACCAATGTTCTTGCTCATTTCTTAAACCATCACGGTTTGTGGACCTACCAGGCGCCCATCTGTGCTCAGGGCTACCAGGAAGGAGGTACGCTGTGCCAACCCTAAAACGACAATCATCAGTACAGACCAAGAACTGCAGAAGGTAAGGAAGATCACGAAGGAGAAAAGGAACCTGAGAATTAGTAGGTTCTGCAAGAGGATAAAGGAGAAAGCGGGGGTTGAGAATGGTTCTAACTAACTTGTTCTAGCCTCATTTCACTTTTCTACGTTTCTTCTATTTTCTATTTTTCTACCTGTGAATTTGCAGGACCTGAAGGGAGAACAGTGTCCATAAGGCTGATGGCTCCAGTCAAGGAAGCCCCCTCGGTGGTCCTCCTACTTTACCTGGAGATGCAACAGCCGCACACACGGCAGGGGGTGCTCACGCGGCAGGCCCACCCCAGTGGTCCCCACTGTAAGGTCAGCTGTGTTTCTCCTGGACCCAGGAGACAGAGACCTTCCTTCAGGGAGCCAGCAAGGGGCTCACACTGATTTACTGTTCGGCGTTGAAACTAATAACTTTTGTTTTTAATAATGACATTTGCCGAGCTCTGGAAAACCCCAGCTGTGATTTAGCTGCTGTAAAAAGGCAGAAGGTAAAGAGCCCCCAAACTCTCAGTTGCCTGAGAGCAAATTATAAAATCACTGTCTTAGGACTTCCCTGGTGGCACAGTGGTTAAGAATCCACCTGCCAGTGCAGGGGACGCGCGTTCGAGCCCTGGTCCAGGAAAATCCCACATGCCGCGGGCCAACTAAGCCCGTGCACCACAACTACTGAGCCCGTGCTCTAGAGCCCACGAGCCACAACTACTGAGTCCACGTGCCACAACTACTGAAGCCCGAGCGCCTAAAGCCCATGCTCCGCAATAAGAGAAGCCACCGCAATGAGAAGCCCACGCACTGCAACAAAGAGTAGCCCCCGCTCGCCGCAACTAGAGAAAGCCTGTGCACAGCTATGAAGACCCAACGCAGCCAAAAATAAAATTAATTAATTATTTTTAAAAGTCACTGTCTGTGTTTACAGCGGAGATGGCCTCGGTAGAAGTGCCATAATGATGGAGAGATAACTGCTGAGCTCATTCAACCCCAGCTGCACCTCACCTGAGAGCGCCCAGTCTAAAATGAATGCTGCCTTCAGCTTACCAGAGGTTTCCTGTTGCAAAACAAAGGGGTTTCTACTCTGGAGGGGGAGATACCGCTCCCTCCGTTACACAGCCCGCACCCAGACAGGCAACCATTCAGGTAATGGCCTTGTCCTTCATCATATCCTGCTTTGGTATTACACCCATCACGCAAGCAATTAGGAGCAAGTCAGAGCCAATCACGGAGCAAGAGCAAGAAATGTAAACTTTTATGAACAAGCAGGAGGCCGCCTGGCTTCTGAAATGGAAGGTCATTTCCATAACAAATGATGATTCTGCCTGCCTCTGGGCCCAGGGGTGATCTGTAGGATCAACTTCTGACCTGTGAAATCCAGAGTCAGGCCAAAATGGGGCCTTGAATGGGCCAGAGTCTGGCAGAGAGACAGCTGACAGCAGCACCCCAGGGTTACCTGCCCTCATCTGGTTTTGAAGAAAAGGGAAAGGCCATGATGGGATAGCAAGACAAGAGACGCGTGTGGAATAAAGAAAACGACACAAAGTCTGGTCTGGAGGAGGTTCAGAGTCAAGCTTTTTCATATTTTAAGGCTCAAAAACAGAACAAAAATTTTAGATGTTAAAATAAGATCCTTGAAAAAACTGATAAGTTGGACTTCATTAAAATTAAAATCTTCTGCTCTGCAAAAGACACTGTCAAGGGAACCAGAAGATGAAACACAGACAGGGAGAAAATACTTGCAAAAACATATCTGATAAAGGACTGGTATCCAAGCATGCAAAAAAACCTCTTAAATCTCAACAATAAGAAAATGAACAACTTTATTTTTAAATAGGCAAAAGGACTTCCCTGGTGGCGCAGTGGTTGAGAGTCCGCCTGCCGATGCAGGGGACACGGGTTGGTGCCCCGGTCCGGGAGGATCCCACATGCCGCGGAGCAGCTGGGCCCGCGAGCCGTGGCCACTGAGCCTGTGCGTCCGGAGCCTGTGTTCCGCAGCAGGAGCGGCCACAGCAGTGAGAGACCCGCGTACCACAAAAATAAAATAAAATAGGCAAAAAACATGAACAGAAAGAAGATACTCAAATGGTAAAGAAGCATATGAAAAGATGTTCAACATCATATGTCACTTGGGAACTGCAAATTAAAACAACAAGATGTGGGCTTCCCTGGTGGCGCAGTGATTAAGAATCTGCCTGCCAATGCAGGGGACATGGGTTCGAGCCCTGGTCCGGGAAGATCCCACGTGCCGTGGAGCAGCTAAGCCCGTACACCACAGCTACTGAGCCAGCACTCTAGAGCCTGTGAGCCACAACTACTGAGAACACGTGCCACTACTACTGAAGCCCATGAACCTAGAGCCCGTGCTCCACAACAAGAGAAGCCACCGCAATGAGAAGCCCGCGCACCGCAATGAAGAGTAGCCCCCGCTCACAGCAGCAACGAAGACCCAACACAGCCAAAAAATAAATAAATAAAATAAAAATCTTTAAAAAAAAAAAATGAGATGCCATAAATACCTAATGGATGGCTAAAATCCCAAACACTGACAACTCCAAGTACTGACAAGAATATGAAACTTCAGGAACAAACTCTCATTCATTGCCGGTGGGAATGCAAAGCGGTTGAGCTACTTTTAGAAGACAGTTTAGCAGCATCTTACAAAACTAAACATACTCTTATCATCTGATCCAGCAACCACGCTCCTTGGTATTTCCTCAAATGAGTTGAAAACTTACGTCCACACAAAAACCTGCACATGAAAGTTTATAGCAGCTTTGTTTATAATTGCCAGTACGTGGAATCAACCAAGATGTCCTTCCATAGGTGAATGGATAAATAAACTGTGACATCCACACAATGGAATATTGGTGACAAAAAGACACAAGCCATCAAGCCATGAAAAGACATGGAGGAAACTTAAAATGCATGCTGCTAAGAGAAAAGAATCTGTATGAATCCAACTACATGACATTCTGGAAAAAGGAAAAACTAGGAAGACAGTAAAAAGACAGTGGTTTCCAGTGATTCAGGGGTTTGAGGAAGGATGAATGGATGGAGCGCATGGGAATTTTAGGGCACTGAAACTATTCTATACGATACTGATGGCTACACCTTTGTCAAAACACATAAAATGTACAAAACGAAGAGTGAAACTTAATGTAAACTATAAACTTTAGTTAATAATAATGTATCAAGATTTGCTATCAGTTGTATCAAAGATATTGCATCAATGCAAGACATTAATAATAGGGGATACTGGGCTGGGGGGAGGGGTGTTGAGGGGGTATATGGGAAACTCTACTTTCCACTCAATTTTTTCTGTAGACCCCAAAATATTCATAAAATATAAAGTCTATTAATATTTTAAAGAGGCTAAGTGTGAGAACAAAATGGGAATTCAAAGTATGGAGATGTGAACTTGAATTTTTGTCTCACTATAAGCTTGTCATAATGGAAGGGGCAAATGGTACTAAGGAAAGTCAAAATCCACCAGGAGGTACTGGTGTTAAAAATTCAGAGAGGTCTACAGGGACGCAAAATTAGAAAAGTTTACTGGGTTTGTTCACAAGAAAGGAGAGCCATCTCTGAGAATGGGTTTCTGTTAGTCAAAGGCTGACATGGGGGCTGAAGGGTTAAAAAAGGCGTGACTGTGGGCAGTGAGTGAAGTGTGTGCGCAGACCTTCGAGACACTTTCCAGCTCACTCCGTACTATCGAGAGGACGAACGATAAATGAAGGCAGGTTCCAAGATCCTGGACTGAAGACTGCTAAGATGTCAATCCTCTCGAAATTATTATAAACTTAATGCAGAATAACCAAGACAGCCTTGAAGAAGAATAAACCTGGAGGACGTACATTACCAGAAATAAAGAGATCCAAAACAAACACAAAACAAACAAATATATATATATATATTTAGGGCAAAGTGATGCATCAATGCAGAGGAGAAAGGACAGTGCTACGTCAACTGGATGTCCACTGGGGAAAAATGGAAAAATATATTTATTTTTATATATATTTTATATATATATATTTTTATGTAATACATATTCTATTTTATAATATTTATATATATATTATATATCTTTATATAAATGTTTTATATATATATATATATATATATATATATATATATATATATATATAGTACACACACATACTTCTATCTCAAACCATTCACAAAAACCAATGCTAGATGGACTGCAGACAAAGGTAAAATAAAACTTTTAGGGGAAAACAGGAGAACATTTTTGCAAACTTACAGGAGGCAAGGATTTCTTAAACAAGACCCCCAAAATACTACAAAGAAAAATCATTAAACTGGGACTGTGTTACAATTAAAATTAAAATAAGAAACACCATTAAGAGAATGAAAAGCCAACCACAGAGCAGAAGATTACACGTGTGTATATACACACATGTATACATGTATGTCTGCCTTTATCTATATCACAAAGTACTGACATTCTGAATATACTTTTAAACACAAATTCATCAGAAAAAGATAATCCAGTGGAAAATTGGGCTAAAGGCTTGAACAGAGACTTCACAAAAGAGAACAGCCAAAGGCATTCAAAAATGTGACCATGTGCTGAATGTCATCCTTCGACAGGGAAATACGTCGAAAACACAGTGAGGTCACGTTGACACCCAGCAGAAGGGCTCAGATACAGGCGAGGGCGTGGAGTCCTCCAGGTGCTGCTGGTGGCTGTGAAAATTGGACAAACACTTTGGAAATGTTGTGTCAGCCAGCTTCTGCTAAAGGAAGCCTAGACTTTTATGCCTGCTAGCAACTTCCCTCCTAAATACATGCCCAGCAGAAATGAGGACATGTGCCCCAAAAGGCACGCACGAGGATGCTCGCAGGCTGCAGCAAGCTGGCAGTAGCCACCATCAGAGAGGACCCGCTGTCATCAACAAGGGGGGTGACAGAGACAATGCGATCCCATCACACACAGGAACGTGGCTCTGCAACGAGAATGCCAGACCTCCAGCTGCAGGTGGAGAGAGAGGGGTTTCGTTTTATACAAAGACAAAAGTTACAAAATAAAAGCCTCTCACACAGGTGTGAAGAAAAGGAAAGATGACTGCAAGAACATTCTGGAAAAGCTGGAGGCAGGTGGACACGTGACAACTGACTGAGCAGGCCCTGAAAGTTGAACTTGGGCCGAGAAGGCCAAAAGCTACCCTGGTTTAGCCAGAGAACCCAAGAGGCTGGGGCGCCGGTGACACAAGGGCCTCTGGGAGCAAAGGGAGGGCTCTCAAGGGTGGGAGTGGCATTGAACGTAGGTCACAAGGCAGCGAGAGTCCCCGTCCCGCTCTGCTTACCAGGACACTGTCTCTCCCCCTCCAGGGGAGGCCAGAGGTCCCTGGGCCAGCGGTCACTGGACACAGATGAGGACGGGAGTCCCTGCACGAACAGAGGGGTTAAGTGCACACACAGCCCACGGAGGCCGAGATGCCAGGCTTCCTCCCACTGGGCAGCAAGGCCTGTCGCCTCCAGGCAGGGGACACAGGGAATAGCCTCTGGGGGGTCTGACTGTCACCGAAAGTGGCGTCTGGCTGCTCGCCGCTCGAAAACCTATACAGAGGCCAGGCTGGTGGAAAGGAAAGTTTGCTTTATTTTGGAGGCCAGCCACCATGGCGCAGGGCTGAGTCGCCCCGCTGGCAATCGGGGCGAGAGCTTTCAGAGCCCGAGGAAGGGGGCTGCGTGCAGAAACAGCACATCCAGCTCAGAGAGTCATGTTGAAACTGGTCCTGGGTGGTCAGACCAGCACCAGCTTGATTGTTTTAAGTATCAATATCCTTAATCTTCAGTTCCAGGGTTGGTTTGTTCCCATTTCCTTGAGGCCAGTTCTCGGGACTGTGGCAGCTTATGTCGTGGCTCCAGCCTGGTCATCGTGGAGTTCACTTCTTCCACCTGGCGGGGGTTTCAGTATCTACAAGACAGCTCGCGGGATACGGCTCGGAATATGATCTATAGCCCTTGAGGAGGAACTAAAGGTCCTTGACTTTGCTTAATGACTAAACTGTTATTGTTCTGTCCTGTTTGACTGCTTTTCTTTGCTTCTGCATTTTCTCACTTCTCTGATTAAACTTATTCTTTGGCTAAAGTTTTTCCACAGACAAAAGGCAGCTGGAGGACATGGCGGGCAAGGACCCTAGGGTCCTGGTCTGTTTCACGACCACCCGTGAGGAAAGACCTACAGACCTTGACATTGGGTGGGAGCTACAACCCACCACCCGGGTGACCCAGCCCACTGCCCAGCTCCCAGCCCGCAGCCCCAGGAACTCGGAGATGCCATAGGCATTTTGTCATGTGTGTATAAAGGTGAGCAGACAGGAACCAGTAGAGGAAAGCAGGTCACCCAGGAAAGAGTGACCAAGACAAATGGACAGAAAGAAGCCTGTTGAGGTAGACTGACGCCGGGTGCGAAGAAGGGAAAAGCTTTCCTCAATATCCCCAGAAAGAGGAGACCTGAGCTCACAACCGTATAACATAGACAGAGATCATGAAAAGGAATGTTTGGAGAACAGAAGAGAGTTATTGGCAACTCAGAATATTATAAGAAAGATGGAAAAACGTCAACGAAAAGACTGGGGTGCAAAATCAAAGAAATCTCACAGAGCAAAAAAAAAAAAAAAATTGGTTAACAGGAGAGAAAGAATAAGAAAATTAAAGAATCATCCCAGGAGGTCAAATATCCAGATAATGGGAGTTTCCAGACAGAAAGAACTGTGAAGGCTAAGGGGAAAAAATTAGCTAGCAAATCACTCTAGAAAATGTCCCAGATCACAAAATTCTGGATGAAAGGGGCTTACGAGAAGCCCAAATACAACTGATGAAGCTGGACCCATAGGAACATACATTAGGGTGAAAATTCAGAGCTCTGAGGACAAACAAAGGATCCTTCAAACTTCCAGAGAGGAAGAGGCAAAAGGGAAAAGAGGCCCCTCTGAGGATCCAGAACCCGGGCGGCCTCAGGATTCTGGGTAACAAACCAGGAGCCAAACTTTTGGTGGACAGAAGCCACCAAAGTTCTCAAGGGAACTTATTTCCTACCTAGAAATGCAGTAAGTGTAAGGTGAAATAATGATGTTTTTCAGACCCAGGCTTCCCATGAGGCTTTCTTAGGAGATGACCAGGAGGTGTGCTTGAGAGTTAGAAAGAGACAAAAAGCGTTTCTGGAACACAGGCGTCAGGAGCAAACAGTGCAGACGGGATGGCCCAGGACAGGAGCTCTGGGAGAGGTTTTCCTCAAGAAGGAAACTTGAGAGTAGGGAAGGCACCCAGAGGTCTTGAGGGTTAACACAAATGACCTCGTGATGAATGCACCACACTGAGCGATTGCGAGAGAAATGAAAGAAAACTGACTCCTGGAAAAACAAAACAAAAAATGTGCAATAAACAGTGACCATAATTTACTACGTGGCTGAGCTTCGAACAGCATTTACGTAGTTGTGATGGCGGACACGGCTCTAGTCAGGATTGCAGGGTAAGCATAGGAAGCCGACGGGTGTGAGTTGTATGGTAGGCGTAGAGGTAGGGACGGGGGTGCATTCTTGTCTCCACAGAGAAAAGACCATGCTTAAAACGGAGACGCCCAGGAGGAGTCCTGCCAGCACGGAATCCATCGGTACAATGCAAAAGGGATGACCTCTGGGGGAGGTGTCATGGGAGGGAGGTGACAGAGACAGGGGAGCTCTGAGTTGGGGATGCGTGCCTTTCAACAAACCTTGTAAAACTATTTTGTTTTTTTTAAATCAGGTGCGTGTACAACTTTGATTTCTTTAAAAAAAAATTAAATTGTTGTTTCATGAGCTGCGTAACCACTGCAACGTAGTACACTTATGATTATGATCCTCTACAAAAGAACCTTCCTCATGGAGTTTTTGTAAAGATAAAAAAATGAGATGATCCCAGTTAAGACCTTAGCAGATGCGCCTGAGACAGATTTCGCCATCAATAAATGCCAGTCTTTTCTTTCTTTCTTTCTTTTTTCTTAACTTCCGGGAGGACAGGGTGCTAGCCAGACCAGCTCCAGGGCTAGTCCAAGGACTGCTGGGGAAAGGGTGAAGGAGCCTCAGCACGTGAAAAACACCCCCTGGCCCCCTTAAGTTGAGCCAAGGCCACCAATCATAGGTTCCCCAGTGTTTCAGCAACCAAAGACCCAGAGACTTCTCCCTATGTGGCCACAGCTATACGGGCAGTGAGTGCTAGCAGGGATATGAATTGCCTCTAAAGTAAAAGAATGTAAAGCTGGAGAGTGTGAGGTAGTTACTGGCTTTCCCTAATTAAAAAAAAAATGTGTACATTAATTAAAACATACACAACATAATTAGCATAAAACAACACACGTCTGTGAGCACAGTTTTCTGACAGTGATATCTGGACAGATCTACGGCCCATTTAGAAGGGAAACTGCTATCAAGCCTTGCTGAATTCCAAGTCAACTTAGACAATGTTGGACCACAGCAGATAACACACAGGAGCAATGCAAGTAAATCACTCCTAGAAAGCTAACGGCAGTAGAGTTGTGAAGCTGTGCCTGTAGGGTTTCCCCACCGTAAACAAGAAGACGTCATCAGCAAGACATCATCGGGTCATGGGGATCCAAAATTCAACTAGGAAACAAACTCCTCAAACAAACAACAGGTTACCCTGCTTTATGTAAATCAAATCATCTTCGTTTGTGAACCTTGTGATATTTTATGAAATAAATGTATGTGGTGGCTTCATAACATCTGGAGCCAATATTACGTTCTTGCATCTATAAGAAACACATATTGCCCAAGTTATAAATAAGGTCATGAATAGGTATTGAGAAAATACCTGCAAACCAGGGTTAAAAAGCTATTGGGAAAATTTTCCATCAAGTCTCAGGTTTCATCAACTGAAGCGGATCTTCAGGTTCCCTGGGTGACTCTGCAATCGTCATTTCACAAGGGGTCTCAGTCACACGTGTGGTTGCCGAGGGTTGAGTCAGTCACCGCAGGCTCGCCCCTGCAACAGGGAGTCACAGACCCACAAGAAAGGCCTCTGCTCTCCTGTCGGCGGGCTCCTGGGGACCACAGACGTAGCCCCCTCCCTGATGAATCCCATGTCCCCTCCCCAAGCCGGTTCACAGTGTTTCCCAAAGCCATCTGACCAGGGGACCCTTTTTCAAATGCAGTCTTTCGGGACTCTGTGCCAGAGAACACACTTTGAGAAACAGCATCCGGATTCACTCATGCTGTAAACCTTGAGTGTGTTAGACATTGCCAAAGCCAAAATGAGCACGACACAATTCCTGACCTCAAGAAAGTGAATTAATAAAACCAGGTGCCTCCCCATGAAAAGATGTTCCACATCGCTAATTATTAGAGAAACGCAAATCAAAACTACAACAAGGTACCACCTCACACGGGTCAGAATGGCCATGATTAAAAAGTCTACACATAACAAATGCTGGCGAGGATGTAGAGAAAAGGGAACTCACCTGCACTGTTGGTGGGAATGTAAATTGGTGCAGCCACTTTGGAGAACAGTATGGAGGTTCCTCAGAAAACTAAACGTAGAACCACCATATATATGATCCAGCAATCCCACTCCTGGGCGTATGTCCAGACAAAACTATAATTCAAAAAGATACATGCACTTCTATGTTCATAGCAGCACTATTCACAATCGCCAAGACATGGAGGCAACCTAAATGTCCACTGACAGATGAATGGATAAAGAAGATGTGATACATACATACACACACACACACACACACACACACACACACAGACACACACACTGGAATATTATTCAGTCATGAAAAAGAATGAAATAACGCCATGCAGCAACACGGATGCAACTACTGATTCCCATACGAAGTGAAGTACGTCAGAAGGAGAAACAGAATCGCGAACACAGAGAACTGACTGGTGGTTGCCAAGCACTGGGTGGGGATTGGGAAGCTGGGATTAGCAGATGTAAGCTTTTATATAGAGAATGGATCAACAGCAAGGTCCTGCTGGATAGCACAGAGAACTATATCCAGTATCTTACGATAAACCATAAAGGAAAAGAATATTTTTAAAAAAGAATGTATATATATGCATAACTGAATCACTTTGCTGTAAGCAGAAATTAACACAACGTTGTAAATCAACTATACTTCAATTTAAAAGTATTGACAAAAAAAGAAAAAAAAAACTGTTGCTATTACGGTGACCATTATTAAAAAGTAATAATAATAATCAGGTGCCTCCCCAAAGAAGACAATAAAGAGGAAAAAGAAATCAGGACTTACCGGGGGCCTAGCATACACTAGGCCCGGGAGAGCAGGTGTGGGAGCCTGCTGGGGCTGCCATCGCGAAGCGCCACAGACTCTGGGCAAACAACAGAAATGGCTTTTCTTACAGCTCTGGAGGCCGGAAGGCCAAGATCAAGGTGTCGTCGGGGCTGGCTTCCTCTGGGGTCTCTCCCCTCGGCTCATAGACGGCCGTCTTCTCCCCGTGTCCTGTGTCTATGTCCTAATCTCCTCTTCCTATAAGGACACCGGTCATATTGGATTAGGACCCACCCTAGTAACTTCATTTTAACATAAATTATCTCTTTAAAGACCTTATCTTCAAATACAATCACATTCTGAGGTACCGGGAGTTAGAACTCCATCAACATAGGAATCTGGGGGGACACGATTCAGCCCATAACAGCCATTTCACACATCTTATCTCATGTCATTCTCAAAATAAACCCCCGAAGTCAGTATTATTATTGCTCTCCTGTGAAAGCTGTCACCACAGCGACAAGGGGTGAGGAAAGATGGCACCCAGGTCCCCATCTCTCCAAAGCCACTGCTGGTCCGTGAAGATGCATTTTCATGCCCAGAGAAGACTTAATGGGTATTATGCAGAATGTGAGAAAAAAACTGAACGTGTATCACTTTTGTAACATTTTAGAAGTGAACCTGGTCAGTATTTCTCATTGGAATAAATATCCAATTACAAGCAGACATTGCTAATGAAAAAATAATATTTCCAAAATTTTAAGAATGAGGTTATTTTTAAAACAAGTACCAAGTGAGCTGTTCTGAGTTTCTAGGTGCCCACGTCCCGTCAATGAAAGAGCAGGTTTCCCTGAGTCTGCTCGGAGGCAGGTGGACCCCAGGACAGACAGCACAGCCCTGGTGCCGGAGGCTCTGCTTCTGCTTTTGGTCCTAATCTCACTCGCCGGCAGCATGGGTATCTCAGCACTTCCTTTGGGTCTTTCCACACCCCTCACCACTTAGTCCGCACTCTTTGAACAGGCCTTAGAAGAGCACCATCCTCAGCACAGAAAGCAAGTGAGGCAGCGGCCACCTGCTTCACTTAGTAGTGCGTGAAGAGAGAGTCCCTTACACACAGAGAGGCTGCAGAGAGGGTGTCGGGAGCAGTGGAGTCACACAAAGACCTGAGTGTCACCTGCTCTGACACAGACCACTCGTGTGCCACGGACCAAGTCACTTCACCCTCTGAGCCTCAGATCCCCATCTGTCAAATAGGTATGATTCTTTTCTTAAGTTCTTCTCCGCTGGGGTTTATCACAGGATATTGAATATAGGTTGCTGTGCTCTACAGTAGGACCTAGTTGTTTATCCATTCTCTATATAATAGTTTGCACCTGCTAATCCCAAACTCCCAATCCATCCCTCCTCCATCCCACCCCCAACAACCACAAGTCCGTTCTCTATGTCTGTGAGTCTATTTCTGTTTCGTACATAAGTTCATTTGTGTCATTTTATATTCCACATATAAGCGATATCATACGGTATGTGTCTTTCTCTGCCTGACTTACTTCACTCAGTATGATAATCTCTGGCTCCATCCATGTTGCTGCAAATG
Source organism: Kogia breviceps (assembly GCF_026419965.1). Lineage (NCBI taxonomy): Eukaryota > Metazoa > Chordata > Mammalia > Artiodactyla > Physeteridae > Kogia > Kogia breviceps. Next base: position 4,346,849 of record NC_081311.1, read on the forward strand.
GCATTATTTCATTCTTTTTTCTGGCTGACTAATATTCCATTGTATACATGTACCACATCTTCTTTATCCCAAATGGGGATGATTCTTCTCCCACGAGATTGTCACAAAGCATAACGAGATAGCACAGGAAACAGGGGAGTGTTCTGGCCGGCTCACAACAGATGGGAGACACTGCTACGGCTTCCAACACGATCAGCATCAGTGTTTGTATTAAGTGACAATGCAAAATAGAGCTTCAGTCTGTGACAAGTGCCAAGTGGCACGTGTGGTCTCGGTGGGGTGGTGAGAGAAGAGTGAGGGCCGGTTCCCCACAGGGCGGGCTTGCTGTACACAACCAGGCCCATCCATGGCAGCTGCAGAAGCCTTTGTGACCACACAGGACCCTGTGAGGCCTTTCCAGAACAGACCCCCACTCCTGTCGTCCGCCTGCCTTTTGTCTGTAAAAAAAAACCTTTACTTAAAGAATAAATGTAATCAGAGAAGTGAAAAAATGCAGAAAGAAAGGAAAACAGTCAAGCAAGACAACATAATAATACTTTAGCCATTAAACGAAGTCAAGGACCTGTAGTTCTTCCTCAAGGACTATAGATACTACTCTGAGCCATGTCCTTTGAGCTGTTTTGCAGATACTGAAGCCCCCTCCAGGCGGAAGAAGTTAACTGGATGCCACCCACAAGCACGCAGACCCCAGACCGGTTGGAACAAGAAGGTGGATGATGGTGACTCTCCATGACCTCACCACCAGCCAATCAGAAGAAAGTGCCCGAGCTGACCACGCCCTGCTCCTTGAACACGATAAGACTCCTCACTGCCCCCCTCCAGCATGGGACACAGTCTTAAAGGCATTAGCCCCGCCGTGGCCCCCTATGCCCGGCAAAGCAATAAAGCTACTTCCTTCTACTTCACCCAAAACTCTGTGTCTGAGATTTAATCCGGCACTGGAGTACAGAGGCCAAATTTCAGCAACATCTTCACCTGTCAGGTTGTACACTCAGCCCTAAGGTGGCCATTTGCCTATGGCACCTAAGTCCCAAGCCACCGTTCCCATCCAAGCAGGGACTCACAGCTCAGGCCCCCAAGGCTCCCCACTGAGGTGAACGCCAGAGCCCTTCTCCACTGCTTTGTAATCAAGTAAAGCTGCTAACAGTGGAGATACCTTTTTAAAAAATGGCCAGGGCTTCCCTGGTGACGCAGTGGTTGAGAGTCCGCCTGCCGATGCACGGGACACAGGTTCGTGCCCCGGTCCGGGAAGATCCCACATGCCGCGGAGAGACTAGGCCCGTGAGCCATGGCCGCTGAGCCTGCACGTCGGAGCCTGTGCTCCGCAACGGGAGAGGCCACAACCGTGTGAGGCCCGCGTACCGCAAAAAAAAAAAAAAAAAAAAAGGCCAGGGATTCCTAGAGCCACAGGAAGAAACCACATAACCTAGGTGTTAAGTGTAAGGACACCAGAGTCACACAAAGCCATAGGATTCATGTTCCACCTCAGAAACATCCAAGCTGTGTGATCGCAGAAGCATTATCAACCTCTCTGTTTCCTTATTCAGAAAATGGGAACCAGGGCCAGATGAGAGAGGCACACGTGGCTGCAGTGGGCCGTGGGGGGGGGCACTGAATTTAAGGAGGGGCTCTCAGGGTCACGCAAGTGGAGGGTCAGCCTCCGAGAGCAAAAGTACAATAAGGGAAGAACCACTCTGACTCCATGTTGGATCTGTTCCTTTTACTTTAAACTTTGTGCTCTGTTGCCCGTGCTTAGCCATGCTGGCTCTGCACCTATTGTACAAGAATGTTGTCTATAGCCTGAAATATACAGGATAACCTATTCTCAGGGCTCTGACCTTTAAGAGTCCATTCATATAGAGATAAAAAGTTGCAGAACAGAGGATAGCATTTGTCTTGTTGCAGGTTTACAGGAACATCGTGACCTGACCTCCCTGAACAGCTGTAAGAACAAAGGATTCCGACACCAAGAAATCTGCAACAACCAACCACACCCCCTCCCTGCCTCACCTTGCCTTTAAAAGCGCTTTGCTGAAACCCTTCAAGGATCTTGGGGCTTTGGGGGCACGAGCCACCTGTGTCCTTGCATGGCCCTGCAATAAACCTTTCTCTGCTCCAAACCCCGATGCTTCGGTTTGTTTGACCTCACTGGGCATCGGGCACGGGAACTTGCGTTGGCTAACACAAGCACTTCCTTAAATTTTGCACCCCAGGACCTCATACAGTCCTGCCCTGCTGCTGCAGGGAATAACCAGAGTATCTAGGGCAGAGGAGAAACCTGCAGTGCTTAGCAGAGCACCTGACATGGGATGGACCCTCGATAAAAATTATTATCATGTTAACTAACTCAACACTCCACGCAGTAAGCTCAGGAAAATAGATTCTAACCTCCCGCACACCTCTCTCACTTCAATCTCTCTCCAAAGTTTACCTGAAGAACATTCCCAACAGCATAGAAGTGGCACTTAACCAGAATGGGGTTCATTCCTATCCATATCCCAATGTGACTGACATCTTTGGGGTGGTTAATGCTAAGACTGACTACTGAGATCTTCCTCTAGATGGCGCACTATTCTACTCCTATAAATAATATTCAGGATACGCTATAGCAAGTGTCACACCCATCATACCCTATCAGTAAGTCTCTCGGGTATTTTTCCCCCGCAGGCTGGGTGCCTATTGACAACATGGAATGTCATATTCATCCTTTTAACACACTGCCTGACATTCAGTGGACACAATAAATGCCTCAAACACATAATGGCTAATTGTGCCAACATGTCTGAAGTTTCCAAGTTAGTAAATTTATCCAAAAAGGTTAAAGTTTTCAGACAGTAAGTTATTATTACAGCAGTTGTAAATGAGTCAAAAGAATTAGCTCCGTGTTGCAATCCTGATCCAAAGGCTTCATGAGACAGTTAAAGCCATTTCTCCCATCGTATTTTGGAACAGACTTGCACTTAACTGAATTCAGAGCTTTTCAGTCGATGACGGTTTACATCCCCATCAGTCCTATTCCGGCAGCACTTAGTTTGGGTTTGTTTTGAGAAGGATCCGTGATTCCAGGAAGCCGAGCAGCCTGGACCCTCTGGGTCTCCGGGGCCCACCCTTGCCGGGCGATACAGCGCAACCCACGCGTTGGCACAGGTTGCGGGGTCTACATGCCCCTGGGTCAGCACAACTCTGAGAAGTGCAATGACCTCAGCACAAACGCTAGCCGGAAGCATGGAACTGTCTTCCCTCCAAAGTCTCGTCACAGCGGCCTTACCGGTGGTTTTGCGCCAGTCCCAGCGCCGCGGCTCTGCACCTGCGCTGCCCTCGCCGCGCTCCCGCACCGGAGCCTGCGTTTCTACCCGGAGGGCGCAGTGGTCCCGCTGCGTCGCCAGGTGGCGCTGCGGCCCCAGCCTTCGCGCTCCGGGGGCCGCGTGGGCTTGGGCCGGCGGGTCCCCTCCGCTTCCGGGTGGGACAAACAGAAGCGCCTCGGACCAGTGGCGCTCCGGTCACTCGGCTCCAGCAGATGGCGGAAGGCGACTGGGCCTGATGCGGGTGGACTGCTTTTTTCCTTTTTTTTGCTTTCAAGAAAAGCCCCAAAGCTGAATTTTTGTTTGAAATGCTAGCAATTACTGTACTTTAAACATTTTAACAGAAACTTCTTGAAGGGATGGGCGCGGGGCGGGGCTGCGCGCGGGGCGGGGCTGCGCGCGGGGCGGGGCTGCGCGCGGGGCGGGGCTGCGCGGGGCGGGGCTGCGCGGGGCGGGGCTGCGCGGGGCGGGGCTGCGCGGGGCGGGGCTGCGCAGGAGGCCGGCTGGGGACGCAGCTGGCCTGAGGCTGCGAGGTCCCAGGAGGCAAGTCCAGGCCCCGGCCTCACATACAGAGAGGCAGTAAGAGTAACATAACGAACCCCCTGTACCTATCACCCAGCTTCAATAATTGTTGTACGTGGGCATCTGGTGTCACCCATACCCCCAGGACATTTCCACCTCTCATCTCCACTGATTTATTTTGAAGTAAATCCCAGATATCCTGTTTCTTCCTCCATAAATAGGTAGTGTGTATCTCTCTTAAGTCAGGACTCTTCTAACATAACAATACCTTTGTCAGAATAATAATACTATTATCACACCAAAAATATTTCCTTAATATCATCAAATACTCATTCAGTGCCCCAGTTTCTCCACTGCCTCATGGATGTGTCCTTAACAGTGGATTTTTCCAAATCAATTCCAAAAAGTCCCATGAATTGCTTTCGTTTGATTTTATTTTTTTATTTTTTATTTTTTTAGAGCATATAATGAGAGCTTTATTAATGTTTAATTAAATGTTTACCAGTGTTTCTTACACTTTTATAAAACAGGCTGACTTCATATCAGTCTTCACAATCATGTTCGTATATGGAGAGAAACAACAGTCCGAAAAAATGAAATCATACTTTGTATATTGTTTTGAAGCTCTGCACTTAGAATATCATAGACATCTTTCTATGCAGTAAGTAAAGACTTATGTAGTCATTGTTAATAGCTTTATGGGTTCCATTGTATAAATATATATTTAGTTAGTTCCTAATGACAGATATTTAAGGTTTTTTTGAATTTTTCTTTATCGTAATCTGCACCTCGATGGGTAATCTTGTTACATCTTTCTGAATTTTTCAACTTCCTTGAGAAGCATTTTTTTAACATCTTTATTGGAGTATAATTGCTTTACAATGGTGTGTTAGTTTCTGCTTTACGACAAAGTGAATCAGTTATACATATACATATGTTCCTATTTTAAAATGCTTTTTGAATTCAGGTAAAATTTTTCACATACCAAAAACCATACAGATCTCAAGTGTATAGTTCTCAGAGTTTGGTCAAATATAAACACTTGCGTGATCAATATATCAATCCAAATGTAAAACTTTCCATCACCCCTGAAAGTCCCCTCCTGCCCCCTTGCAATCCAGCCTGCTACCACGCAGCCCACCAGAAACCACTGATTGTACTTCTGTTATCATAGAGGAGTTTTGCCGTTCTAGAAAATCAAATAAGTGGGCAGGCCACATGTACCCATCTGTGTCTAACTTCTTTCACCCAATGTAATACGTTCTTCGAGGTTCAGTCACAATGTCCTATGTACCAGGACTTCATTCTGTTTTATTCCTTTGCCATATTTCACCGTGTAAATATAACACAGCTTATACTGTAACATAGCCTCTTAGGACATACCCTGTTGATGGATATTTGCATTGTTCCCAGGTTTTGGATATAGCTGCTCACACAAGTCCTTTTGTGGTAATATGCTTTCATTTCTCTTTGGCAAATGCCTTGGAGTGGAATTGCTGGATCATGGGAAAGATGTATATTTGACTTCATAAGTATCTGTCTGAGACTTTCCAACCTGGTCACACCACTCACATGCCCACAGCAATGTCTGAGAACCCCACGTGCTCTGCAGCCTCCCCTGCATTTGCTGTTCTCTGTCTTTTTAATTTTAACCCTTCTGGTGAGTGTGTAACGGTGTATCTCCGTGTAGCTTTAAATTGCACTTCCTGGTGTTTGGGGAATGAGTTCTAGTTCTCTAGGTTCCTACTTATCTGAAAATGTCTTTATTTTACCCTTTTTTTAAACAGGGTATTTTCCTTGGATATAGAAATCTAGGTGGACAGATTTATTTTTCCAACGACTGCCAGGCCTTGCAGAGTCTTGCCCGGGACTTGGGAAGCCCAGCCCCTGGCTAAGGACCCTCAGCCGAGGTGTTCGCGTGCCTGACCTTCTGCACACAGCCCCTCCTCTTGCAGCATCACGCCCACCAAACCTGTCTTTCTCAGCAGCCCAATCTCCAGTCTCCGCTCCCACGGCAAGGGGAGATGCCTCCTCTCCACTCGGTCTCTCCTCCCTGCACCCGCACAGAAATCGGGGCCGGGAGACGCATGGCTCAAATTGCGGGGTTTCTTCTCTCAAGGATGGCAGCCGGAGCCGGCTGTGGCCCAGTTCCCGCAGACAGTGCCTTACATATCTTGTGCCATTTTACGATTGTTTGAAGTGCGAGGGTGAGTCCAAAACCAGTTTACTTCCTCATGGTTGTAGTCCAAGACCTTCTCATCTGTTCCTTTAAATAGCTTCCTTTGCCCTCTTTTTGTTGTTGTTGTTTTGTTTTGTTTTTGTTGTTCCTTGCAGTATACTGAAGAAAGCAGTTCCTTGTCCTACAGACTTGCCCACATCTGGATTCTACCTCCGCCTCTTACTTGCTCCTCTCCCTCGCGTGTCCCAGACACTGGTATTTCCATATGGAGGCCAAATCCCATTCCAGCTGATTTCTTCGCAGACCACTCGGAGGTCCAGGTGTATGTACTGCTCTCTGCTTGCATTCACTGCTCAGTCTCCTTTGTGATGTGAGTAGCCTTTGATGATCATTGCCTGGATTTATTTTTTCATGAAGGAGTTGCAGAATGGTGACATTCTTTTACAACTTCCCTTCTCCCGTCACTTACTGAATGCATCTATAAAGAGAAACTCCCTCATCAACTGCACTGAGGCACAGCTCCTGGAAGAAAAAGGCAGATGAAAGCTTGACCTTCTCCCTTGCTTTGCCAGACTGGACGGGTTTCCTTTTATCTTTTGAAGGTGAAGGTGTCCAGTGAGTTTCTTTTCTTTCTTTTTTTTTTTTTTTTTTTTTGAAGGAATCATTGTGAACTTGAAGAATTTAAATATATTTTGTGCATTTCAAGTCCCTGCAGTTATTCAATATTTTTTTAGCTGAAGATCAAAGTTTCCCCACTTGGGACACAGGGGGCCTCTTCACAGCAGCTCCTGGGTCCTTTAGACGTGACCCCAGTAGTCTCTGAGAGGCATCCTTGCTTTTTACTTGTTTATTTTATTTATTTATTTTTGGCTGTACTGGGTCTTCGTTGCTGTGCACGGGCTTTCTCTAGTTGCATCGAGCTGGGGCTACTCTTCGTTGCGGTGCGCAGGCTTCTCACTGTGGTGGCTTCTCTTGTTGCGGAGCACGGGCTCTAAGTGCACAGGCTTCAGTAATTGTGGCTCGCGGGCTTTAGAGCGCAGGCTCAGTAGTTGTGACGCATGGGCTTAGTTGCTGTGGGCACGTGGGATCTTCCCGGACCAGGGCTCGAACCCGTGTCCCCTACATTGGCAGGCGGATTCTTCACCACTGCGCCACGAGTGAAGCCCCATCCCCATCCTTGCTTTTTAGTGTGACAAGTCATTCTAGGGTCATCCTGCTCAGTTCTTGCACCTGATACAGGATTTACCATTTCTATAGGGAAACTTGGTTTTTTTTAGTAGGAAACAGTACTGAGAGACCACAATCTAGGAAGTAAGGACACTCATGACTATTGGGTAAGTTCTAGGTCTTTCTGGGACTATATCGGGAAATATGTCTTCTCTTTCACATTTTAAAAGAAATATATACCATGAATTCATACTGCCATTCCTAATTCAAAACCTACTTACTGTAACAAGGAATCCAACTCTGCTGTTTGATGTTGGACTGCTGACAGCTTTTAAGCCTCATCCCTCGCCTCCCTCCCCTCCCCCGCCTGCCCTGCCTGAGCCTACGTCTGAGCGAGCCGATAAGAAGGTCCAGATGCTCCCTGCTTCAAACCAGCAAGCCCCCGCCACCTCCACCAGCTTACCGGAATGCCGGCCCCGCCTCCTGACCACAGTAAAACCCCAGCCAGGTTCTTTTACTCACACTAGCAAGCCATTTCAGACCTGGTGAGAGGCCTGCCCTGCTCCTCCGGAGACCTTAGTTGTCTGAGTCGTGAGACTTTCATACCCTCTGGGGGATGGAGGCGACACCATCAGTCCCTACACACAGATCAAACTCGAGGGGAGGGTGCCTTCTTGGCAGGGTATCCACAGAACACTTCACTGTTTGATTTCATATTTATATCCTTTTTTCTGAGGCTGAAAAACTCTCTAGTGATACGTAATTACCTATTTGCGTTCTCCCATTATAATAAGTTCAGAATAATGATATCAATATTACTACCAATGCAATTATTGAAAACTGCTTGGTATTATTTTTCAGTTCATTTATCTCCTCGGGGAATGGCTATCAGGGGATGCACCATTCAATTATTGTGTTTTAAATGACTTCAAAGTATTGCTCTTTGTGCGGCTCTGTTGCTGCCTGAATGTTAGTTTCACTTTAATTTCTACTTTCAGGGTTTTCTATACCTTTGATTCAATTGGTTTTATATTTATATAAATATTAATGTGATTCAAGAGTCAAATCTATCAAAGAAGGAAAGTTCAGAGACATCTAGCTTTTCTCCCTGTGTTCCCACCTCCATTTTTACATTATATGTATTTCACATTATATGTATATTATGTATATAATATATATATTATATATGTATATATACATATGTAAACTATATGTATATTGTTTCATTTTAATAAGAGCAAATATGCATATATATTCATAAGCCCATTTTTTTGTGATAAACGTAGCATGCTATATGCAACTTTTCCCACTTTACCTTTTGCACTTGATAATATTTGGAGGCAATTACTCCATAGCAGTTTACATAAATATTAAAATCTTTTTGTTTGGATAGGTCACTGAAAGCTATTGAATCAATTGATGTATTTGATACCAATCTTGTTATATCTTAAAATATATATTGATATAGCTGTGTACTCTTTCACTATGTTATCTGTATTCTCTGTCTCTCTTTTCTGTATGTTTAGATATTTCAGAGTATTTGTAGCTATGGTCTAATGGCTATACTTACACTAACAGCTTTGTATAATATCTTTGTCCCTTCTTTTTGAGCCCATTGGTTTCTTAATATGAGCCTTCTTGATAATTAGCTAAAACCTTCTCTGACACAATATTTAATTTGAAGTAATATTCTTTTACTCCCAGTTCATACCTAGAAGGCAATCAGAGACCTTATTTTCTTTTCCATATACCCTCACCTCTACCCCACCCCAGTCGCTATTAGTTGTGTTAGCTCTACATCATCGGAGCTTATACCCTCTACAAAAGATATTCTTTTGCTTAAAACCATCACGTAGCCTTAGTTCTGCACTGAACATTTATATTTAATATTCAACACTGAAACTTAGTAAAGGTATCTTCAGTTTTTGGTTATCTGAAGCTTGATCACCCCAAGTAAGGATGTTTAAGACAAGTTTTCTGTAGCCTCTATACTTGAAGGCCTCTTTGTAAACCTGTCTCTTCCCGTCATGCTTTCCGTGTTCTCTAGGGAAATTATTCTCCTCACTGTTCTCCCTTTTGTTGTGATGAGTGTCTAGGACATTCCATTGCGATTCATTTCTTTATTACTTAGGTGACAGCGTTTTCCTACAGTATTAATATAGGAGGTTAGGACTCATAACTTTTTAGCTTCAAATTTCTAGGGGTCCCTATTCTATTCTTAGCAGTAAGTGTTCCAAATTGGCCTGTACTTTCTTCAGGTTGCTTGATGCACTGGTTTGTATAGGGTTCCTCTCTCTCCTTTGTACCTAGCGTCCCTGTCCTGCTCAAGTTGGAGTCTATCACCCAGCGGGAAACGTTGAGTCTGGAAACCTGGTTGCTTGTCAGTGTGCTGTCTTTGTAAAGTAAATATTTCAACCTTACCAATCACCCGCTCTTCAATACATTACACAGCAAAACTTCCTTTATGAGTGGACATATGTAAAGGACATTTTTTTAAAACTGGCAAAAGAGAAAGAGTCGATCTCAAGGAAAATTACCTTTCCCTACTCAGAAATTTCCAATGTTTCAAAGGCAAAATTTTATTTAGGGCTTTCTCAATGATAGATATACACCTAGAATTCTATAATCTTCTAATAACTACATATAAATAATCATTGATCATCTCTAAAGATTTTATTACAGTAAAAAAAAACCCACAATTACTATAGGATAGAAATTGGTCTGAACTAATTATTAGAGTACTGAAATTCTGTTCTCAAGCAACTCAAATATCTAAACTTAAACTCATAGATCTTTCCTTTCATTTTGCAAGAACCACATACTGAAAAGTGGTTCCAGGAGAGTTTCAATAAAGACACACCCCTCACCTCCAGGAAAGAGGGTCTGTGAGATTCTCTCCAGGGGCACCGTCTGGCCTGGGAGTCCAAGAATTATGAAGACCCCAGAATTGAAAGGTTCAAATTGTTAGTGACTCAAATCTTTGACAATGGAAGGAATAATCTTTTATAAGAGATTATCAATTACCTATCTAGTTCAACTACTCACATATCATACACCTAGAGGTCATAACCTTCTCCAATAAAATTGTGTCCTTCTATGTCAGTTCCCCCTTGAAGCAGTGATTTCACTCAGCATCTTTTGGGGATCTCGATATGCTGGTAGAGCCCTGCACCGTCATCTCCCTGTGGATGTGCCAGCGCTCCAACTTGAAGTGAAGCCATTCCTGGACAGAGACCATGGAAAACAATGTCCTTTCGAGGAATCCAGGGATCAAGGACCCCACGTCCTTTCTAATCTTATTTTAGTTTTATTTTCCCATTTTACACTCAACTAACCTACTCTGGAAGTTTCACTGTGGACTTTTGGGTCATCTTTGAAGATAGCTTTTTTGAGCCTATCTGTTCCTTACCCCCCACCACGTATATCAGCCATACGTAGAATGTTCTCAGAGAGTTGGCAAGTTTTATTCTTTACACACGTTTATCCAAGGAATCCGACAAGTGGCTTTAAATATTCTTTGGCTTTATGACTGACTTTTACAATTCTGCTAACTCTGCTGAACAAGGATTTATATATTTGTTAAATAAGTTGACAAGGAAAACTCAGAGACATTAAAGAGACTTAGGGAAATGGCACAAAAAGACTGTTGCCCCAAAGTAAAAAAGAGGAAAAGTTTTAGAAAGGTAAAGAACAGTGTTTAACCTTACCAGTAATTTAAAAATTCAAACTGAAAACTAGATAAGTAACGAGGACCTACTGCATAGCAGAGGGAATTATACTCAATATCTTATAATAACCTATGATGGAAAAGAATCTAAAACAGAATATATATGTGTACACCTGAAACTAACACAACATCGTAAATCAATTCTATGCCAATAACAATTTAAAAATTAGAAGTTTAAAAGAATAAAATAAAATAAATTAAAATTGAAGCAATATTCCATCCTTGGCTAATCAAATTAGCAGAGAATTTAAAATGTGAATGCACAGAACTGGTGGTAAAATAAGCATTCTCAAATATTTCACTGAGTAGAAAAATTGTTACAAGCCTTTGAAAAGCAAGCAGTTAGATGATAAGGAACAAATATTATTCAGTCCAGAAGCTAGGTTTGGGGAGATCTAAACTAAGAACATAATCAGTTATGCCAAAACAAGGTTTTTGCCACGATGGTCATCAGCACATTATTTATAATAAAAAAATGCTAGGGAAAACCTTAAATGTTCAAACACAGGGAAATAAAGTTAACAAAGTGATATTCACCAAAAGTGAATGAGAAAATGCTTATGTTATAATGCTAAATGAAAGCATAGGAAATAAAGTGGTGTGTGTATACACAGATATGTAATGTTTATTATGCAAAATAAACAGTAGATGGACAAAAATATGACTGCGTCTGTGTGTGTGTGTGTGTGTGTGTGTGTGTGTGTGTGCGCACGTGCATTTTGGGGTAACTTTTTCTTCCTTCTACATTGTATACTTTCCAAATGGTCTATAATGACAACATATACCATTAGCATCTTAAATTTTAAAATGTTTTCCAAAATTTCTTTCATGTTTTCTTTTTTTAGCTTATTGAAGTATAAGTGCTTTACAATGTTGTGTTAGTTTCTGCTGTATAACAAAGTGAATCAGCTATACCTATATATATATCCCCATATCCCCTCCCTCTTGTGTCTCCCTCCCACCCTCCCTATCCCATCCCTCTAGATGGTCACAGAGCACCGAGCTGATCTCCCTGTGCTATGCGGCTGCTTCCCACTAGCTATCTATTTTACATTTGGTAGTGTATATAATAAGTCCATGCCACTCTCTCACTTCGTCCCAGCTTACCCTTTCCCCTCCCCGTGTCCTCAAGTCCATTTTCTACGTCTGCGTCTTTATTCCTGTCCTGCCCCTAGGTTCATCAGAACCATTTTTTTTTTTTTAGATTCCATATGTATGTGTTAGCATACGGTATTTGTTTTTTTCCCATGTTTTCTGATGCCACGTTCTGTCCCAGTTTCTTTTTCTAAATTCAGAGAGTAGAAATCAATGTCCTTGTTCCCCCTTTCTCCAGGCTGTTAAGTCGTGTGTGGGCACACAGGGTAGGTGAAGGGCACATAGGGTTGGCTGGAGAAGGCCTTCACTGGTCAGGGAACATCCAGGTTGACTCCTCTCCAGGTGGGCTCTTTACCTGTTCTAGTTGTGGTTCATCCTGTCTGCAAAGCCCACCTCCCCTTCCTCCCCCAGGGAAGAGTTCCTGGGGAGGACGTGCAGAATCAACAGCCCTGAGGCTAGAAGGATCTGGGCACCTATGGGGAAGGAAGAACTCAGGTGGCTTGAGCAGGAAGTGGGGTGGGATCAAACTGACCAAGGAGGCAGAGGGCCAGGTCACATGTGGCCTCATAGGTCCTGGCAGGAGTTTGTATTCAATTCTGAAGGCAATTAGCCACCTCTGGAGGATGTGACACAGGAAGTCACATGATCTAGTGTGTGTTTGCAACAGCTCATTCCGTCTACTGTGATCTGGTCCTCTACAGTGGGTCCTGAGCTGATGTCCCAGAGGTCAGCAAGATTGTATCACATCACCTTCAGAGTTGGGACTAAGAGAATAGAAAAGCTATGAGGGAATTTAGAGGGCGAGGTGTTGGTCTCATGTGTGCTTGGACCTACGTGGAGTTAGCCTTCCAGGGGAGCTGGGAAGGAAGGCCCAGGGGACCTAGTGAGGACAGAAGCTAGGAATTCAGGGAGGGGCAACCCCACAGACCACCTGGTCACTGCACCTGTGGAATGCTGGTCAAGGGGAATGGCCGGGGAGTCCTGCTTCTGACTGGGGAGAGGGGGCATTGGGATCCTAAGCAGGGAGCCCAGGAGAACCCCGGTTTAGGGCCCCAGGAAGCAAGTCCAGCTTCAGAGATGGAGGTTGGAGCCAGGCAGGTGCCCTGGACCAGGTCAGCGCCTGGGCATGGGGGCTGGAGCTGACACTGACCAGACGTCTAGGGACCTCCAGGGTCTCAGCAGGGCGAGTGACCAACGTGAGGGAGGAGCTCGCCCGATCCATTCCAGAAGGACCCCAGCCCCACCCCTGGGCCTCCTTTCTCATCCCAGACCCACACTTTAAGGGCTGGTCGAGGAGTAGGGTGAGCGAGAGACGGGGAGGGGGAATGAAGTTGCGAGTCTACGGACGCTGCTGATGAACTCCGAGACCCCTACCTGCAGCCGCCCGCCCAAGGGTCCCGGGGCCAGGGTGTGGGGCTGGGCCCCGAGACGTGCCCTGGACTTGGACGGAGCACCTGCCCCTTGCGGTTCTGGGGGTGCCAGGATGAGACCCTGCCTGGATAGACTGAGCTTGTGGGGGGAGGTGGGGAGGTGGGACAGTCCAGGAGGGGCATCTGGAAGTCCGGGCCCTGTGCCTCCTTCCTCGCCCCTCCTCTACACCCCAGGAGGACCAGGTGTCCGGGATTACAAAAGATACTATTTATTGGAACAGAGATGACCAAACAACACAAATGTCTCAAATGTGATAAACATTTATTAAACATATACTCAATTGATTATAAGTGCACGCTCTAATTGGGCGCATGGGCGTGGATTTTAAGGGAATTGCTGAAATTTCCCTTTATTGGGTGCAGGGCAATGCCCAGTAGTGAGTTTCTGGCAGGTGAGAGTGGGAGGGGGGCTGGCCAGGAGACGCGGTCCAGGGGCAGGGACACCACCCCTCCCCTACCCCCAGACACTTTCTCGGGCTGATCGATGTGGGGCACGAGTGCGGGGTGGACTGTGAGGGTCTGAAAGTGAATTCCCTGAAAACGCCTCAGGTCTACAGACTCCCTGGAAAGCCCTTTCCTGCCCATCGGGGTTGGCAGTGCTTTAACTACAGCGTCCTTATTCCGCTTCCTGTTCAAAGCTGATTGTGCTGGAGAGGCGCCCTGGTGCAGATAGACGCCAGCCCTGCAAACCCGGATGCTCCTCCCAGCGGTGAGACTTGGGCTTTAATGGAAACTTAGGCTGTGGGCCAAGCCTCCAATTCAGCAGAGAACACCGCTGCTCAAGCGTGTCATCAACAGTTTAAAGAGGGCTCCTCCCACAGATCAAAGCGCCCCACTTCGGAAGTCCCCGAAGTCTTTCCTTTAATTCCCTGCTCTCTCTGGAGAACCGAACGTATGTGTGGCGGAGGGCTTGAAAGATTATTTGACAGGGAATCTAGCACCTCCTCGTTCTAATTAGGCTGCCCCGACAGAGTCACAGAACAGTCCCTGATAACAAGCAGTAATTAGAGTGACAAAGTAGCATTTTACGGGGTTGATCGGGGATGAGCTTTCTTTGATAGTGTAAAAGTGAGGGAATGAAACGAATCCCCCAGAAGGCTAATAGTATCCAGGCATCTACACTACCCAACCCACATCAGCTTTGTCACAGAGGATTAGGAGTTGGGAATCCGACACATTCACGTTGTTTTTCTAGGTGCTTTCCCACATTGCTGTAGGCAGTCTATCTCTGCGCTGTATCTCGGGAATAGAAAGGCTCCAACTTTTTGGTCTCAGGGTCCCTTTTCGCTGTTAAAAATCACTGAGGACCACTAAGAGTTTTTGTTTATGTAGGTTATTAACTGAATATTTTTTAAAATTTCGTTTACCAATTCATTTTAAAGCAATGCTGAACCCATTTCATGTTTCACATAGAAACATCTTTTTTAATGAAAAATACCTCTATTATACAAAACAAATTAGTGAAAAGAGCATTATTTTATATAAAATATATATTTTACTAAATCAGGTATCAGCAAATCTCTGTGATACCTGATTTAGTAAAAGACAGCTGGATTCTCACATCTGCTCTGCACAAGAGAAATGCCACCCTCCACGCACGAGAAATGAGTGAAAAGGGCAAGGACCGTCTGTTATTACAAAGGTGGCTTTGAGCTCATGGATCTCCTGCGAGGATCAAAGAGACCCTCGGGTCCCCAGAACAGCAGCTCCCGACCAAGGAAAGCCAAGCTCCAAAGGTGTGGAGTGAGCTGGAGGGCGGACATCCCCAATTCACTTCGTACCACGAGGGCCTGCAGAAGCTCTCCCCTCCGCCTGTCCCATCACGCACATGGAGGAATCCTGTGGCTAATTATTTTACAATTCATCCATTTTGCAGTGCATCAGGTTTATTAATTAAAGAATTTTTTCTAAAAGGAAAACTTTGTAAACCTATATGTATGGTAATAGCAGAGATTAAATAAATTATGGTTTCTAAAGCCGAATACTTTGCCGTCATCAAAAAGAAAGAAAGAAAGAAGACGTAGTCAATATTAATATCCTCGGAGTTTGTGAAGCAGCGAATACAAAGTACAGAGCAATGTGTATATTATGATAGTCTTCGTGCGTTTTTACAAGAGAATAATGCATGTGTAACTGGGAAAAGACACAAGAAATTGCTTACAACAATTGGTTATTTTTAGGGAGATACAGGAGATTTTAAAAATTGTAAACCTTCCAGCAATTAGTAACATATTATGTACCACTCTTAACCGTACAGTTGTATTTGGTCCTTAGAGAAAAGAAGGCAAGAAGGGTTTCGCGGCGGGGGGACCCTGTTGCATTTCAGTCCCGTCGGTGCAGTGGAAGTTGAAGACCCTCAGGTGGGCGTCTTCCGCGGATACACCTGAGCCAGCCCGGCCGAGTCCGTCCGCCCCGCCCCGCGGAGCCCGTCCCCTCTTGCTCCGCCCCCTCCATTCCCATTGGCCTGCCTCCTCTTCGTTGCGCCCAATCGCAGCGCTTAGCGCCAAATTTGAATCGCTGTTATCGTTTGAATCTGGAGGGCGCGGCAGCGGGTTTCCGCGCCAGAGCAGCTAACGCCGGGCACCTCCGGGACGTCTCTGGGCAGGGCCAGCGGGCCACCGGCGAGGGCGAGGGCCAGGGCGGGGGGAGCGGGGACTGGGGCCACGGCGAAGGTCGGGGGCGGGCCGGAGGACTGAGGCCCGGTCCCTGCAGCGGAGGTGGACGCGTCGCCGGCCCCTCCCGGTGCGGACTCGGGTTGCTCGCCGACGAGCGGTGGAACCACTGGTGTCGCCCCGGGAGACTCGTCCTGGGTGAGCTGCGGCCGGGGAGCTTCGGGGGCGGGGGCGGCCGGCAGGGCCGGAGGCCGCGTGGACCCCTCGGGGCTATGCGGAGACCAGCGCCGGAGCGCGGCCTTGGCCCGGCTCGTCCTGGGCTCTGGCGTGGGGTCTCGGTGGGAACTCCCGGGAGCCAAGAGCCTGGCGGGCGGCGTCCTGCACGCAGGTCTCTGGGGGGGCTCTGGGTGGTGGAGGCAGCCCCGGGCCTGGCTGGGGCTTCCACCGGGGTCAGGTAAGGCGTGGGTCGGGGCGGCAGGGGCAGCGGTGAATAGTACACGCGACCCCAGTTGGTCACTTACAAGTAACTTCTTAGCTCTTTGCTTTAGAATAACCCTCACCCCCTGTGTGTTTTATTTTTGTTATTTTGTTCAGTGGCGTGTAAAAGTGCAGTCAAAGGATTGCTTGTAAGTCTGCTTCAGCAAACCTTTTGATGCCTGACCTTCAGGATTATAGTCAAAATTCCTGTTTAGAAAATGGGTCCTACAAGACGCCTTGTTACCATCAAAAGGAGCGGGGTCGACGGCCCCCACTTTCCACTGAGCCTTCACACCTGCTTGTTTGGAAGGTGAGCCCTGCCCACCCGCGGACAATTTAGACAATTTAGCTTAAAACCCTCAATACTAACTAACCAGAGATTAACAGACGAGATGCACAGCTCTAGGGTTTGCTCAGGACTTCCTATGTATTGTCAATGCTACTGGTTGTTTATTATGAAATAGAATTCGAAGACAGTGTTTACATAGTTGTGTTTTGTCAGTCAAACAAAAAGTTTTAAATTGATTTGATAAAAATATAACTGGAGAAAAATGTAAAGGATTCTCAAATCCTGCTTCACTTCAGACTGTCTTTAGACAGTCACTGTGTTCATCTGAAATCTCTCCAAACTGGGCATTCCTTGGCTGCTGGGGAATATTATTGAACAAATGAAGCAAGGAATCTGTGTATGGCTTGTTCGTCTTTTTGGAAAAATGGAAATGGGAAGGAAAGTCCTTCTGATTGTGTTTTGAGAACTTCTCTTTCGTTGCTTTGGTGTTGGTGATGGCAGTAACTCAGGTCCCCGTGTAACAGGCACCATTAATCACACCCCCTCTCCTTTTCTAACATGTGATGGATAAGCTACCCCGCTGTGGAACCCTGTGTGGTGGAACCCTGACCCCCTTCTACCCACACCCCATCCTCCTACCAGCCCCACTCCTGCCATGTTCCACCACACTTCAAGCTCTTTCTCACCTTGGTGCTTTTAGCCAGTTCAAACTTTCATCTCTGGAATTTCTCTACCCTCCTACGTGACTGATTGCTTTCCAACTTTCAGAGACAGGATCCCTGTTACCTGAGAAGAAGCCTTTACTGAGCCCTGCTCTTGTCTTTCCTAACCCCACACATGGTGATGAGGCTGTGGTTTGTCTGTCTCACTACTGAGCTCCCCAAGGACAGGGACTGTCAAGTTAATAATTACTCGGTGTCTGGTATGGGGCCTGGCATATGAGAGGTGATCGCTATTTAGCACTCTGGCAATAACATCAGTCATAACATCAGCTGGAAAATTGAGTTTGGAATCAGCATGCAACAGTGGTTATCAACTGAGAGCCGTATTGCCCCCCAGGAGCTATTTGGCAAAGTCTGGAGACATTTTTTTCATGTCACAGTGTGGGAGGCACACACTCCTGGGGTCAGGGAACAGGTCGGGGTTGCTGGCAAGCACCCTACAATACACAGGACAGCTCCCACTGTAGAGAACTAGCTGGCCTCCGATGTCAGCAGCACCAAGGTTAAGAACTATTGATCTATAGTGATTCCTGATGGCAGTCTCCTGCCAAACAGATTCTCAGTTCTAACGAGATAGTCTTTTTCTCTCTCTTGCTGGGATGTTCTGATACCTAAAAATCATATTCTCTTCTTTGGCTTAAAGTAGCTGTTCACTTTCCATAGCTTCCACTCTCTTCAAAAGGGAAAAACAAAAAACATTTTGGTACCAAATAGCAGTAATTCTGTTATTATACTGTAGTGATTAAGTGGTTTTTTTTTTTTTTTTTTTTTGCGGTACGCAGGCCTCTCACTGCTGTGGCCTCTCCCGTTGCGGAGCACAGGCTCCGGACGCGCAGGCTCAGC
Source organism: Kogia breviceps (assembly GCF_026419965.1). Lineage (NCBI taxonomy): Eukaryota > Metazoa > Chordata > Mammalia > Artiodactyla > Physeteridae > Kogia > Kogia breviceps. The sequence continues at coordinate 4,365,214 of NC_081311.1, forward strand.
GGCCACGGCTCACGGGCCCAGCCGCTCCGCGGCATGTGGGATCTTCCCGGACCGGGGCCCGAACCCGTGTCCCCTGCATCGGCAGGCGGACTCTCAACCACTGTGCCACCAGGGAAGCCTGATTAAGTGTATTTTTATACGAGATTTTATAATCCAGAAACCCACTCGTAAGTGTTTGGTCATGATACAGGTAGGAAGGGATATTCTTAGACTCCAGAGTTTCGTATTGAGTACAGAGGAGGCATACAGTCTGCTCAAACGTGTAAAACCACAGGATGGTAACAGGAACACCAGAGACCCAAAGAGCCTTGTTAAGGACGTCTTTGATTAGTTTCTGTGTGGGTTTGGGAATTCTCCCTTCAGCTGCTTCCTGCTGATGTTAGTTTTCTGTAAAGAGACAGGTTGCATCTATATAATGTGTTGTTGCTTGTAGATTAATGTCTGTAATGATAGGAGGCTTGTGACTCTGTCAGTTAATAGTGTAGTTTATTTATTTATTTATTTATTTTTGGCTGCGTTGGGTCTTCGTTGCTGCGCACGGGCTTCCGCTAGTTGCGGCGAGCGGGGGCTACTCTTCGTTGTGGTGCTCGGGCTTCTCATTGCGGTGGCTTCTCTTGTTGCGGAGCACGGGCTCTAGGTGCGCGGGCTTCAGTGGTTGTGGCTCGTCGGCTCAGTAGTTGTGACTCGCGGGCTCTAGAGCGCAGGCTCAGTAGTTGTGGTGCACGGGCTTAGTTGCTCCGCGGCATGTGGGATCTTCCCGGACCAGGGATCGAACCCATGTCCCCTGCATCGGCAGGCGGATTCTTAACCACTGCACCACCAGGGAAGTCCCAACAATATAGTTTTAAAACAATAAAAAGCTCACAAGTTATGAGCATTTACTGTGTGCCAAGCAAATGACAGACTGAGTAACATTTAATTTTCTGAAGAACACCATGATATGTTTGCCGATGGAGTCCTCTTTGTATATGAGGAAACTTGAGACACGGAGAGGTCCTAGCATGAAATAACAGCATTTCTGGTGATGATTAAACCTTTAAACATGCATAGCATTACCAATAAACATACATAAACCTTTTATATAGAAAAAAAAAAAAAAAGCACAGAGTACAAACAATAAATATTCTCCAAACTGATGTAAAGTACTCCTTTAGTTGGATCTTGTAAGCATAGATATTTTAGTGAAAGGCAATTCAATTTTGTATTCGAATATTTTCCATTATAATTATCTTAAGTACTCTAAGTTTTAATGATTTAAAATAGTTGCTGATAACAATACTTATAAAAATTGTGGGCAAAATGCAAAGATCATTTACATTGCCCAGTTTGTCTTTCCTTTATAAAGTCTTTACATTTACAGATCAAAAATAGAGTCAGATGCTGTTTTATTTTGAATCACTGATGTAAGTTTCTTAAATTACAGCAACCTAAAAAGTCTTTATTCTTTTGAATTAAGGGGTATCGAGTGTGACATTCGTATTCAGCTTCCTGTAGTGTCCAAACAACACTGCAAAATTGAAATCAATGAGCAGGAGGTGAGTGGGTTTTTGGAAGTCTGTTTTTTAAAACTTTTCACTTTTTATCCATTTGTTAGTTTACAGGTTTCCCTCTCTTTTCTACTTATAGGCAATATTGTTTAATTTCAGTTCCACAAACCCAACACAAGTAAATGGATCTACTTTTGATAAACCGGTACAGCTAAAACATGGAGATGTGATAACTGTCGTTGATCGATCTTTCAGGTAGGTAAGAAATGGGCCACAAATAAATAGACCTCCTGATTCACCAAAAACTAGCCTCACAGTTCATCAGTGATCCTTCTCTAATGCGGGTGAATGTCGACATGTTTGAGGTTGACATTCCCAATACAGTCTTCATCTAAATTCACGTGGATCTAGAAGGAATGGCAGGGGAGGTTTATTGTGTGCTCCAGCTCAAAGATTTGAGAGCAGGTAACCATGCCAAGGTGGCCAGGTCCTAAAGAAGTGTCATTTGGTTGCAAGTGTTGTGAAACTGCATTCATCTTACTTTTTTCATTGTAAAGTAAAATACACTCATAGAGAAAGTTACAAAACGAGACGTGTGACCCAACTTACCATGAAGTGACCAGTTTTGTGATTATCACCTGTCACGGACCGAATTGTGCTCTCCCTAAATTCCCAAGTTGAAGTCCTGGCCCCCCCAGCTCCCCGGAACGTGTCTGTCTTTGGAAATAGGACCTTGAAAGAGATGATAAAGTTAAAATGAGGCCATTAGGCTGGGTCCTAATTCAATCCGAGTGGTGTCCTTATAAGAAGAGGAGATTAGGACACAGAAGCCAGGGGAGCAGGTGTCCAGAGGGGTGACCATGGGAAGAGGCAGCAGAGGGCGGCCGGAGCCAAGGAGAGAGGCCCCAAGGAAGCCAGCCGTGCGGACACCTTGATCTTGGACTTCCAGCCTCTGGAACTGGGAGAAAATAAATTTCTCTTGTTTAAGGCACCCAGGGTGTGGCGTTTTGTTATAGAACTAATACACCACCCAAGTCATAAACAGAGCATTTCCGGAAGTTTCTTTCATGCATCTTCTGATCATTACTTCTTCCCTGCACCAAGTAAACCGCTAATGCAGCTTTTCTGATAGCATGGAATTCTTTAGAGTTCTACTACCTAAGCATGCATCTCTAACCGCTATGCTTTTGTCTGCCTTTATTAAACCCCATAAATTAGTAACTGAGTTCTGCTTTTATGGTTGTGGGATTCATAGCATGGATGGGATGGATAGATTCATCCCAGTTTGTTCCTTCTCACTGCCTAAGGATTTCACTGAAATAATATCCCCAGTTACATACACATTTATACACAATTTATTCATTCTGGATGGACATTTGAGGAATTTCCAGTTTCTGAAATGAGTCAGAGCTTGCTTTTTATGATCAGATATGGTTAAATTTTTACTAATCTGTCCTGGGTGTTTGGAAAAACTGTGTTTTCCACAGCTGCTGGGTGGGGTGCTCTATCTGTGTAGGTCCATCAGATTCAAATTCCTGACTCTAGAATCCTAGTAAATTTTTCCCCTGATTCTTAGTTACCTGGACAGGTAAGCTGAAATCACGCATTGAAGATTTTTTTTTTTTCTTTTTGTTTTTTAACTTTGTCAGCTTTTGCTTCCGATATTTTGAGGCCATACTATGGGTTTAAATTAAGAATGGTCTCCTCTTGGCGGATGAAGCTCTATCATGTATCATTCTGAAATGTCCTGTACCTTTAGTAATGCTTTTGATGAGAGATTTCATACTATAGTTTGGTTTTTTTTTTTTAAATCACATTGCTTTCAACTTTCATAATCCTTAAGGTTTTAGAGGATCTTTTGGAACCAGCAGTTAGGTGCACTTTTGTCTATAACTGGTTGATCTTGATGGATTGACCCTTTTATCATTATAAAATGTGCAGTGTCTCTGTGAGTAATTTTTATCTTCCAGTCTATTTTGTCTGGTATTGGTACAGCCTCTCCACCTCTCTTCTGGTTACTATTTGCATGGTATATCTTTTCCCGTCATTATCCTTTCATCCTATTTGTGTCTTTGACTCTAAATTGTGTCTCTTGTAGGCACACATTCTACCAAATGGAACTCCATCTTCGTAACTGCCTTCATTTGTATTACATAGATATTTTCTAATTTGAATATCCTGGTCGTTTCTTCTTCTGTGCTTTTTGTGAATTTGCCTTCATTTTTAAAGGGTATTTTTTATTAGATAGAGAAATAAATATTATTCCTAGGTAGGAAATATTTGATGAGGAATGGAGAACAGAAGTATGTCCCCCAAATGAGAGGCTGCTCAAATTAAGATTAGTTGAGATGACAAAATACCTCCAACAAAGACTAGGACATGGGTCATGGGAAGAAGGGCTTGATTCAGAACTCTGGTACCATGAGAAACAATTCCAGACGCTTTGGCTGCTTCAGAGCTTACTTAGGTGGCATCTAAATTCGAATCAGGCTGTCTCACCGAGGTACCCGAGTTCAGTACGTGTTATAAAAGTTTCTGTGAATGGATACCTGAGGTCTGTTAGAACGACCATGTCTCTTGCTAAATATCTCTGCGTCTTCCTAAAATATGCCTGTCCTTGTCCAGATACAGATGGAGTAAGTGGGAAGCTGAAAAGATCATAGTGATCTTAAAGTATAGCTCTGTGGTTACCCTGCAGTGAATGACATCACAGAGTGATAAAGGTGTCAGATGCCACCCAGCTTCTTGGTTGACCTTCCAAGCCATCAGATGATTTCCACGAACTAAAACTAGCAGACACCAGGTTTTGCTCTCTTGTGCAGTTGGTTCCAACACAGGAGGTGCTCGGGGAAGTTGTTGAATCTTACAGACTAGTCAGGGTTCAGAAATTTAATCTGGTCCCAACCTCTGACCGTGGTGTTCCAAAAGAAACCAATTTACCTAAGTTTTTAGCGTAAAAACACTTTCCTAATTTCTTTCCATGAATAAGGTAATATCTTGAATAAAACCTGATCTTTGTTCCTTGCTCCTTGGACATTAGTCAGATGTGGAAGTTTTTGCATTGGTTACAAATCTTTAATCTGAATATGTGCCTGTCATTCTGTGCACTTCAGGTATGAAAATGAAAGTCATCAGAATGGAAGCAAGTCACCTGGATTTCCAGGACAAAGATGGGAACAGGTGATGGGGGGATATATTATGGAACTTTGGGCTCTGATTCCTTTGCATGATGATATGAAATCATTTATATGCACTTGGACACTGATTTCTCACAAGGGAGAACGACTTACCAGTTATAGTAGGAAAATGTCGCTAAGGTAGTAAAACAAGTTGAACTTAGATATATTAAGATAATTTAAACTATCCTTCCTCTTTTATTCAAAATGAGAGTACTAGGTGTTACACTTTGGGCCCAAGGTCTCCTAAAGTATCTCACAATATGATTTTGCAAACCTTTGGTTAGGGCAACCCTGACGCAGAACTCAGATTCCAGAACCACATGATCTGGCGGCTCAGTTTTTGTCCCTTTGTACTCATCGGGCTTTATTTATCCAAAATAATCACATCAGAGTTGTAGGTACCAAGGATGCTTCCCAGTTTTGACAGACAGATGACCCACGACACTGGAGGAGAGTTACTGCCCTGTGTCTAGCAGTGGAGAAAACATATTCCAAATGGCCCCCACCTTATTAAAATGCAGTCTGGGCCCATCCTGGGAGATTTAGTAGGACTTAGAAGGTTCTGGGTTAATCCTGAGACTTCTTATCCTTCTTACTTTTTATGAAGCTACTCAAGCTATTCTCTTCTGACCAGGTTGGAATTCCCTGGCTTAAGAGTCTTAGCACAGATACTCCTGAAATCAGCGGTGGGCTCTGCATTTGAAGTTCCCTGCTCCTGCCATGTGCCCTTGCTTCCCCAGAGGACTAACTTTAATGTCAACCCTGCTCATTAGCTTCGGGGGAAAGCTAGCTTTTGAGGTATCCCACCCACCGGCCAACGCCGCTTCTAACTTGTTAGTAGGCATAAGGAAACCAACCAAAAAGCTGCACTATGGGTTAGATAAGAGGTCCCAATGGTCTATGAGCTGTTCGTTATCTGCATTGTGATAATGTTAATATTGAAGTTGAATACTTAGAACATGTTATTTGACAGTGATTTTTATGGCTATTGGATATTATAGTACAAAAAATATGGGCTTGTATTTTGCACACATTTTTAAATTTTAATTCATTTTTATTGTTCAGTCATATGATTCCTTTTGTCAACTTCAGACTGGAAGTTAGAAACCGAGCCCTCACGTGGGAAGTTTGAGAAGCAGCGTATTCAATACCAAGATATCGGAAATGCGTTAAAGAAAGAAGTTAAAGTATTTGCCTTTGGATATATTTTGTGATTTCCCCCCCCAATAATTCAGAGGATATTATTTTTCCTCCTTTGAAATAATAGTGGACTTTTATATCTTACAGCTGTGTTATTCTGCAGTTGTTCCTCACCCTCTAAAAAGCTGCCTGGGAAGGAATGTGAAGGTGGCCCAGCAGGAGGGCTGCACCCCAGCCCCGTGCTCTGAGGGCACAGGGCCTCTGGGTGCACTGTTTTTGCTTTTGCCTTAACTTCTGGGCTTTCAGATAAACCCTTAGTATCTGCCAGCAACGAGCACACATGCTAAGTGGAGCCCCACTTCACCCATGGGTCCTGTAGCCAGCTTTTGATAAAACAGTGTAAAGTCAATAATTCTGTGCCCGTGGTAGGTTCCCAGATACTGAGTGTGGATGACGTTTACTTTTAGCTTTGATTCTTCTTTCACAGAAGTTCAAGGAAGTTATAAAAAGTCACTGAGGTTCAATTTAAGCAATTTTAATCTTCAAGTTTGTTTCTTATTCTATTACTATATTTTTAAAAAAATCAACTGAGAAATGCTTGTGTTATGAGTACCAGCCCAATGTCTTGGGCTCGTTTCTCCAAGTCTCTGAAAGTTCTCTAAGAACAGTTGGGTAGAGAAGGTCATGAACAGGAAGAACATTTTAGTAAATACGACTGTCGGTATTTGAAAAGGCATCTAAATTGCTGTTCTTATCTGCCAATTCCCAGGAGCCTTCGCGTCGGGTCTCAAGATCTAGCTTCCCTTCCAACCCTGGTTAGTAGATTTTGGTTTTGTCTGGGATCCTGTAAGATCTGTTCTCTATGTAGCTTTGTGGCAAGGAAGGGACAGACGTAGGCAGACACGTGAGTTAACTTTTCTCACAAGCGATGTATGGGTGCCATAGGCTTGTTGGAGGGTCCATGTAGAGATGAATTGTCATGCTCAGTTGTCCCCCTAATTCTGACCAGACTGATAGCATTGGACGTCTCCTGTTGGTTATAGGAGGTGTAGGAGGCTACAGTGATTTATTTATTTTCATCATGGAACTAGTACCAGAATACCATTATAATACATTTTGGACGTTAAGAAGTTTGTAGGCTAAGTGAAAAGCTAGGTTTTTAAGATAATTTGAAATAATTTTAAAATGTGAATCTTGCCCATGTTAATTAATCATTGAGAAAATCTCGAATTTCTGCTTCTTATTTCATAACTCACTGTCAAGATGGAAAAGTTCAAGATGCCAGTGCCCGTTCAAAACTCACGGAGGAAGCTGCTTCAGGAAGGCCTGTGGTGCGTGGGAAGGATGTCACAGGAGATGGTATTGTCTCGGGTGGCTCAGAAGATCCTGTTGCTGGGAAAACACCTAACAGCATTCATTCCTCAGAACTTCTTGGAGATAACGGCAGAAATGCAACAACTCCCACTGCTGGGGATTCTCTAGAAGATTCCAGTGTAACATTCGGGAGCCGTAATGCAGAATTGAAGGCGTCTTCCTCTATAAAGCGTCTTAAGTGGAGTGACCCAAATGAGTCTCCCTTTCGGAAGCTTTATGAGTCAATGAAGGTGGAGTTAGACGTGAAATCAGGAAAAGTCAGTGTTCTACAGAATCGCAGAAAATCGGGATCACAGAGTCATTGCACAACAGAAAGAGAAAGCACTGGTGGTTTACAGAGTGAGACTCTGGTCTCACTTAAATGCAGACCAACATCGGGCCAAAGCCCCCAAATTAAGGCAGACGCTGTTTCCGGAGAACGAGGAAGTAGCCCGACTGAGGGAAAGAGCAGTGATGAGCCATTTCAGACCCCCAAGGAGACCAGGAGCCCCAGCGTCTTCTGCACAGAGAGAGAGACGCTGAAAACCACGACCCCTGTACGCTCTTCACAACAAAGTCCCTCACGGAGTCCGTGGAGTGAAGACCTGAGTGTCGTCGCTGGTGGTGCATCCCTGAACCTAGGTCAAAGTGAAGGCTCCGGGGCAGAGAGTAAAACGTTGCCGCCTCACAAGTTCTTACCTAGAATTCAGACGCCCATTAGAGTTGAGAGTTTTGGAAATACACCAGAAAAACTTTGCCCTAGAAAGAGGAAGAGGATTCCTACAAGTGTTGACGATCTGACAACAGAAACAGAGATTCTGCATCAGACAGTTTCAGCTCCGTTGGTCCCTCAAGCTGAAAGGAAGATTCAAAGCCATTTTCTCAACAAGCCTGAGAAGCTGGGCGTGGCAGCTGATCCGGTGTGCCCTGGGTCACCCCGTCTTAGCTCGGCTGATGGCAGCAGCTTCGGCGATTCCACGAGTAAGTTTATTTAACTGTAAATTTATCCCCCCCCACCCCAGATTTACACCTACCTTATGTCTAGGTATGAATTAGTGGGACCTTCCTTCATTCACAAATGATTAGCTCTGTGAGGCACATAAGGGCACATCTTCATCATCTACTCGCAGATTTGCGTGAAGACTCAGATAACCAACCAACCAGAACAAGTGCTGCTTATTAGGGAAGAATTAGCGGGGGGTCTAAGGAGAAAAGGTGGTCCAAAAACATTTGATTCTTCTCTCTATCACAAAACAAAGGAGAATAAGCATAAGCATAATTGCTTTTCACAGGAGTTTAATTCTGAACTATAAGCTCTTTTATCCTATGAGTTTGATCCTCTAGAATAAGTCAGTGGAAATCCCTTGGAAATCTTTACATGTGGGGTGGCTTAGAACACACCTGCCCCATCCCCATGGGTTTACGTGCCAGGTGTTCTTTTACGTGCCTTTCAGACACTCATTTCCCATCCTCTATTCTGGCAGCAGGAGGGCCCACGGGACAGTTCTGTTCTCTTCCTTTTGCCAGTGGGGAAACCAGTAACCTAATGGCACCCCGTGGGTGGCAGGGATGTGACCCGTGGAGGAGGCGTGGTAGCTCCAGGGCCTCCCACGCTCCTCGGGGGCCCCCAGGTGTTCTGATGCTGTGCCCTGCTGTCAGCTCTGCTTCTGCAGGGAGCCCCCGGGGCAGGGGACCCACGCACATCAGTCACGGAGTCCCCACAAGTCTTACAAACGGGGCGCCTCACTTAGGCAGGGTTTATGTTGACAAGTGGCTCGCAAAGATGGATAGTGGGGCTTGGGACGCATGAATTGCCCATCTGTCAATAAATATCACCAGGAGAAGTTTCCAGCTCGAATTCTACACACTGGGTAGGTCTGAGTGAGACCCAAGTGTGAGTCTCTTGGAAAAGCTTTCTCAGGCCCCTGCTGAAGCCTCAGCCCCATCGCCCCCCTGCTCCAAAGTGGGAGCCACTGCTCCAGGCCACTCCCTTTGTTAAGCTCTGTCCACACAGGACTTGTCAATGTTTAAAGAAAGTCCTTGTGCTGTCAGGTTGGGACTTGGCATTTAGTGGTTTGTCCTGGGTCCTTCCTGAGCTCTTGAAGCAGCGTCACCTTCGTCAGCATCACAAGAGAGTAAAGGTGTGTGAGGTGCCAGGTTTCAGTGAATTTACAGTAAGTTTGTCTTTAATGGTAAATGGAAATAAGTCACACCTATGGTACGGTTCTCCTTTGCCCTCTCTGCGTCTGTACCCATTCTTCTAGATAAGATGGATGGGGTATCCCTGAAGAGGAGGCGGGTCTCCTTTGGTGGTCGCCTGAGACCTGAATTATTCGATGAAAACTTACCTCCTAACACACCTCTCAAAAGAGGAGAGACACCAAAGCAAAGACGGTCTCTGGTCACCCACACGCCAACCGTCCTGAAGAAAATCATCAAGGTGAGTTTACCCACTGGTGCCCCCTTCGGGTCTGATGACAGCTCCCATCCTTGGTCCACATTCTTTCCAACCCCTCACACTAGTAGAATGACAATGAACACCTTTTGCTCTCTGATAACAAAGTAAAAATATAAAAGTCTCTATGAGAGCTCATTCATGTGGGTGTTGGGAAATGAGCACCTGGGTTCCTAACCACGGCCCGAGGGTGACTGAGCGCAGGTGGGTCCTCAGGACTTTCCTTCTCTGCAGAGGCCTCCTGCTGACCACACTTGCAGGGCCGGGTGGTCATGCTAGGATTATAGTAAATACGTTTGGAAAGAATCTGGAGGCATCATGACACAGAACCGTAAGGTTTTGGTGTTTTTCCCTTTTAGAATTACAAGGTGAAAAGAAAAATCTTGGATGGCAGCACACCCAGGATTTTCATGAACAGCTCTTTACAATTTTTCATCACCTACCCTAGGCTGTGATCTTAGATCTCTAGACAGGTGTTGGGCCACAGCTCGCCTTCATCAGAGGGCCTGGGAAGTCTTTAATTTCCTTTCACACTAACAGGCGTGTGAGGTACGTCTCCTTTCCTTCCCTTTTATATGGGCTCCCCCGGAAGTGAGTGGCTGGCTGTCTTTCCATGCAGATCAAAGGTGGTTACATTCCCATGGATGGAGTTTCCTTGGACTTAGATAAGAGCCTCATTCATGAGGAAGTTCCTTTCATCTTTCCACCTGAAATATCCCAATTAAGATTTGTTTGGTGCTTTCCCCCCCCCCCCATTTTTTTTTTTTTAAGTAAGAGAGGTAGACTCCCGTCTCTACCATATACTTGACCGACACTGGTTGAACTGTTTGGTGCTTCCAGATTTAAACAGTTTGGGATTGACACATACACATGGCTATTTTTAAAATAGATAACCCACAAGGACCTGCTGTCTAGCACAGGGAACTCTGCTCAATATTCTGTAATAACCTAAATGGGAAAAGAATTTGAAAAAGAATAGACGCATGTACATGTATCACTGAATCACTTTGCTGTACACCTGACACTAACACAACATTGTTAATCACCTATACTCCAATATAAAATAAATAGAAAGCCTGGTGGTGCTGAATTCTCTTAGCTTTTGCTTGTCTTTAAAGCTTTTGATTTCTCTGTCGAATCCGGATGAGATCCTTGCCAAGTAGAGTAATCTTGGTTGTAGGTTCTTCCCTTTCATCACTTTAAATATGTCATGCCACTCCCTTCTAGCCTGTAGAGTTTCTGCTGAGAAATCAGCTGTTAACCTTAAGGGAGTTCCCTTGTATGTTATTTGCCGTTTTTCCCTTGTTGCTTTCAGTAATTTTTCTTTGTCTTTAATTTTTGCCAGTTTGATTACTATGTGTCTCTGCATGTTTCTCCTTTTGGGTTTATCCTGTATGGGACTCTCTGTGCTTCCTGGTCTTGGGTGGCTATTTCCTTTCCCATGTTAGTTTAGGGAAGTTTTCGACTATAATCTCTTCAAATATTTTCTCTGATCTTTTCTCTCTCTCTTCTCCTTCTGGGACCCTATAGTGCGAATGTTGTTGTGTTTAATGTTGTCCCAGAGGTCTCTTAGGCTGTCTTCATTTCTTTTCATTCTTTTTTCTTTAGTCTGTTCCACGGCAGTGAATTCCACCATTCTGTCTTCCAGGTCACTTATCCGTTCTTCTGCCTCACTTATTCTGCTATTGATTCCTTCTAGTGTATTTTTCATTTCAGTTATTGTATTGTTCATCTCTGTTTGTTTGTTCTTTAAATCTTCTAGGTCTTTGTTAAACATTTCTTGCATCTTCTTGGTGTTTGCCTTCATTCTTTTTCCGAGGTCCTGGATCATCTTCTCTGTCATTATTCTGAATTCCTTTTCTGGAAGGTTGCCTATCTCCACTTCATTTAGTTGTTTTTCTGGGGTTTTATCTTATTCCTTCATCTGGTACATAGTCCTCTGCCTTTTCATTTTGTCTATCTTTCTGTGAATGTTGTTTTTGTTCCGCAGGCTGCAGGACTGTAGTTCTTCTTGCTTCTGCCGTCTGCCCTCTGGTGGATGAGGCTATCTGAGAGGCGTGTGCAAGTTTCCTGATGGGAGGGACGGGTGGTGGGTAGAGCTGACTGTTGCTCTGGTGGGCAGAGCTCGGTAAAACTTTAATCCACTTGTCTGCTGATGGGTGGGGCTGGTTTCCCTCCCTGTTGGTTGTTTGGCCTGAGGCGACCCAACACTGGATCCTACCTGGCTCTTTGGTGGGGCTAATGGAGGACTCTGGGAGGGCTCATGCCAAGGAGTACTTCCCAGAACTTCTGCTTCCAGCGTCCTCGTCCCAATGGTGAGCTACAGCCCGCCCCCCTCCTCTGCAGGAGACCCTCTAACACTAGCAGGTAGGTCTGGTTCAGCCTCCTGTGGGGTCACTACTCCTTCCTCTGGGTCCCGATGCGCACACTACTTTGTGTGTGCCCTCCAAGAGTGGAGTCTCTGTTTCCCTCAGTCCTGTCGAAGTCCTGCAATCAAATCCCGCTAGTCTTCAAAGTCTGATTCTCTAGGAATTCCTCCTCCCGTTGCCAGACCCCCAGGTTGGGAAGCCTGGCGTGGGGCTCAGAACCTTCACTCCAGTGGGTGGACTTCTGTGGTATAAGCGTTCTCCAGTTTGTGAGTCACCCACCCAGCGGTTGTGGGATTTGATTTTATTGTGATTGCGCCCCTCCTGCCGTGTCACTGTGGCTTCTCCTTTGCCTTTGGATGTGGGGTGTCTTTTCTGGTGAGTTCCAGTGTCTTCCTGTCGATGACTGTTCAGCAGTTAGTTGTGATTCCGGTGCTCGCGCAAGAGGGAGTGAGCGCACGTCCTTCTACTCCGCCATCTTGAACCTACAGAGAAGTTATCTTTGTGGTAAGGTTTCTTATGCACATTTAAATCTTGTCAGGAGCAGCCTCAGCCATCAGGGAAGGAAGACTCTTCAGACGTCTGTCTGGAAGTGACTGCACAGAATGCACTCGTGAGATCTCCAGCTCCTAACGCCGCTCCCACTTCTCCACACGCACCCGGCCGGTGCCGTAGGTTATCCAAGGCGTCTTCCATCGCCAGCGAGAGCAAATCTCCACATCAGACAGATATTCCCAAGAGAGGAGGGAGAAAGAGTGGCAGCCTGCCCTCCAAGAGAGCTTCCGTAGATCGAAACCAGCATGGCCTCTTACAGATGATTTATTCCAAGAGAAGGAGTGGCGCATCTGAGGCCAATTTAGTTGGTTAGTGTTGTATCAGCAGATAAGTTTCAAGGTTGATTTTCTCATTAGTGCCGGTTTTGAGAAGTCTCAACATCTTTTCCCTGTGACAGTGGCAAAATCGTGGGCAGACGTGGTAAAACTCGGTACCAAGCAGACCCAGACCAAAGCTGTTAAACGTGGCCCTCCAAGACCCCTGAGCAAACGGCAAAGAAGAACCAATACTCCGAAGGTAGGTGTTCCAATATGAACTGCTCTTTGACACATAATATGATTAAGGGATACATTAAGTGTGGATTGAGGCTTTGACGCTTTGGTGATTTCCTGATTGTTTTCCAGAAGCTGACTGGCATCGTTCACAATCAATTTAGCACAGGCCACGCAAACTCTCCCTGTACCATAATAATAGGGAAAGCTCACGTCGAGAAAGTGAACGGGCCAGCTCGGCCCTACAGGATGCTGAACAACTTCATGGTCAACAAACCAGTGGACTTTAGTGAAGATCTTTCAGGTAAAAGCCACAGCCATGGCTCTTAGGAATCGGAACCCTTTCATCCTCCTGTGTGGGTCCACATGGGTGGGTATCACATTTGTTTATCTGCTGTGCATGGGACAGGAGGATAAACAATCAAGTCAACTCGGAGGGTCATGGTATTCAAGGAAGAGGGTGCTGGATTGGAGAACAAGGCCAGGTCCTTGACGATTTGGGGTCACGTGGCCTGTAGGAAGCAGGTATGGCAGGAAATGCACATCTTTACCTGGGAGAGCAGTGCAGGTGTACGACGTTGGCAGCAGCTCTATGGTGAAGAAAGCAGCCTTGCTCTTATAATTGCCAGAGTTGGAGCAATTGGTTTGAGTGGTATTTTGCTTCTTCAAGATTTCCTTTCCTTCCATGTAGCTTAGCTGGTTCGTGAAACAAAGACTTCTTTGAGCCATTCATAGTTGAGCCAGTATTGCTATTTTCAGTAAAAGTGTGATGTGAGCTGCTGACACTTGTAGTGGATTAGGACCACGGCAGGACCCTGGGTTGCGGATTTTCTGCTACATCATTTGACCAGTGGTTTCCATTCTGAGCACTTCTGGAGGGAGGTGACACTTGAATCCATTAGGTGGAATCTTGTTTTTATCTCCTGGCAGATCTTAAGATGGGAGAATTGTTGTACCACTTATAAAACCCATGCAAGGTACCCTCCAACGAGAATCACATTTGCATCAACATATTTAGCTTTTTAAAAGCAAACTTTAAAAACATAGCACAGTGATAGCCAGAGTTCTGATAGCATATGCTCCGTGAGTAAAAAACAATTTGAGCTTATACACCCCGGTACGCAGATATACGTGTATCTGTGTATCCTTGTAAACTATGCACACATGTGAGTGTACTACTATATATGTTACAAAGCATTGAAGATAAATTCTCAAAAGTATTTATAAGAAATAGAAGTTTAAATAGTACCTGGGATGGTAAGTTTTCTCAGCCTTCCTTCAAAACATTTTTCTAGGCATTCCACAAAGGCCACCCCTCAGTGTGAGTACTTTTATGACAAAACATTAATATGTGATGAAATATTAAATCTTGGATATTTTAAGTAAGGCCTGAACTGTGGCGGAGGAATGAGCTTTTTAAGTGGGTTGCCTGGCTTGGGTGCCTCCAGAACAGGCTTCCCAAACACAATTTGCAGACGGCTGCCAGACTGAGAGAGCGTTTTGGTCCCCTGATGTCAGAATGAGAGAGAAAAGTAAGGAGAACAGGAGGAGAATGAGAGTTTGAGAAACTTAAATCTTCCCTTTAGAGAACTGGATGGGTTTGCTTGTTTGTTTTCTGAGATTATGTTAGTACTACCTTTTGGTGTTAAAATGAAAAGATGGTGATATTATTACTTGACAATAGTAAAAATGGGCAGTCCTATCTCACTTTTAAAATTTGGACATTTTATTGGTACGTAAACCCTTGTAGTGCATAACCTAGGACTTATCGAAGGAGCATGAGGGCCCTAGATTTTGGGGTGCATGGAGAGGGGCCCTGAAGGGCAGCCTCTGTCCTCTGGCCAGTGCTCACAGCTGGGGTTTACTCTAGAAGAGGGTGGACATCGACTTCCTTCATTCCGTTTTCTTTCCAAGAGGAAGGCCGGAGAACAGGCCATATATGAGTCTAACTTCCCATTGCCCTCTTCAAAAAATGGGTTCACAGCTGATGCATCAACCTCTCCTGTGAGACCCTGTCTCCCAGAAGCTCTAGGGAGTGGTCTGTTGTTTGCCTTCCGACATTCCCTCTGTTGTACGTGAGGACAGGTGGGCTTGTTTGCGGGTATGAGCAGTCTGTTAACTGTTTTTCCACTATTTTCATGTAACAGGGCTGCCTGAAATGTTCAAGACTCCAGTGAAAGAGAAACCACAAAGGATGAACCTGTGTCCCTCCACTTTTTCCAATTCAGAGGATTTGCTTGGAAAAGAGCTTCCAGTACCTCATTCAGGAGAAAAACCTCTGCTGTGCGCTTCAGAAAATTCTGGTTGGTTTCCTTTTTCTCCCCTGGCACTTTGATCTTTTCAGTGGAAACTGTAGATGGTCTTCTTTTTTCACAACAGCTACTGTATTATTTCTCTACGACAGATATTCCTGATAAAGTACCATGTCCCGCTTCCCTGTTCCATTGTTCTTAGGGGAGGTTTCTATCAGCAGCTGAACTAGCACTGTCTTTCAGAGACTTGCATGAAAAGGCATGCCTTTTAAATAGTTTCACTAACTAACCGTAAACTGCGTGTGTACACGTGGCCTTCTTTTTGTGTGTGTGTGTGTGGTATGCGGGCCTCTCAGTGGTGTGGCCTCTCCCGTTGCGGAGCACAGTCTCCAGACGCGCAGGCTCAGCAGCCATGGCTCACGGGCCCAGCCGCTCCGCGGCACGTGGGATCCTCCCGGACCGGGGCGCGAACCCGTGTCCCCTGCATCGGCAGGCGGACTGTCAACCACTGCGCCACCAGGGAAGCCCCGTGGCCTTCTTCATTTAGCATAAGTAAAGAGGCTGACAAGAAGGCAAGTGTAATGATCTCTCATCATACTTATATGTAAATTACTCAAATGTGAGAGTGCTGTCAGTTACCAAAGAGAAAGGCAGCAGGTGTGCACCGCACAGGTACTCCTGTTAATCTCTGGTTGGGCACCTGCCGCAGGATGAGAGTGAGATGTGAGTCTGTCTCTCTCTCATTTACACTGGTCACCGAGTTTCTGTCATAGAGGGGACAGCATGCTACACTCAAGATGCTTCCTCTCGCTAAAGAACTGATGTCTCCTGTGTAACATGGACCCTTAGCATATGAAATATAATCCATATTATTGCATTGGTGGTCCAGCAGATGAAACAGCTGTTTCTCCCATTTGATGAAAAAAATGTGTGTGCTCAGCTCACTGAGACCTGGCTGGCAGCCTAAGGAATGGTTTTCTTTTATCTGATCCCCCACAGACCCTTACCACTGCCTATGCATGACCCCACTCTGTGTCACCCAGAAACATTGTTCTTAATTGTGTGTGGTGCGCGTCAGGCAGATTTATGGCCACGTAGGCAGCCTCGCATGCTGAGATGGACGGGAAGGCTGGTTTATTGGCTCTTAAATACCTCGTCAGGCTAAAATACCACGTTGGTGCACAGTGCATAGAATATACTCATCATGCATGTTTTAATCTCTCATAGGACAGAATGTGGCCCCCGGGGCTCAAGATGCACCAAAAGAGCTGTCTGATCAAAGTTCTGCAAGCCCTGCCTTAAGACGCCAGTGTATTAAAATAAATGAAAGTATTATGAAAACTCCTAAGAACGTGTATAAAACAACAGGTGCTGAGATGAAAACTCCAGCGTCTGAGGCAACGACACCAAAGACAACATCAAGTGCAAACGAGTTTAGAAGGTCCATGGAGCTCAGAAGCTCACAGACACCAGGTGTAGAGTGTAAAAACGAAGGCCCCAAACCTGACACTCTTGAGAACGTCTTGGGAAGATGTCTGAGGAAAGCACCACAACCAGAGCAGAAGCTGGAGGGAGACATGAAGGGAAGTGAAACATGTACAAAAAACATGGACTCAAAAGAAAATTCCAAAAAGATGTTAGCTCTGAGGAGATCGAGAATTGCTTCAGAGCTGAGGTGTGAAATAACAGCAGACCCGACCGCCCTTGAGAGCTTGCAGGAGACAGAGCCTGAGGAAGACCAGGTGGACATCCCACGTCTCCTGCAGGCCCCAGCTCATCCCAAGGAAGCAGTGGACGCAGAGAACAAAGCCACAGAAATGCACTGTAAATCTCCCAGATCAGGAACAGTCGGCACGTCCACCAGGACAAACACACAGCTCAAGACACCTTCCTGGAAAGTGGATGTAGAAGATGCCTCAGCCCTCGGAAAACTCACACAGACACCAGGGAAAACCATGCCCATGCACAGAGAGCCAGGTGATGACAAAAGCATCAAATTGTTTAAGGAAACTCCAAATCAGAAACTGGACTCATCAGAAAATGTAGCTGGAAGTAAGAGGCGGCCAAGGACACCCAAGGGAAAGGCCCCGCCTCTGGAAGACCTGGCTGGCTTCAAAGAGCTCTTCCAAACCCCAGATCATGCAAAGCAACCAATGACTGATGAGAAAACCACCACAATACCCTATAAATCTCCAGCAATAGAACCAGTCAACACACCAAGTAGAAAGGGACGTCTCAAGACACCTTCCCAGAAAGTGGCTGTGCAGCAAGATGTCTCGGCTCTCAGGAAGCCTCAACAAACACCAGGGGAAACCACACACTCACACAGAGAACCAGAGGGTGGTGACAGAGGCATTGCATTGTCTCAGGAGACTCCAGGAGAGAAACTGGACCCTGCAGAAAATGGAACTGGAAGCAAGTGGCGGCCAAGAACACCCAGGAAAAAGGCCCCACCCCTGGAAGACCTGGCTGGCTTCAAAGAGCTCTTCCAAACCCCAGATCATGCAAAGCAACCAATGACTGATGACAAACCTACCACAATACCCTATAAATCTCCACCAGCAGAAGCAGTCAACATGCCGACAAGTAGCAAGAGACGGCTCAAGACACCTTCCCAGAAAGTGGCTGTGCAGGAAGATGTCTCGGCTCTCAGAAAGCCCACACAGACACCAGGGGGAGCCAGGCACTCAGACAAAGAACCAGAGGGTGGTGACAGAGGCATTGCAGTGTCTCAGGAAACTCCAGGAGAAAAGCTGGGCCCTGCAGAAAATGTAACTGGAAGCAAGTGGCATCCAAGAACACCCAAGGAAAAGGCCCCACTGCTGGAAGACCTGGTTGGCTTCAAAGAGCTCTTCCAAACCCCAGATCACACAGTGGAACCAATGACTGATGACAGAATCTTCAAAATGCTCTGCCAGTCTCCACAACTAGAACCAGTCAACACACCAAGTAGAAAGGGACGTCTCAAGACCCCTTCCCAGAAAGTGGCTGTGCAGCAAGATGTCTCGGCTCCCAGGAAGCCTCAACATACACCAGGGGAAACCACACACTCACACAGAGAACCACAGGGTGGTGACAGAGGCATTGCAGTGTCTCAGGAAACTCCAGGAGAGAAACTGGACCCTGCAGAAAATGTAACTGGAAGCAAGTGGCATCCAAGGACACCCAAGGAAAAGGCCCCACCCCTGGAAGACCTGGCTGGCTTCAAAGAGCTCTTCCAAACCCCAGATCATGCAAAGGGACAAATGACTGATGAGAAAACCACCACGATAACCTATAAGTCTCCAGCAGTAGAACCAGTCACCAGGCGAACAGGTAGAAAGGGACGGCTCAAGTCACCACCGGGGAAAGTGGATGCAGAAGAGCCCTCAGTGCCCAGGAAGTCCACACAGACACCAGGGGGAGCCAGGCACTCAGACAGAGAACCAGCGGATGGTGATAAAAACATCAAATCATCTAAGGAAACTCCAAAGCAGAAACCGGACTCAGCAGAAAATGTAAATGGAAGCAAGAGGCTGCCAAGAACACCCAAGGAAAAGGTCCAATCTCTAGAAGACCTGGCAGGTTTCAAAGAGCTCTTCCGAACCCCAGATCATGCCAAGGAACCGAGGGCTGTTGTCAAAACTCCCCAAATGCTCTGCATGTCCTCCCAACCACAGCTAATTTTCACACCAACCAATACGAAGAGATGGCTCAAGACCCCTCTGGGGAAAGTGGATACAGAGAAAGAGCTCTCAGCATGCAGAACGACGCAGTCACCAGGGGAAACTAGGCACTCAGAGGGAGAACCAGTAGATGATGATAAAAGCATCAAATTGTTTCAGGAAACTCCAAATCAGAAACTGGACTCATCAGAAAATGTAGCTGGAAGTAAGAGGCGGCCAAGGACACCCAAGGGAAAGGCCCCACCCCTGGAAGACCTGGCTGGCTTCAAAGAGCTCTTCCAAACCCCAGATCATGCAAAGCAACCAATGACTGATGAGAAAACCACCACAATACCCTATAAATCTCCAGCAATAGAACCAGTCAACACACCAAGTAGAAAGGGACGTCTCAAGACACCTTCCCAGAAAGTGGCTGTGCAGCAAGATGTCTCGGCTCTCAGGAAGCCTCAACAAACACCAGGGGAAACCACACACTCACACAGAGAACCAGAGGGTGGTGACAGAGGCATTGCATTGTCTCAGGAGACTCCAGGAGAGAAACTGGACCCTGCAGAAAATGGAACTGGAAGCAAGTGGCGGCCAAGAACACCCAGGAAAAAGGCCCCACCCCTGGAAGACCTGGCTGGCTTCAAAGAGCTCTTCCAAACCCCAGATCATGCAAAGCAACCAATGACTGATGACAAACCTACCACAATACCCTATAAATCTCCACCAGCAGAAGCAGTCAACATGCCGACAAGTAGCAAGAGACGGCTCAAGACACCTTCCCAGAAAGTGGCTGTGCAGGAAGATGTCTTGGCTCTCAGGAAGCCCACACAGACACCAGGGGGAGCCAGGCACTCAGACAAAGAACCAGAGGGTGGTGACAGAGGCATTGCAGTGTCTCAGGAAACTCCAGGAGAAAAGCTGGGCCCTGCAGAAAATGTAACTGGAAGCAAGTGGCATCCAAGAACACCCAAGGAAAAGGCCCCACCGCTGGAAGACCTGGTTGGCTTCAAAGAGCTCTTCCAAACCCCAGATCACACAGTGGAACCAATGACTGCTGACAGAATCTTCAAAATGCTCTGCCAGTCTCCACAACTAGAACCAGTCAACACACCAAGTAGAAAGGGACGTCTCAAGACCCCTTCCCAGAAAGTGGCTGTGCAGCAAGATGTCTCGGCTCTCAGGAAGCCTCAACAAACACCAGGGGAAACCACACACTCACACAGAGAACCACAGGGTGGTGACAGAGGCATTGCAGTGTCTCAGGAAACTCCAGGAGAAAAGCTGGGCCCTGCAGAAAATGTAACTGGAAGCAAGTGGCATCCAAGGACACCCAAGGAAAAGGCCCCACCCCTGGAAGACCTGGCTGGCTTCAAAGAGCTCTTCCAAACCCCAGATCATGCAAAGCAACCAATGACTGATGAGAAAACCACCACGATACCCTATAAATCTCCAGCAGTAGAACCAGTCACCAGGCGAACAGGTAGAAAGGGACGGCTCAAGTCACCACCGGGGAAAGTGGATGCAGAAGAGCCCTCAGCGCCCAGGAAGCCCACACAGACACCAGGGGGAGCCAGGCACACACATGGAGAGCCTGTAGGTGATGAAAATGACATCGAAGTGTTTAAGGAGACTTTAAGGCAGAAACTGGTCTCAGCAGAAAATGTAATTGGCGTCAAGAGTCGGCTAAGAAAGTTTAAGGAAAAGGCTCAACCCCTGGAAGACTCGGGCAGTTGCAAGGAGCTCTTCCAAAAGCCAGGTCAGGCCAAGGAACCGGTGAGTGACATTAATATCGCTCCAGTGCCCTGCCAGTCTCCACCAGCCGGACCAGTCCCCAGGCCAGCAAGTAGAAAGAGGCGCCTCAAGTCACCACCGGGGAAAGTGGATGCAGAAGAGCCCTCAGCGCCCAGGAAGCCCACACAGACACCAGGGGATATGCAGAGAGAGCCTGTATGTGATGAAAAAGACGGCAAAGCGTTTAAGGAAACTTCAAGGCAGAAACTCAACCCTGCAGAAAATGTAATGGGCATCAAGTGTCGGCTAAGAAAATTTAAGGAAAAGACCCAACCCCTGGAAGACTCGGGCAGTTTCAAGGAGCTCTTCCAAAAGCCAGGTCAGGCCAAGGAACCGGTGAGTGACGTTAATATCGCTCCAGTGCCCTGCCAGTCTCCACCAGCTGGACCAGTGCCCAGGCCAGCAAGTAGAAAGAGGCGACTCAAGTCACCACTGGGAAAAGTAGACCTAGAAGAGCCCTCAGTACTCAGAGAGCCCATCCAAACAGCAGGGGAAACCACGCACAGAGAACCAGTAGGTGATGAGAACAATATCAAAGTGTTTAAGGAAACTTCAAGGCAGAACCTGGACTCGGCAGAGAATGTAATTGGCGTCAAGAATCGGCTAAGAACATTTAAGGCAAAGGCCCCACCCCTGGAAGATCCGGCCAGTTTCAAGGAGCTCTTCCAAAAGCCAGGTCAGGCCAGGGAACTGGGAAACGATGCTTCTGGAGTTAAGAGAGCCCCAAAGCAAGCAGCAGACAGAAGAAGACCTGTAGAAGTATCCCAAAGAGTCCTCAGGGCCCCTAAAGTAAGGTTCACGGGAGACCTTGTGGGCAGCAGAGACCCTGTAAAATCACCAGGTGAAAGCTGCATCTCCCCGCCCCCCAAGAGGAAACTGGGAGAAGATGCAAGGGTTGTGGGAAGGAAGAGGCTATGCCCTACGATGGCTGCACGGGACCCTGAGGAAGAGAAGCCCCTCCAGAAGAAGCAGAGGACAGCCCCCAGGGAGAGACAGGAGCCCCCCAAACCCTTGGGAGTGAAGAAGAGAAGTGTGAGGATTCTGGCACAAAGGACTAAACCTGAGGGAAACCTGCCCAACAGTGACATGAAAACTAAAGCTACGGATCCACAAGGAGAAGACGGGCACGCTCCAAAGAAGGTGATGTAATCGTGTGATGCAATCGTGTGATGCAATCGTACCGCGTCATCTTGGGGGGATGCTCCCCATTCTGCTATAACGTTGGCTATAAGTTGTACATAACCCAAACGTAGGTGTGGGTACCCTTTCCCCGCGGGGTCCACATTCAACACAGTGAGTAACTGCGGACCTTCGTAAAGCATCCTTTGGGGATTTCTAGAGAGAACAGGCTAATTTGGGAAAATAACTGGTCAAAATTATCGTTACACGTTTTGCCAAGAACTTCTCAGGAAGTGACTGAGTTGTGTGTTCACCTTCCAAAGTGCGGAACTTCGTGCGGAGAAAAAGGGGGCAGTTCAGCCCCGCCTCGTTCCAGACACATCCAGACCTGGAGTGTGTTGGGGAGAAGTAGTATCTGCGTCAGCATTTAAACAATTAGACACTTGTTGTTTACACGGGGCGTGTGTCCTGGGAAGAGCGTAACTGTCAGGGTTGTCAGATAGAGAAGCTTGTAAATTCGATTCCAGAAATTGAGATTTTCCTGTCCTGCTCTATCGATGATTGTTAAAGGGTTAGGAATTCCTTTACTACCTGAGTAACGGGGCGTTCTCCTGCAATACCCTTTTAACACCTGGTATAATCAGACTGACATATATGACATTCAGACATTGTGATTGGAATTTATACCGAATCCCTTACTTACAGTTTACCAGTAGAAATGGTGACTTCTCCATTGGAACAAAGTGACAGGCACTCCTTGACGTGATTCGATTATTGGCATCTTAGAAAATGAACCAATGGAAAATTTTCCAATTAATTCCCCTTTTGAGCTCACTTTCAAATGATTTTCTCCGTGTTGAGTTTTAAGGTTTGTATTCCTCATTCTTGACGTTTTGTGAATTGTCTTTTGAATTTTTTTAGGGAATGTCCCTGCGTACCAGGCGCCCCACTAAAACCAATATAGAGGAGCAAAGACCTGGGGGTCTTATATCAGCAGGAAAGAAGAAAATAAAGAGAAGTGAAAAGAAGTCCATGAAGACCTCCCAAGAGATGAAGCTACAAAGCCCAGAAGATGGAGCTGAGAATCCTACCTCTGGGGGCAAAGGTCAAGAGAGAAGGGGGCACTTGAGATCCGGGAAGCAGAATCAGAAGCCTTTGCCTGATGCAACAGAGGAGACAGCAAGGCAGGAAAGGGTGGAAATCCCCGTGAAGAAGCAGGAAGAGAAAGAAGCAACGGAATATTCAGACTTCAAGGGTTTGAGATCCAGAAAGATTACTCTCCGCCCTCGAGGAAACCCTTCGGAGAGTGAATCCGAGCAGAGAGTAACCCGGGGTGCCAGGAGATGTGCCAACAGCCTTCAAAAGGCAAGTAATTTCCTGTTTCTCTTTTTTTAAGTGCATAGAATATTTCAGTATAATTTTTGCCCCATATTGCTAGAGCAGAAAGAACACATGATATGTAATAACACGCCGCCAGCTCCCCGTTAGACTAACGTAAGAGGCATGAATCTCAGCCACGTTTTGTGGCTCTATATTCAGGTGTATCTGGCTTGGGAATTCCACTTTGAATAGTAAATTCACATTATAAAGTCATCATTCAGGAAAAACAAGGGATGGGACGTCCCTGGCGGTCCATTGGTTAAGACTCCAGCTTCCACTGCAGGGGGCTCGGGTTCAGTCGCTGGTCGGGGAACTAAGATCCTGCTTGCCGTGGCCAGAAATTTGTAAAAAAGGAAGAAAAAGGGATTTATCCAGTTAGTATTTTCTGACTGCTCATTGCCTACCTTGTATTAAGATTCCACGCTGCTGTCTTCAGTCTCTGGTTAGAGACTGAGTGAAACCTCCAGAGGGGTAACGCCTGATTTCCAAGGCGTCCCTTTGGAAGGCTGGGAGGAAGAGCACGTGGAGGTGTGTTTAGGGGGGTAGTACCGTTAAGAGCTCCCATCCGGGAGGCAGTCTGGTGTCCTTTGTCCCGTCCCAGATGTGGCATCCCAAATGTGCTCTCCGCTCACGCTCACGTCCTAGTGAGGGGTGGTCCCCTTCTAACACCTCAGTTGTTTAGAAGGCCCAAAAGATTTTGGCCTGAGAAAAAAACCAGGCCGAAACCTTTTGGGTCTTCTGGTTTTTAATTTGTTTCACATCTGGTCAAGTTGAGATTTTAAAGAACCTCATGTTTCATTTGTAATAAAAGTTTACAGCTTGATTTGTTTCAAAACAGTCAACCAACTGCAAGCACCTGTTAATAAAGGTCTTAAATAATTGTCTTTGTGTATAAAAGAAAAAAAAGATTTCAGCCTGATAACACATTTGAATTCACTTTTTCTGAGTGGTATTTATGAAAATGAGTGAAAATGTGTGGAAATTTTCTTTCTCTTTTTATGATGTATTAACTTAAAAATAGCTTACAAACCTTTCTATCAAAGGACACAATATTTAACTTTAAAAAATTAAATAGTAAAAACAGCTTAAGGCAACTTTTACAGGCTCTATCTTAAAGTTTATTTCCAACCTCAAGATTAATTTTCTAGGACTAAAGGCCTGCATCACACCTAGAAAGGACCGGGGTTTTTGCAGAGTCGGTTACAAAAATTGTTCTTTTAAATTACTTAAGAGTTATATTTTTGTTCCCAAACAGGAAAATGACAATGTGGATGTCAAGAAAATAAGAACCAGAAGTCATCGAGACGGTGACGATAAATAGCCAAGAAGTTTAAAAGGGAAAAACGTGTAATAAATTATCGATAAGTTGCAGTACAATATTTGCCGTACATTTTAAAGTGAATGCTGTAAATAGTGCTGTCTGGAGGGGAGGGCAGGTTTAAGGGAAGAAAGCTTGGAATTTTCTGACTCTGAATAGTTTATTCAAAACCCCCATGTGGAGGTTATGAAGGACACTGCTGTGTCTCCTAAACTGAAAAAAAAATTTTAAACTTGGGTGGGGGGGGGCAGGGGAGGGGGAGGGTTTGCCAGGTGTGACCTTCAACTCGGCGAGGTGAAGCCCTGGAGTTTGTGACTTCCACGGTCAACCCCCATTGGCCGTGGGCTCAGGCACTTGCCATGCTGTGTTGTAAATGTTTCTGTGTGTGTCTGTGTCCTTCGTGTACATACACCCTCCATCCAAATGTGAAAGGCGGGGCTTCTATCCTGCATCCCCAACCCCAGGCAGGCACTCTGGAAATATGAAAGAGTGGGTATAGGAAGAGGAAAATGAAAGTTACAAGAGATACCTTTACACTGGGGAGACCTCGGGCCCAGGCACTAGGGCTGTGGGTCACCTGCACAGGACTGAACTCTCCTTGGTGTCCCGACCACTTAAGGGAACAAATGTGTGATTCGGAGGACAGTTTGCGATGCCATTTTCAGGGTAACGATGATTCTTTGAGGAATGACGGGTGGCTTGCCTTTTTCACGTTAAGTATCTTTGTCTAAGCTAGGACTGCTTTCATCTGGGAAGGCAGCCCCCCCACTCAGTCTTTGGGCCATTGGCCAGGGCGCCCCTCAATTCCAAACTGTAGCACCCCTCTGAGCTTTCACGTCATTTACATATTCTGAGCTTTCTGCAAATCTGCTCTCACCTGTGTTTTGTCTGGCCACACCTGTTGGCCTGACTTAGTCCCCAGCAGGTCACCTTGGACAGAGAGCAACACAGACCCAAACGTTTCCCCCAAGAGCATGGCCACTTCTGACAGCCACCGAGCATGAGGCTCTTTTCCCCCCCATTTCTGAGTCACTTACCTGTGAGCCCGTGGCTCCTACGTCTCATTTCAAGCCTGGACTTCCGTCTCCCTTCAGTCTCCGAGCCGCCCGTCATCACTGCTGCCCTGCTTTGCTCTGCTTTGTCCTCCTGTGCCTTTGCGTTCCCTAAATCAGAAGTGAGCCCACCTTCCCTCCAGTCACCTGTATGGAGTCCTCCCCGTTCACCTACCTGGCCAGGTGGAGGTAAGGATGGAAGATAAGAAAAGGTCGCTGTGCCCTAGAGTGTGAACTGTAACGTTGGTGACCCTGTCTGTCTGCGCCTGTGACCCCCCCCGTGTCGGGCGTGGAGCCAGGTGCACGTAATAATAAATGTTTGCTGAACGAATACGTGAATCCAGGCGTGTCTGCTGAGTCCGTGGTATTTGCTTTTGCTATTTTGGCGGCTATAATACAGTTTTAGGCAGTGTTGTGTGAAATCTTCAGGGAGGGTGAGTGACGTGGAGGCAGGAGGGTTGAGGATGAAGCGGGGAGGGGGACATTCAGAGAGCTGGGCCAGGAAGAGGGGTGGGGTTCCGGCGAGCAGAAGGGAGAGTGTTTGAGGGAGCGCAGCCCGCATTAGAAAAGGCACTCTGAGGGTGCGAGTCCTGCGTGTGCCATTTAGGTCTAGGCAGGACTCAAGAAATGGTGAAACGGATTTTCTACGGTTACGCTGTCCTGCCAGCACTTCACATTTAGTAGTAATTATGAACCTTACATATAGAAAATTTTCAATTAGCTGTGTGCCGGGGGAATGGGATAAAAATTAATTAAAAAGCTCTTAGGGTTCAATTCTAAAAATCTCACTGAAATATATCAGCATATTTTCTCGCCTTCGTAAGTACAGTATTTCAAGAGCAGAAGAGTGGTTTTATTTTCTAGGGTTGTAGGTGCTGGATTAGAAAAGGTCATTCAAGCAAGTGTTTCAAAAAGCACACATCCACAGGACACGTGCTTTATTTAGCATTCTTGAGGGTGAAGGGTCAGAAATATTAACCACTAATATTTAGCCAGACTAATTGTGTGTTTGAGAATGGGGTGCAAGAAATAAATACCTACTTGCTGTGTGGTTTGGTACCTTCTCTGAGCCTCAGATTCCAAGTGAGTAACATCCTTCTGATGGAAAGTTCTTGGTAAATGGAAGCCATTCTTTTTTTTTTTTTAACAACTTTATGGGAGTATAAATTGCTTTACAATGTTGTGTTAGTTTCTGCCGTATAACAAAAGATACGGAACGCTTCACGAATTTGCGTGTCATCCTTGCGCAGGGGCCATGCTAACCTTCTCTGTATCGTTCCAGTTTTAGTATATGTGCTGCCGAAGCGAGCACAATGGAAGCTATTTTTACTTTTTCATCTCCAAGCTTTTCCGTGGTATGGCTGCCACAATCTCTCCTTGACTTTTTTGCTCCGGTTCTGTACCAGCCAAGTCTTGTCTTTCTTAAACCCCTCCACCCCGCCCCCCACACATACATAGACCTGCACACATATACACATGCATATACATAAACATATACACGGATCCACACCCATTCCTACGCATGTATACACGGATACACATCCATGCATTTATACACACGCACACATACTCATACATGCAGATGAACACACACTACACACACACACACACACACACACACACACACACACACACACACAGCTCTTTTCTCTGCCTGGGACTTTCCCCACCTGCTTCACAGGACGATCCCCTTCAGCCCTGAGCTCAGCTCCAGTGAGACTCCCTCAGAGAAGCCTTGTTCACCTCCATCCCCATTTCCCAGGCTGGGTCATTCCCCCGTTTTGTATCCTGGGGTCTTGCTGTGCATCCTCGTGGGACGCAGTGCAGTGAAAACTAGACGCCCCCCCTCTAGGACAAAGCTTTGTCCATCCAGGAGGGCAGACCATGGATGGACAAGTCTCTATACCCTGGTGACCCAGTGCGGGAGGTGTCTGGGATGAAATGATCTTAAAACCCATGGTATTCTTTATTACAGGGAGGGAAGGGAAAGAAAGCCAAACCAAAGCAAGACAGGGGCAGACAGGGTGGGGTCGGCGTGGGCTCTTCGGCTTCCTGTCTGCATTTCCCCAGCTCTGACGTGGCTGGACAGTTGCTTCCCCTCCTGGCCGGCAGGCCCACTTTGGTCCTGCAGGAAGAGCCCTTGTATTCGGGGAAGCGGACTCCCCACAACCCTGGCTCTGTCCTATTCGTCTGGACAGAAGTGGGGAGTCCAGGCACAGGGATTTGGTCAGGGCCGCAGAGTCAGCAAACAAAGATACGTGTTGCCCTGAGGTTGGCCGTCCTAACGCGAGTAGATCCTGGGAGTGAACTTGCGGCCAAGTCGGGGTGGGAGCCCGTGGTGGGTCGGTTTGTTCCCAGGAAGAAGTCTGCCAGGGGCAGAGAAAGGCTTTGGGGTGTCCGGGCGTCAAGTTCATTACTACCTGGAGGGGCTGAGGCAGGAAGGAAGGGCCATCCTGAGTCCTAAACACAGTCAAGACCGAGGAATTCAGGCCCAGCAGACGGGCGCGCTGGGTGGAGGTGTCCGGGTTGTCGTGGAAAGTACATTGTAAATGTCAACTCCGTGAAGTCAAGTCCAGCTACTGAACTAAAAACGACGTAAGACGCTGTGGCTGTGATCTCTCCGTCTGCTGGGCTTTCTAGACGATTCCTCTAGAAGAGCTGGTGGGATCATCTTCCCAGACACAGATGCGATGCTCCAGCCACAGCCCGAGGGACCCTGATTCCGGTGCCGTGCAGACCCCAGGCCTCGGGCCGTCTCCCGGACATGGTTGCAGTCTCCCCTCCTGGTGCAGAGAGCGCCGTGCTGACACACGCATGTCATCGACATTGCTCTTCGCAGAGGAACAAAAAGTGCCCAGGACCTGTGCACATGAAGCCCCTCCTGGCGTCTACATGATGATTCCACGGACATGAATGTTGGTTTGGGGCGTTTATTGGGTGCCGCCATGCCAGGGCCACGGAGGGCTCTGCTGCCAGGCGGAACCACGCACACACCCAGCAACCCTGTCGACAGGCTGGTAAGTCCCAAAGCTTCCTGGACAAGGGACGTCAGATAGCCATCAATGACAGTCTTGTAAAGCATCGAAGGGAAATATTTATACCATGAATAACAAAGGGTTAGTCTGCACGTTTTACGTCCATCAGAGGAGCTTTACGCCAGGAACGCCAGGCCGCCTTTAGACAGGATGAGGAAGCTGTGTATACGCTGACAGGGCCCCATCCTAAGGCGGGACAAAGGGGTAATTTATCCACCTGCCCGCAGGTAGTGTCACGTTGTCCTTTCTAAGATTCAAAGTTTTTCCATATTAACCTCTCGAACATCAGCATGTATCTGAAAACTGACGGTGTCTTGCAAGAAATAATTGGCAGTGTGTTTGCTTTCTCAGCACAACAAAGTGGGTTTGGCAATTTTGTCATCCTGGATTTGGTGATATACCGGGAGTTCGGCTCTGTTGTTTTTATAAACAAACAATCGAGCAAGGGTCCGTGTGTTTACGTAACTGTACAGGTTTAAATCTGCAGACAGCTGTCTGGAAGGATGTACCCCAAAGTTACCAACGGACCGAGGTGAAGAAGGGGAACCAAGTGAAAGGCCAAGTTCGTACAACTCTTTCCGTTTGCTTGGAACTTGTACAACAAACGCATCTCCCTGTGTCGCCAGGGTGGCACCGTCCTTTGAGACCGGGGGCTGGCACCGCTGGCGAGAACCTCCAGCTCGGGCCGGGGGTGGTGGCGGGGCAAGGCTCCAGGGTCCCGTCCTTCGGGAGGCCGATTCGGGGAGGCCCTCGGGCATCACTGCGGAGTCGGGGCCCCGGCGGGGGCGGCGGGGGGGCTCTGTGCTACGGCTCCCGACCTGTTCCCTCGCTCGCACGTGCCGGGGTCTCCTCCCCATTAGCTACCTGCGCCCACGTGCTTGATTCCGGGCTTCTTTCGGGGACATCCAACAACAGAAACCTTGGCTGTAGGGGTCGGAGCGGGGGCAGGGCGTTGGTCTGCTAAGGCCGTCCTAACAAAGTGCCGCACACCAGGTGGTTCAAACAACCCAATCTTATGGTCTCCAGTCCTGCAGGCGCGAAGGCCAAGTCAAGGTTGGTCCTCCTGAGGCTGTGAAAGAGAACCCGCTCCCTGGCCTCAGGCAGCCTCCGGGCTTCCTAGTTTGCAGAAGCATCACTCCAACGCCTGCCTTCTTTTCACCTGTTCTTCCCCCTGTGCCTGCGTCTCTGGGTCCAAGTTCCGTCTTCTCATAAAGGCGCCCTCATCCTGGAGTAGAATTGGACCCACCCTAATGGCCCACCCGACTCCTAGGCCCTCATCCTAATTAATCACATCTGGAACAAATATAACAAGGCTTATTAAAATGTATTAAGTAAATACAACCAAGAATAAAAAGCATATGTTGAGCTTTCCACATTAGGCCCAGAATATCTAAAAGAGGAAGCTGGGGTGTGAGCTGGGGAAGGGCGGTGAAGCTGAAAAAAGAGCTGGGATCTCCAGAGACACAAGGTGTGTAAAGGGAGGCCTGATAGGTGCTTAGGTTTTAGGAGGAGGAGAAGCTACATTAGAAGGGCTCTCTGACCCCACCTGGCTGCGGACCTGGAGCATGTGGTCACCTTCCTCGTAGATTTTGAGAAGCCACTGCTCAGAGCTCCGAGCCCTGTTTGGACTCGAGGGGGACGTGGGCTGCAGGGTCACTTGTGACTCGCGTTGCACACACCCTCGGGACTTCTGAAGCCCGGGGCCACTGGCCTTCACGCCCACTCGGGCCCGGGGGGGGGGCTGTTTCTATACCATGTCTGAGCTCAATTTCACAAGCCCTAAAATTGTCTGCCTAAATCAATGCTTGCCGTCTAAAAGGATGTAAGGCACAGGAACAAGATAAGGAGATTTCAGTGAAGAAAGAGACGCAGGCCGGAAGTCAAAGTAAAGATTTATCCTTGCATCAGAATGTTTTGGATCTTGCAATTTGCATATACAAAGAATTCAGCAGCATTCACTGGTATCATAACCAGAGCAAGATCAACTGATAAATGGAATAAAAGACAAAAGGAGAGTTGAAACCGGAATACATACGTATATTATAAAGATCGCACATAAATGAACACAAACACAACTGGAGTGTCAGTAACCACACATTTGAAAAAATAACATGGGCCTCTGACTCCAAACGCTGAAACAGAGGTGTCAGGCTCGTTTGAGAAAGTTTTTAAAAACACATAAAAATACCTTTTAAAACACTGGTGTGCATTCTTCATTCGTAGAGCACGCGGAGAGAAACAGTAACGGGAGTCACACAGTGACTGACAAAGCAAGGAGATCAGAACGGTAGTCTTCTAATCGCGATTTGGCATTTGAATGTAGCCGCATGCAACGGAGAAAACTGGCAAAGAAAAATGACTTTACCAGCCTGGCGCTGTTTTGTTATGTACAATGGACTTTCTTTCACGGAAGGGGAGGAGGAGTCCACCTATCCCAGCGACACGGAGAGGACAGGAGTCCCGGAGCGCCCACCGAGGCTGTCTGAACCGGGACAGGGACCGAGGCCGAGGCCAGGAGGCTTGCAGCTACTGGGAGGCAAGTACTGCCCCAAAGGCGGAGGGGGTCCTGCAACCCAGGGACGGTGGCTTCAGCTGTGTCCTCAGAACCACGAGGGCGGAACCGCAGCAGGCAAAAAGGGGGAGGCACCAAGGGGGCAGAAGGACACACAAACGGGGCGCTGCCCCGAGCAGGCCTACCTTAATCTCAAGACGAGAGATGCCAGTAAGACCCCTGAAGGGCCTGAAGGATTCTCATTAAAGGCTCCTAAATGTGGACCCCAATCCAGGCGCCTCGACGCTCTGACCCCGATACGTCGCCTGCACCACGAACACCGGCTCTGTGTCTAGGCTTTGGTGCTGTTTTCTCTCTTCCCCTTTAGTCAGGAAGGGCTTCGGGCTTGGGACTTTCCCAATGAAAACCAACAGGACCACCAGGTGCATCTTGCAAAGCTCCCTCCATTTTCTCTTCGACCCAGATGCATCATCGTACCCGGAAGGGGGAGGGCCGCCTTCAGCTGTGTGTGGAGCCCAGGGCTGCAGGCTGGTGGCCGCGGCGGCGCTCACAAAGTTGTGCTTTTGTCCGTCCAGCTGGGCACCTCAGCTGACCCTTGGGTGGGGCTCGGAGGAGTGGCTGAAGCTTGATTATCCGCGGGCTTGTTATTAGGACGTAACTTACCCTGGGTTACCTTTGTGCCATCGGTTCCATTGCCAGTGGAAATATCAAATAAAGGCCTTCAGATTCACATCTCTTTTAAAAAGCAAAAAGTGTACCCCCAAATGCACATGTTAAATGTTCTCAGATGTCTTTTTTTTTATATCGTGCTCAGCTGCTAGGTACCTAACAGCCGCAGACAGATCACTGCCGTTAAACCAAAACTTTCTACATTCATCCCTTCTCTTTTTTTTTTTTGCCCCAGAAGCCAATCCCGTCTGGCAGTGAGATCATTATTATCCAGTGTCAGAGGTCTCACTGGTAACCATTCAAAAATAAATTAGCCTTTAGATTAAGGATTTCTCTTGTTCTTTTATTAAATATCGAGGAGTGGGACTTAAAAAAAAAACTGTATAAATCTAGATTTTTAGGATTTCTTTTCTTACAAACAGTCTTAGCTTTTACAAGAGATTTTTAAATACCAAAATGCTTCTCAGCAAGTTTGAAGCATAACTGCTTGTGGCTGCCCAGCTGCTTCTACCAGGCGGGGGCTCCTTGCTTCCACGCGCGTCAGATGCTCTATCTGACCTTTTGGAATGGGAAATGGTTTTTCTGTCACGCCTTGAGGCACAGCTCACGACAAGCAGGGCAGAATGGTGGGGGCCGGGGTGGGGGGGCGGGGGGGGAGTGAGAAGTGCAGTGGGCGTGATTCTCAGTCAGACGGACAGCAAGCAGCGCCCAGCGCCCTGCGACTGAAACTCCGGTAACTGGTTTTGCCGGACCCAAGGCCCGGGCGAACCGGACCACTGGCCTTTCCATCCTTTCTCATCTGGCCAAGGTGGCACGACACAGCCTCGAATAAATGCATTTGTAAGTATTACTATAGAGTCACTGGCTACTCCAGTGTGTTTTAGACTTGGACTCAGGTTGTAAAGTCTTCTTCGATCTTTAAAATGTAAAGATAAACCACGTGGGTGGAGACTGAGGACACAGAATTCCCTCTTTACACTGTATCTTCACAAACAGTTTGCTGCTTTCAAAAATCTGCCACTGCTCAGGGCTGTAAAACCAGTGTCAGGAAAATGTATTTTCCACCGATTTCTGAGTCCTCGACTGTTTTCTAACGAAGTTGTGGTTAGTATCTTGCATAAATAAACACACTTGTCATAGTAAGATTTTTAACATTTAGAGGTGCTGACTGTGTGAAATGAAATGATATGAATCTAATGAAAAATTAAAATATTTTTACTGATATTAGCAGAAATATATATTTTATGGACTATTATTTGACCTTAATACATTATTCCAGTTTTTAAAAGGGGTATTTAAGATTTAATAACTTTACAGCAGGTGGCCTTTGAAGCATAACAAAATATATACAAAGAAATTAGGAGCATATTCATGTCAACTATGAAATAAATTAACATGATTTTTACAAAATATACTGACCATTAAATTAAAAAATATTTTAAGGCAGGAATTTTCATTTGAAATTAGCATAATCAGAAAATATATCGATAAAATCTTGTACCACTTTGTAGCAGAATTCATACTGTTCCTGAAAAAGAAAAAGAAGAACACATTAAAATAATATGAAAAAAAAATTTGCCTAATTGAATTAGGAGAAACTTTAAAGAGAAGACATAAAAAAAGTCTGACCAGTTACTGAAATACTGTATATCTTACTGCGTATCAGCTTCTGTTATATAATTTAGCTTTTAGGCACATGAACGTTTCCAAATAAAGCTGTTTTTCTACACAGAAAATGTCAACGTTCAGTTTCCACTTTAGCTTCGTGTATTCCGGACACTCTGAGTGGGAGATCTTTAGTTTTCATATTTAAACTTAAAAACAACCACTTCTGAACTGAAACAAAGGGAGCATACTTAACATCAAACTTCACAGGGTAATGAAAATAATCTATAGAAGTTAAATAAGATAGAAATATAGATTATTTTTGAGCCTAAATTGACACTGTAAAAGGGCATTGCTTTATATCCATTTTACTAGAATTTAAAAGAAAAATGCGTTGCATATGTATAAGGCTGTTAACTTATTCGAACACTTGGACATCACCTGACTCCTGACCTCCCAGTGGCTCTTTGAGGTGGTGAGACTAGAGCCAGGGGCTGGGTTAACAGGGGACCAGAAAGCGGGTTGTGCCCTCAACGGGAACTCAAAGGAGGGATGAAAGAGATGCGGAAAACGGCCACGGCAGGGCTCTCCTCGTGAGCCCAGTGCGTGTCTCGGAACACCACGCGTGCACAGCGGTCTGCAGGCAGGTTCAAGTAGCAGCAGCGGCCCTAAAAGGCTCTGGTTCCTTGCAGACCCCAGTCATTTGCTGGCCCAGTGACCACGGGAGCTGGGGAAGCAGGGGGGCCAAGGGCGGTTCCTCATCTCCCTCCCTCTTCTTTCCCAACACCTTGGGTTCAGCCTCTTCTCTAAACTCCCGTTGAACAAAAATCTACAGGCTTTTGGATTGGGAGAGGCCAAACATTGGCCTGTCTGGCCGTTCTGGAGTCTCAGTCCAGCCATCATGGGAAGGGGCTGGGCTTTCCAGGGGAAGCTGTCAGGAGAGCCAAGAATGGACGGTAGGGGTCCTCCCTTCCAGCTACTAAGATTCCCACCCGATCAGCCAGCCCCCGGAAGGGAAAGGAAAGGAAAAGTGCTTGAGTCGGGATCCAGTTAGCACAGAGAATGAGTGGGCCGGGCCGGGAGGGCAAGTGCTAAAAGAAGAAGCCTTGGGGAAAACAAAGGGTTATAACAGCCTTTAAAACTGACCTTGCTGTTGCAGAACAATCACCAAATTTGGTGAAGAGGCAATTCTTCTGAAAACCAGCAAGCGTGTGTTTTCACCACGAAATGAAAGAGAATGTAAGAAGGAACTGTGCATTGCAGGGACTCCTGAAGCAAGGCCCCCGGGCAGTAGGCGTCTGGAGGCTGAGTGAGGTCCAGCCAAGGAAAAGAGTCCAAACGAGCAGTGGAAGATAGATTACAAGAATCAGGACTGTAAACGTCAGTGCTGTTTTTGAACTTGGTTCATATTTGAATGGACACGGGAACCTGGAGGAACAGCTCCCTTTGACATAACGGTTGCTTATCATCTGTGCCTCTGTCCAAGGGGTCTTATCATCTGAAGTCATGGACGTGCCCCTGATCACGTGTCCTGCCCAGGGGACAGACCCCGGCCGGACGCAAGGGAAGAAGGGGGTCTGTAGAGCTTTACTGTGAGCTGACTGGAACCTCTAGCTCTTTTTCTTGGAAACCTTACCTCCCTCCTTCCCCGTGGACTTGAACTCCTTCAATGAAACATACATCAAATTCAACATGAGACCATCCTCGATTCCTCTGGAAACGGTTTCTTACCAGGGTTTGCACCATATGTGGCCTCTGAAGTCGTAAACTCTTCACAGCTTGGAATACGTCTAAGAGTCCCTCAGCTTTGACCCGTTCCAGAATGTTGCTGAGTGCTATGAAAGTCCCTGTGCGCCCAGCTCCAGCACTGCAGAGAAAACGTGCTGGATGAGATATTCAAACTCACCCACGGGCAGGAGAATCCCACAGCCTCCGCCAAGCCCCACACGTCAGTACTGGACTGATCGGAGCTTGGATTTTTAATGATCATTTGTAGGTAGCTTAGCTCTGGACTAAGAGTCAGCAAACATAAAATTCCTAAAACACTCGCCTAATTACAACATGAGTTGAATCGGGACCGGTTACAAGTTTTTAAGCTGGTGGAACCATTTCCCTTCTTCCTCGTGTAGAGCAGACCTAATGGGGGCGGGCTTGGCTGGCCTCTTCCAGGGAGCCCTCTGGCGACGCTCGGCTGCCCTCTGGGCCCTGGAAGCCCACCTGTGGGCTGGCTCTGTGGCTGCTCTCCCTGCGTCTGCCTCCCCACGGGGGGGTGGGGGTGACCCTGTGGGTCTCCTTCACCTTTGCATCCCCGGTGCCCAACACGTGTTAAGCTCAGTCTGGGTTTGTGGAGGTGGAACAAGAAGGAACTCAAACGACATCTACAAAGGCACCAGGACTGGAAACCGAGGCGTGTGTGCCCCTGCTGGCAGGGCCGGAAGTGCGCCAGGCGGGTCCCAGACAAAGAAAGAGGCCCAAACCCTCCTTCCACGCTGGGGGGTGCTATTAGCTACGAGGAGGAGAGGAGGGTCGATGCCAACGGCAGTCGCAAAAAAATGGGAGCCGCTCGTGTAGACAAAGGAAGAGAAGTGCAGCTCTGGAGGCGAATCAGCACCCCCAAGAGTAAACTCCCCAAACGCGAGGAAGGGCTTTGCAAAGGGCGGTCAAGGTCCCTGCCAGCAGGGGGGCCTGGCCCAGAAAAAAAGGTGAGCTGGCACGTGCCGAGGTTCAGCCGGATTCACCACCTATCCTCGTCATGATGGCTTTCAAAGTCTTTGCTGGGGGCGCCCAGCTGTGTCCAGGGGTCCCCCCAGTGTGCCCCCCTGCCCTTGGGCCTAACTCTGGAGCTGGGCTGAGAGGCGGGGCGTGGAGCGGCGGGCCCTCCGCCGTGGACCCCCGCCTGGACATCCGTGAGAAGCTCAAGAAGAGCCTCCCGCCGTGCTGGGTGGGCGCACCAGCCAGAGTCAGACGGTCTTTCAAAACGAAGATGACTCCGGTTCAGGCTTTGCCTGAGCGGTGCCTGGCAATTTTGTTTGGGTTTTTCTGACAACTTAAAAAGCACGAAGAAATGCGTGTTCGAGGCATTTCCTGACTCCTTTTGCCCCAATGCTTCTTTCTGCGCGTACGGTAAGGTGACACCTATGCATTTGCGTTGTGCTGTGAGCGTAGGGGAAGGTGAAGGCTGCCGTCCAGGCGAACGACGCTGCTGGGTCAGCGGACGGGGCGTGGCTCCGCGTCCGCCCCGCCGGCAGGGGGCGCCCGGGCCCGCGGGGGCCGCTCACCTGCAGTGCACGGTGATGGGGTGATCACCCGTCTGCTGCTGCTGCTTTTGCACGGCCGCAATGAGCTCGATCATGCCTTTGCCCTCGGCGGGGATCCCGATCTCCGGCCAGCCGTGGAAGTGGAACTGTCGCACCACCCGGGTCTGCTCCTCCTGCCGGGCCAGGGTCTGCCGGGCGGGACGGGCGCCTCAGTGCCGCCCCACCGCAGGGCCCCCTGCCCGCCCCCCGCCCCCGGGGACTCGGGCCACGGTGTCTGGCGGCCAGCAGAGTTCCCAACTGGCCGGCCTCCCGGTCAGGCTGTTTGCGGGCCACGGTCACCCTAGAGCAGAAGGCCAGCAGTGCTTCCTTCTGGGTGGGGATCAGGACACTCAGAGGATGTGCCCCCGAGTCCCCAGGGCCCACCGGACCCCTTCACGGGATCCTGGCAGTTCTGCTTGAGCTACCAGGAATCACCCCTTTTTTTTTTTTTTTTTTTTTTTTTTTTTTTTTTTTTTTTTTTTTTTTTGTGGTACGCGGGCCTCTCACTGTTGTGGCCTCTCCCGTTGCGGAGCACAGGCTCCCGACGCACAGGCTCAGAGGCCATGGCTCACGGGCCCAGCCGCTCCGCGGCATGTGGGATCTTCCCGGACCCGGGCACGAACCCGTGTCTCCTGCATCGGCAGGCGGATTCTCAACCACTGCGCCACCAGGGAAGCCCACCCCTTTTTTTTAAGAAGCCAGGACCCCACGTGTCCCTTCGAGGCTGGAGATGAGCAGTTTCGGAGTCAAGTGGCCCTGGGTCGCCCTGTGACCACGTGGAGGAGAACAAGCCTTTGGGCAAAGCTGGGTTTCACTGTTCTGACCGCCTCGAGCTCAGAAGCAAATCCCACAGGCGGGTCGTCTTACCCACAGTTGACACCCAGTGTCCCCAATTCCTGCCGGGGAGCAGTGCCCAAGATACGGTGAGGAGGGGGGATGGCAGAGAGCCCCGGAGAGGCCTCTGCAGCGTCACCCATCCATCCCTCCCGCTCTTGGCCACGGTCATTGCTCCCGGGCAGCCGGTGGCGGTGGGCCGCCTCTCGGAGTTGGCCACTTTGCCCCACCGACCCCATATGCTCCAGCAAGGAGGCCGGGGACCACGGAGGTCAAATCTGATGGGAGATCGGCCACTTGACAACACAGCTTCCCACTACCATCCTCGCTGAGCGTCGATACTAATCTAACATGGGGCTCCGGAGAAGCCCAAAGGAGCAGGACATATTCTGGCACGATGGCAAGCAGAGCCCGAGTGATGTCCACAAGGGATTAAAGGGCTTTGGCAACAATACCTGATTGAAAGTGACCAGGAAGTCTCGTATACTGATGGCTTCAGAAAGGGTATCGCTCTTTATTTCGATCGTTATTTCTCCGTGAGTCACTGAGCCCTCTGTCGGCCAATACTGGTAGCATTTATCCTTGGGGGATAACATAAAAAGAATTTGCTGCTAGCAGTTTTGACGATATGATGCAGGATTGCTCTCGAACCATTTAACGTATTTCGCCTGACCAAGAAAATAACATATGAACACGAATATGAATGCTACCAGCGCCCGGTGACCGAGGGAACAGAGCAGAGTCCAGAAACAGACCTGCGTGTATTTGCAACTCTGATACAGAACAGAAGTGACATGACACAGAGGAGAGACTAGTCAGTAAATGGAGCTGGGAAATCAGTTCTCCATATGGGAAAAGGGAACTGGATCCCTGACTCACACCCTACCTGGGCTGATATGAATATGCCCCAGCCCCTCCTGGAGTTGGGCAGCGTAGAACTTGCCCTACCATATATGGTAGCCCTGAAGCTTAATAAAAACAAACCAAGACAGGGTCAGACTTACCGTCAAAAACAAAACTGTGAAAGCCTTAGAAGAAGAAAATACCTGTTCATTTGGGGGTACAGATTTAACAAACAAGAGCTCCAGAGAGCAAAGCAACCATGGTACAGGAGATTGCAACATCAGACTATAATAAAATTAACTCTGCGTCATCCAAAAATATCAAGAGAATGAAAAGACAGACCATCAACTGGGATGAAATATTTGCAATACATAAAACCAACAAGGGATCAGTACCAAGAATACGTAAAGAAATCCTATAAATCAATAAGAAAAGGGCAAACAACCCACTAAAAAAATGAGTGAAAGGCATGAACAGGCACTTTGCACAAGACGAAACATGTCCTCTATAAATATGCATAGTGACGCCTGACCTCACAGGGATCAGACAGGTGCAAATCAAGGCCACAGAGAGATGATATTTATACCTATTTAATTAACAAAAATGAGGACATCGGACAACCCTAGGGATGTCGATGACGGATATTCACCCACTGGCCACTCTGGAAACCACAACCACTTTGGAAAGCCATTAGGAAATGTCTCGCCAATTCAAACCTTCACACACACTCTCCAATGCAGCGTTTTGTCTCTTTGGAACCTACTATTCCTTGTGCATCATGAGACACGTACAAGAAGGTACCCACAGCACCGTTCGTAAAACAGCAGAATGGAATCAACCCAAATGCCCATGACAGGAGAAGGGGCAAGTCAATGGATGCAGGATGTACAGTTTGTGTCGCGGAGGATAAGGAAATAATGATGAATGAGCCACAGTTACGGGCAGCAACATAGAAGACTATCAAATGCATAATTCTGAGTGGAAAAACCAACTCAACTTTTGAATAAAGTTCAAAAGCAGTCAAAACTAAACAGTTGTTTCTTTAGGAATGCATGCACGTGATATAAAAAGATTCTTTAAAGAGCTAAGAACACATCCTCTAGGGTGGCTTTAATCGAAAAGATAATGATAAGTGTTGATGAGGGTGGGGAGAAAATGGAGCCCTTGTACATTGTCGGTGGGAATGCGAAACGGGGCAGCTGCTTGGAAAGCAGCCTGGCAGTTCCTCCAAATGTTAAGTGATATGAGTTTGCAATATAGTCATGATATGGCCCAGCAATTCCACCCCTAGGCATCTGCCTAAGAGAAATTAAAAGTTAACATTCATGTAAAAACGTGTCCACGAATGTTCAAAACATTATTCATAACAGCCCGAGTGAAAACAACGCAAATATCCATCAACTAATGAATGAATAAACGCAATGGGGTATATTTATACAATAAAAAATAAAAAAGAGTGAGGAACTGAGTCACGATGAACGCTGACAACACTTATGCTAAGTGAAAGAGCTCAGTCACAAAAGACATGTACGATTCCACTTATGTGAAATGTCCAGAAGAGGCAAATCCACAGAGTCAGAAAGTAGATTTGTCGTTGCAGGGACTGGGGGGAGGAAGTGGGTAAGTGACTTGTTTGTGGGTGTGGGGTTTCTTTTTGGGGTGATGAAAATGATCTGGGATTGGTGATGTCGCCCAACTCCGAATGTACCCTTTAGGAAGATGAATTGTATGGTATGTGAATTATAGCCCAACAAAACTGTTTTTAAAAAGCAAAGAAATCAAAAAACACAAATTCAGGAGAGCGGTTACCTCTCGGGAGAGCATCTGGATAAATGGACATTATTGGCAGAAGTTTGGTTTTTCAGCTGGATGGTGGGTTCGTGACTGTTTACTACGTTATTAAATAAAAATAAGAAGGCCATGCGTGGATCTTCGGGAAAAAAAGAAATATTTAACTCATTCAATTTTACTAGAACTATATTATTTAGGTACATATATATCAATACCTATGTCTTTCTGTTCCGAAAAAAAAGTGAATCGATGTCTTTTTCTTCAACAGCTTGTGACCAAATTTGTATTTGTGGCAAACAAAAGATGGCAGAATTGCAAGGTGTGTTAAATAAAATGTAGGCTCGGAATAAAGCCAGTGGCAGTTATGGTTAACCTGCGGTGGGCGTGGTGATGAAATAAACCCTTTTTCATTTCCAGCTTCTCTCCCTCCTCAGTAGTTGTGGCCTGGCCTCACAGATGACAGCGGCTGAGACATTTGGCCGCACCTGGTGTGTGTTAACGGCCCCAGAGGTGGGCTGGGCGGCGCCCTGACCTGCTCTCTCTCCCGGACCTCGGTCAGCATCACGATCGTGTGGCACTCCCGCTCCCAGACCATCCTCCAGAAGTCCTCCGCTGTGTGCGCCAGGGGCCCCTGGGTGGCGATGAAGCAGTCCTTCCGCCGGTAGCCCTGCAAATGGGAGCAGAGGTTCAAGTCCGACTTCCTTCCAGCCCATTTCCGCCGTGGGACGTGGGAGTGCAGGACAGCCCGGGGCCGGATGAGGGACAGTATTCTCCAGGCTTCCAGGGCCTGAGCCAAGCCCCAGCTGGCACACGCTCAGAAAACAGGTCAAGATACCCAAGCTAGACAGCCCCCCTTCAGCCCCCGGTCGCCTCCGAATGGGTATAATGAACCCCTTGCTTGGGCTGGCTTTGATTCTAACACGTCTGTGTGTGTCACAGCTAAGTTAGCATCGCGGTGGGGCGGCGAGCCTGGGCACGGAGTTACAGGAAGTGGGTTCAAGTCCAGGTCCTCCCATCGGGCCCGAGGGACCCCTGGTACAGCGTTCTCATCTGCAACAAAAATCCTCGCCCAGACCTGGTTGCTGTGCTCTCTCCTGCCCGTTCATCGGCTAACTCTGCTGTGCACTAGGCAGCCCAAGACTGGACCTGAACACAATTGTGCTGTCCACGCCCAGCACACGCGAGAGAAAGCCTGTGCGAGCACTGATAGAGGGCTGGTGTGCAACAGAGAGGTAAAAGGGAAGTCACTATGTATTAAAAGCAGAATGGAGGGCTTCCCTGGTGGCGCAGTGGTTGAGAGTCCGCCTGCCGATGCAGGGGACGGGGGTTCGAGCCCCGGTCCGGGAGGATCCCACATGCCGCGGAGCGGCTAAGCCCGTGCTCCACAACTACTGAGCCTGCGCTCTAGAGCCCACGAGCCACAACTACTGAGCCCACGTGCCACAACTACTGAGCCCGCGTGCCTAGAGCCCATGCTCCGCAACAGAAGCCACCGCAACGAGAAGCCCGCGCACCGCCACGAAGAGGGGCCCCCGCTCGCCGCAACTAGAGAAAGCCCGCGCGCAGCAACGAAGACCCAACGCAGCCAAAAATAAATAAATAAATAAATAATTTTTTTTTTTTTAAAAGCAGGATGGAAAAACAGCAAATTATTTAGCAGCGCACCTACATCCTCTATTTCCAAAGTTCCTTATTCATTTTCTTTAAGCAAGCGTTTGCTAATGAAATGGTTTGGATTTCTGTGGGCGTGTCCATCCTTTCTGATTGTGAAAGCAAGTGGATCAAGAGTCTCTGCGATTACAGATGAAGAGAGCATGCGTCCTCGCCAGGCACACAAGCAGGGCGGGGCCGCTGCACTTACGTCTATAAAGGACGCGTTGATGTAATCCGTGTACTCCTGGCCCCTTTTCATGGAAAGGATGACGCGGTTGAAGTCATCTGCAAAGCAGTGCGTCCCCTGGGTCAGAACCAACCCCATCCTGCCTTTTACAAACGTGAACGTGCTGCTAGGAGCTTCCGAGATGTAAAACTTACGGATAAAATCACTACAAAAAAGTCAATTCATCGGAAGGTTTACTTTCGAAAATAGGTTAATTCCAGTGGCCCAGGCAAGTTGTGTTTTATCAGCAAAGTTCTAAAGTAATCCACTTATCGTCCTCATTTGTCATAAACTGAGGTAATCCCTACCAACACGTAAGCGTTAAAGTAAATTTAAAGAGTAAAAGGAGTGTGTCCAGGCAGGCAACCCGGGGTGGCCGGCCGGGGACGTCACAGCCACGAAGACCCTAGGGTCTGAGGCCGAAGAGGACTCGCTCAGCCCACACACTGCCTGCCCGGGCAGGTCCACGTGAGAGCCCTCTGCTGGCCGAGCTTGAGCGAGGCCGGGAGGGGAGGTGGAGGGGACGTCTGGATGAGGCGCTCCTCTTCCCCTCAAGGCGGGTGCCCCCCCTTCCCTCCATGGTTCCCTTGATGCTCCTGCGGGCCCCCAGGCCCTCCCTCCCCCCAGACCCCAGGCGGCCCAGTGCCCGATGCCACCCCGCCCACGGTTTGCCCGTCTCCAGGCCTCTTCCTGGAAGGTCTCCGCCGAGTTTGGTCCTGCTGCACGTCCTGGGCCAGGACCCCCGCTCTGTGTACGCGGGGCTCCATGCCTCTGCCCAGGCCCGGGGGAGAACTGGATGACACGTAGAGTCAGGAGGCACTGAGTCAGGCCAG
This sequence comes from Kogia breviceps, assembly GCF_026419965.1. Lineage (NCBI taxonomy): Eukaryota > Metazoa > Chordata > Mammalia > Artiodactyla > Physeteridae > Kogia > Kogia breviceps. The sequence goes on from NC_081311.1 coordinate 4,408,102, forward strand.
AATCTCACTGCTTCCAGGAAGTCCTCCCTCTCCTGCCTCCAAGCCCAGGTCACAAGCTGCCCGCCTGACACCCACAGGACTGTCTGGGTCATCCGTGCCCCCCCACACACTTGGCAGAGCTCCCAGAGGGTGCCCTGCCCTTGACCCCTGGCTTACAGGGGTGGGTGGGCAATGACTTCTTAGCAACTGAAGCCAGCGGGTAGCAGCCCGCTCACGCCTGCCTCAAGGGTTTACCCTCCGCGGCCCGGGCGGCCTTACACGGGATGATCTGGATGACCCTGGCCTTCTTCATGTTGGCCGGCAGGTTGCCCGTCCTCATGTTCTCCTTCATGATCCGGACGTTCGTCAGTTTCTGCGGCCAAGAGGACACAGCCACGCGGTTAGAACCCGGACATTCCCCAGAGGCCACTCAGCCTTCTAACAGCTCTACCGTCAAGGGCGCCTGCTCAATGGAAACACCTGTCCGCGTCTCCAGACACTTCCTGAGTCTTGGGAAATAAAAGTGTACGCGCGACACGCCCCCTGCACAGGTGGTTGCTAAGCGTATTCTCCCCTCGAAAGTCATGGGCAGGACGGCTCCCCCGCTTTTTCTGGGGTCCGTCAAGGGGGGAAGCAACTGAAAAGCAGCTTCGTGTAAATGGTGGCCCTTAAGTCGGCACCTACCCTGAACTCCTCCTCCAGCCCGACCTTGTCGAAGTGGGTGGCGGTGCCCTGCAGCGTCTGCAGGTGCTTCTCCAGGGAGGACACGTCCAGCTCGGTGTCCCCGTAGAGGTAGTACTCCAGTAAGGCTTGGTAGATGAACGTGTACTGCATCTGTGGGGAGACACGCAGGTGGGCTCCAAGGGGGCCCTTCTCCTCTCTTTGCGCAAAGGGAAGGGGGTTCGGGGGCAGGGTCGGATGACTGGCCATTTATAACGACCGTCTACGGCCTTGACAGTGTGACGGCGGGCGTCACTGAGGACGCCCTCCCAGCCGGGCACCGCTCTGCGCGCACCGTCTTGGGGAGCGGGCACACATCCTGGGGCGCCTGGGGGTCTGCATGTGCGAAGCTCACAGCAGGACGGGCGGCCGGGCCCGAGGAGGGTGTTACTCACGTCCGTCTGAACCATCTGAGGCCGCTGGTTGCGGATTCTGGACACGAAGTCAAAGACATCCACCTTGTGCTCGGCGTGCAGCATGTCCATCATGGCATCGATCACTATGAAGGTGCCCGTCCGGCCCACGCCCGCGCTTGGGGAGAAGGAAAGACGCCAGGTCGTGAGTCACATTTCCCCGAAATGAATGACAGGGCCTCGGAGCACGCCTGCAGCCTGGACGGGAGGACACCCCGCCCTCCACGGAGGCTTCCACTTCATCCCTGAGCACAGAACTTCCCTCGGTTAACAGAGAGCAAATCCACGCGAGGCCACCAGAGGGCACCACAATCTTAGTGAAAAGACCTCAAATCTCTCCCTCTACCTGGAAATTGTGTCCTAAGCCTCGGGGGAGCTGTACAGGTCATTTTTCCTCTATTACCTGATGTCGTCTTCTCCTTATCACTTGTGTCATTGGATTTTTTTATTGTCATGCCTGATGTGGCTTTTCCAGGCTCTTCGTAAGAATGGAGAACCCCAGGCCAGGTCTGCTGGCCCTGGAGCCAAGGTCATGCAAATGGGGGCTCTGTCTGGGAGGCTAGCCCACACCTCCGGGCTGGCTGGGGCCAGCTGGTCCTCAGGGGCTCCACTGAGAGGTCTCCCGCCTCAGGAAGCTGCCCGATTCCATTCCTGGGTTCGGGTTTCCTTCCCTCCCGGTGCCCTCCCACCGCAGGCTCTGGACAGCCTCCCCACCGCCACCCCGCCTGTCTCATCTAGATGCCCACCGGCCCGTGCAGGCCGTCCACATGTGTCTCTCCCCAACACCCAGGGCTCAGGGGGCGCACACATGGACTCGGCCAACGTCCGCTGGACGAATAAACCCCCAATGGCCCAGCCTCATATGTGCAGCATCGACCAGGACCGCACGCGGCAGCCCGGGGTGTCTGTTGGCTAGTTGGCTGAACGGGGCTCCCCCCTCTGGCCCCTGCAGCCAAAGTGACCTTTTAAAGGAAAAGGCTCGCAACTTAATGAATGATGTCCCCCACCCTGTTCCTCTTTTTGGGGGGCAGGGTGGTACTGCTCTTTCCAGACCCTTAGTCTCCAAGAATGGCGCTAGGACAGACAGTAAGCCCCTCGCCCTTGGAAGGTCTCCCGGCTCACACACTGAGGGCAGGGGAAGCAGACAGACAGGAGAGGCTCCTTCAGGAGCCTCGGTTCTTTACAAATGCAAAGCAAGAGAAAATCATCAGGTGCAGAGCCAAAGGCGCCCCTCCCAACAGGTCAGTGGTAAGGGCCAGGAAATGTCGGACTCGAGGCTGCGAGAGCCCAGGAGGCCCAGGTGCACGCGGGGCAGAGGCTGGGGAGCTCCTGGGAGCAGGGAAAGGGACCAGGCCGGTTCCAAGAGGAAAAGCCCCGGGCCGGGAGCTCTTTCCCTCCTGGGCGCCGGATGCTGGTGCAGAGCTCACAGCCTCACCACCCTCTCTGATGTTTCTACAGGGACCGCGAGCAGGCAGTGGGTTCTTTTTAAGGGATTAAGGGGGAGACGTTGAGGGTGCGTGTGGGAGAGAGAAAGAAATGGCGGAACCTCCCACCCCCAGGCGATGCACGTTCCGGAGCCCCAGGAGACCCCGTGACAAGATGAACTTGGAGCGCTGAGGAGGTCTAGTCCGCTCCCCCCGAGACTGGAGGCCGCCAACCCATGGGAGCCTCTTCCCTGTTCCGGGCAGGCTCCGTCTGGCCTGAACTCCTGGTGGGAACTGCTGTCACCACGTGACCCGCTGCCAGGCAGTGCCCAGACCACCCAACTACCTGCAGGGGAACTCAGCTCTGTGGGAAAGCAGACCCAGAGAGAAGGGCTTCCCTTCCACGCACACAAAAACGCGCTGGCGAAGCAGAGCACAGAGCAGCGGGGAGGGCCAGGAGCTGCGCTGGCGGCCCGGAAATAAAGCATTGCCCCGAGAGACTACTTCTGGGTTCAACAGCAAAGGCTGAGATTCACAGCCACAGGGGAACCAAGGATGGAAACCAAGATGAAGGGCAAACGCCCCTGCCCGGGGCACCTGTGGTGAGGGGGAGGGGAGCAGGGGAGGGCCGCAGCCCGCATCTCTGCGGGGGTTTCTCCGAAATCGCCGTGCAGGAACTCAGGCCTGTGGCCCGGCTCTCCAGGCTTGAGGAGGAAGGGCCCTGCTCACTGGGTGTCACGCTGACTGGACACTGGGTTTCTAGCTGTTAAAGACAGGGTCGTTCTGAGTATCACAGCCCTGTCAGGGGCAAAAGGCACCTGCACCTAGTGACACAGGCGCTCCGGACCTGCCACACGGGCGTTCAGCAGAAGCGACACGCAGACTCCGGCTTCCAGGACGTCTGAGAACCGGGGCTGCCCCCTTGAGGGGGCCAAGCGGGGCTAGACCGTGTCCCACCCCCTCCAGTGCAGCTGCTGGGAGGAGCGCGCAGGGCCGGGACTCTTACAGGCGTCATCTCACCTGATGTGCAGGTGCTCAGCTCCCAGGTGCAGATCCAGGATGCCATCCCCAGCCAGGACGCCAGGCGCTCCCCCCACCCCAGCAACCCCCAAACCTCCCAGCCTGGGCAGTGAGGGGCACAGCAGAAGCCCGTGCGCTGGGGCAGAGAAAGGATCTGGCCAGCACCTTTGGGTTCTGACCGTGCATCCACCAAAGAATGAGGTGCATGGCTGGGGAATGTCCTCATCTTTGTGCCTTTGTCTTAAAAAACAAAACATGCACACGCCAGCCGGCCACCCAAAAGTCCAAGGCCTTTTCATGGACATGATTGTCGTGTTCGAAGCCCAACCGGCATTTAGTCGCGAGCTACAGAGTGGGTGGATTTGAGCCCTGACTCTATGGCTTGGGGAGCTCAGAGCAAGTAAGAGCTCAGCGTGAGAACCGCCAGCGGATGCGCCGGGATGCAGAGGCAACAGGGGAACACGTTCTGGGAAAAGCAATCAGTTCGTAACCTGCTCCTCCACCACCTTAGCTGCTGCGGCTGTAACCACAGCAGCAGCAACTTGCATGGGTGCGCGTGCTGGGCGTCCTGCAAAGCCCGCTCCCAGAGGTGAGTCCCGGCCCCTCCGAGGCTGTCCTCCCCATTACAGACGCGGAAACCTCTGCTGAGGGAGGTCAAGTGGACGCCCTATCGAAGCGCGGTTTCCATCTCTGTTCCTTGAGGTGACCCGAGGGTCCCCGGGGGGTGAATGGCAGAGTTCCACCCCCACCATCAACCTGGGCCTTGGGGCTCTTGTCTGGTTCCGACATGAGGCTTTCCCCCCCGTTGGCACTGAGGAAAGGGCTCTGCCGCCCGGGGTGGGAACTAGCCCTCCAGCTCTTGCCCTGAGGGATTCTCTGAGCTGCACCCGGTGTCTGGGAGGTGCCTTCACGTCGCCCTGCTGCCCCTCTGCTCACCCGGCCATCCGTCCCCTGGTGACTTTCCCACGAGGGCCCGAGTCCCCCCGGAGGGCCCGCCCCGCGGCCCCTGCCCCGCACGTACCTACAGTGGACCACTATGGGCCCGGCGTGCGTGGGGTTCAGCGTCCTCACTTTTTTCAGGAACTTGAGCATCCCGATGGGCGTGAAAGGCACTCCGAAGTCGGGCCAGCTGGTGAAGTGCAGCTGGCAGACGAGCCGAGGGGCTTTGCAGCCGTCGGGGAGCTGTTGACGGGGTACACGGAGGCGTGAACAGGTGGGGCGGCCCCTCCGCCTCCCCAGCACCACGCTCTGAGAATGCCTGCTTGGGGGCCCCCTCTGCCATCCAGGGGTGGGCAGCCTGGGCACGGGTGCAGGGAGGGGGCCCGTCAGTGAAGGCTGGACGCCCCAGAGTGAGAGACCCCCATTCTTACTGCCGGCGCTGGACACAGCACCACGGCAGCAGGGGCGGCAGGGCGGGAGCCACGGTCACCTGGCCCAGGACCAGGCCAGGCCCCGGGCAGCCAGATACATCCCTGCAGACGGCCCTGGGGCTCGTGGACCCCGCTGGGAAGCGGGGTGGCTGCGTCCCAGTGCGCCTATAGCTTTTAGGCCTGTGTAACTACCACCAGCACGAGCTTTCACTCTCGAAAGCATCTTAATTTTCGGGGAAAAGATGCGGTTGGCCTACCCTCGGGAGACCCCTCCAGCCCGTCTCAAAGCCTCGCTCAGATTTTATTACCCAGAACCCAGGAGTTTGGTTCTCTACCCAAAGCCACAGAAAGTTATACGGTGTGTTGGGAAGTTGTGTGTGTATGTGGGTGTAGGTGTGTATAGGTGTGTGTATGTATATGTGTGTATGTGTGTGTGTCTGTGCGTGTATGTGTGTGTGTGCGTGTCTGTGCATGTGTGTCTGTGTGTGTAGGTGTGTGTATGTATATGTGCGTGTGTGTATGTGTGTGTCTATGTGTGTATGTGCATGTGTGTGTGTGCGTGTGTGCTTGTGTGTCTATGTGTGTATGTGCGTGTGTGTGTCTGTGTGTGTGTGTGTGCGCGCGCGCGCTCTGGGGAGGCAGGCAGGCCGGGGACAGTAAGAACGATAAAGCTCATCCTCTTTCCTTTTTCGCTGTGGTTTCTCAGAACCTCAGACTCATATTTTGTATCTAACTACACCCCTCACTCTACCTTCGATTCCTGATGACACGACCTTCTGTCTTTTCTGGGGTTTTTTAATCTCTTAAACCTCTACTTCCTCTGCCTTGCATACAGGTATCTTCATTGAAGACCGCCTTAAAGCCTTTCTGGGAAGGAAGGACTAGCAGGAAATCAGTGGGAAAACTAACGAGGTGTTTCAGGTATAATTTTGAAACTGCTACAAAAAACTCACCTCACCATTCCAGTGTGTGAAGTGACACTGTGTCACTGAGTGGGGACCCCCACGACCCTCCCACTGACTCAACTTCCTCCACCCAGAAAGGTCCCTGGGCGCCAGGAGCATCCGGCACTGACTCAAGGCCCACGTGCACCTGTCTGCCATCTGCCCTGTAGACTCACGGCCCGGGCCCGCCGACGACCGTCCCCCGTCCCCTCCCGGCACTTCCTCCAGCCTCATCCTCCACGCGTGAGAGCCGCAGGCAAAGCTCTCCCTATTAGAAACGTAGACGGCTATTTATTCTCTACCCCGCTTCTCCAGAAAAGTCCAGGATGTGCAGTGCTTACGGACTGAATGCAGAACTTCCGGATGGTGTAGTCCACCAGGACCACGCAGTCCTCCACACACACCCGGATGCTTCCGTAGGTCCAGCAGCCCTGGTCCGGCCAGTACTGATAGCACTTGTCCTGTGGGAACAATTGAACAGAATCAATAGGTCTGTGGGGACCTTTGAGCACCTCGTTGCCCCCTCCCTGGCCGTGGCCACAAGGCCTCACACACACCAGCTTCCCGTGAAATAGTCCTCAGCTGGGAAAGTGTGTTTCCATCTTATCCACGGGGAAACTGAGGCCAACAGCTGGTGAACGGCAGGGCTGAGACCAGGATCGGCCCATTTCTGGTTCATGCCCCATTCACTCATCCACTCACTAACCCCACACCTCGACCAAACCGTCTGGCTGAGCTGCTCCCTGCAAAGCCGGGGACCACAGCAGAAGTGGCCTCACCTGGCAGGGGCTGCCCTAAGCCCCGGAGGACCATGTGCTCCCCAAACACTGCCCGTCGGATTCAGCGGGTCCTCTTTCCTGTCCAGCGCTAAGGACAAACTAAATTTGCATCCCGCCGTCCTCTGTGGGAGAGTCATGAGCCTGTGGTCAGCTGAACGCTCCTAAGTTTTCTCCAGCCGGGAGGAGGTCGCTGTGGGGATTTGCGGAGCGGGCGCGTGGTCGCAGAGAGGCCCTTCCTTCGCCTTCCCTC